>NC_059357.1:28970329-29285329 GCF_019703515.2 Myxocyprinus asiaticus | reverse complement strand
GCAGCCATCTTCAGCTGGAGAAGCGCCCACTGCACCATTGCCCTTAGAAACAGAGAGGACATCTGACCAATTCTTACTGAATACCTTACATCCACAGAGGACTGACTATCAATCCAACACTCATTCTCTTCTTTATATTGTAAAAACACCTTGCCTTCACTAAAACATAATAATTTAACGATGAAATAACACATCAAAATCAATGACCGTATCAAGCAGGTCATTGCAACTTTGTAAGAGCATGCAATGAATTCATATTATAATGCTTTTCATGAATTTCTGCAGGGGAGATGTGAGGAGGACCATTACTTGATTAAGTGTCAGGCTGAACTAGTAAAACCACTCTCTTTAATTTGTTGAGGTAAAAAAACAGCTCTAAGGTCCCACTGCAACAGAGACAGGGTGAGCACAATGGAACTGCTCCAGAGAAATACCTTCTCAGAATACCTATAATTTATATATATATATATATATATATATATATATATATATATATATATATAAAACAGGTTTTCCCATCTTAATATGGAGAGACAACTAGAAGTAATCCATTGGTAGGTTAATTTCCTTGAAAAATGCAAACACTATGGCTCTGTGGCACTATCAAAACATTGCCCTGTTTGTTTGAGCATCCCGACCAGCCTCAGCAACAATGGTGTGTGTTAGGTGCTGGACTTTTTACCGACCAATGGCAGATGGAAGGAGTTTTCAGGAGACATGCGTTAAAGGTGCTGTAAGCAATGTTAGCCGTTCTGGAACTTCAGTCGAACCGATTTAGACGCCCCCTCTTTACAAAACCCTGCCTTCCAAAGAGACAGTTAAAGGAATAATTCACCCAAAAATTTAAATTCTCTCATCATTTACTCACCCCTATGCCATCCCAGATGTGTATGACTTTCTTTCTTCAGCAGAACACAAAAGAATATTTCAGCTCTGTAGGTCCATACAATGCAAGTGAATGGGTAACAAAATGTTGAAGCTCCAAAAATGTATCAGCATAAAAGTAATCCATATGACTCCAGTGGTTAAATCAATGTCTCCAGAAATGATATAACAGGTGTGGGTGAGAAACAGATCAATATTTAAGTACATTTTTACTAAAAGTTCTCCTCCCTGCTCAATCTCCACTTTAACTTTCACTTTCACATTCTTCTTCTTTTGTTTTTGGTGATTCACATTCTTCATGCATACGCCCCCTACTAGGCAGGGAGAAGAATTTCTAGAAAAATTTACTTAAATACTGATCTGTTTCTCACCCACACCTATCATATCACTTCAGAATATATGGATTTAACCACTGGAGTCTTATGTATTACTTTTATTCTGCCTTTATGTGCTTTTTTAAGCGTCAAAATGTTGCCACCCATTCACTTGCATTGTAAGGACCAACAGAGCTGAAATATTCTTCACAAAATCTTTGTCTGTGTTCTGCAGAAGAAAGTTATACACATCTGGAATGGCATGAGGGTGAGTAAATGATTAGATAATTTTCTAAAATAAATAGCACCCTGAACTGACAACTGTCATGAATCTGAATATGGCGTTAAACCTAAAGGATCCACTTCTACTACACTCTCAGCTTCCTACTAAAAGATTAACAGGCTGTAAGTGCATCAAAGTCTTTTGAGTGGCTTATTAAAGAATTTGACAGTGGCCATATTTTTGTTTGCTAGTTCAACTGTCTAGTGCTGTCACAGAGACTGGTGAGATATCTCACGACACTTAATTCAGTGATAGCTTTCAGGGAGGATGAATCTTTTCTGCATAACATTCCATAAAAAAATATTTCTACTATTCTGTATGGTGCCACTAGAGGCGCAAAAACGACACACTTAACCTTTATATAAATATATAAGGCGCAACAAATAACATTAACACTCTTTAAGCTACAAAAGAGCCTCATTTATATGTAATTATAGGTGTATTTTACCCTTGCCACATTAACAATAAGCCACAACTGCTGGCCAATTGCAGGCTAAAGATGAAGAAATGTTGAGTGGAGAAACAGCTGAGTGCTCAGCCTGTCACCCAGAGGAAAGACATGAAGTTAAGTTACTCTTAAGTGATTTCATATATTACCCTAACTGAACTGTCAGTGTCTGAGTGAGCACTTAAATCATGCTCGAGTGCACATTTACAGAGAGCACTGTCCGGCACAAACAGAATGAAGTTATGGGACATTTTACAAAAAAACACTGCTAAGTATGCCAAACTAACTTTTCAGTCTTAACTTAATCAAAGAGAGCTTAACAATTCAACTTTCCCATCACCAGAGCAGCATAACTCCACTGATTTATTTAAATCCAAAACATTTTCTAAACCATACATATAAAGAGAAAGAAAACACGTGTTACCATGTGCTGTTTAATTTACACAGCACTTTTTATTTCAGAAGCAAACCTTATGCAGCAGTATTAGACACCTACATCAAACTGAGGTTCACGGACCTTCAGAGGGTCGCAAGAGGGTGCTAGCGGGTCCACAGAAAATTTAAGAGAAAAAAGGCATACATATTTTTTTATATATATATAAAAAGTTTACATTTCCCAAATTTGACATTAATACTATTTCAAGAAATTTGAAAACCCCTGACCTACGCCACAACCGTCATTGTAGACACACACAAAACATCTTAGAGTTGCTCATATATACAGTTGCTGGAAAAAGAACTCTGCACTGTAAATGTTTACACTGTGTGTTCAATAAAAGACATTTCATATAAAAACATTGTTTGCATGTTATATGTTCAAGCATTGTTTGTCTATTGTTGAAGATCAGATAATATTTTTTGACCAATTTAAGCAGAAATCCATAGTAAATCCAAGGGTTCACAAACTTTTTCCAGCAACTGTATCACTCTTAGAAAGTAGAAAGCAAAAATAGGTCCATCTTTATGTCATTCTCATGTTTGACATGTAAAACTTACAAATCTTACTTCTTCTGTGATGACATCATGGTGCACCAGGTACTGGGTTCCATGGTCTTTGGAATGAGAGAGGCCCTGGCGTGTCAGACTAGTGTAATACTGGACAAAACGTGTCCTTTGCACCAGCATGTGCAGGATGAAGCACTTCAACACCATACAGATGGAAATGAGGAAGAAGATGATGGTGTTTTTTCTCTCGTTTTTGATCATTAGTTTGGTGAAGATTCGACTAAGTGAAATAATTACTCCTGCCGTGCCTGTACAGAGAAAAAAGCAAGTTGTTACATATGGGAATCTATTTACTGTATGCTATTACATCTAAACCAGTGGTTCTCAACATTTTAGACTCCAAGGCCCCCTATTTGTCAAAGACAATATTCAAAACCCCCTTTCCACAGAAACTAGGTGTTAAAGGGATAGTTCACCCAAACATTTAAATTCTCTCATCAATTACTTACCCTCATGCCATCCCAGATGTGTATGACTTTCTTTCTTCTGCTGAACAAAAATGAAGATTTTTAGAAGAATATTTCAGCTTTGTAGGTCCTCACAATGCAAGTGAACGGTGACCAAAATTTTGAAGCTCCAAAAATCACATTAAGGCAGCATTCAATTAACAAATTTTTATTGATTCATGCAGCAAATCACACAGACATAATAGAAAATACAACCTCAAACCACATGAAATCAAAACTTTTTTTTTTCCTCCCCAAACAATAATCCCTCCACCCCACCAGACATAAACAAGCACTCTAGTGATCGGAAGTCAACTGACAAAGACACACAAATAGACAATAAAACAGGAAATATTTAGACATAAAAAATAAAATAAAAAAATCCCTCTCCACAAACCGCCCCATGTTATCCAGCCTTCTGTACACCATCTCCTCAAACGCCGCCACCCTACCCAGCTCAACACACCACTCACGAAACGAGGGTGCATCAGATGACTTCCATCCCCTGAGAATTAACCACCTGCCAATCATCACGCCTGTCAGGACCCAACTCTCCACGTATTTATCACCCACATGCAGGACCGCTCCATCCCCCAAAACACACAATCTGGGGCAAAACGAAAACCGTGTGTTGACCACTTCACATACGAAACTCTGTACATTCAACCAAAACTCTTGTATCCTAACACATCCCCAAAAAACATGGGATGTGTCCCTGTCTTCCGATTGTCATCTCCAGCAGGTGGGTGTGTCTTTAAGACCAAGCCTATACATTCTAGAGCGGGTCCAATAAAATCGATGCAAAATCTTAAATTGCATAAGGCGCAGCCCTTGCATCTCAAGATGCAGACTTGATGTTTTTTTAAAATCCCAGCCCACACCCCATCCTCCAACACCAAATTAAAATCTTTCTCCCATAATCCCTTAATAAAAGTTAAAGCTCCATCCCCCAAACTCAGAATTAGCAAAGTGTAATACACTGATGCTTCATGTCCTTTACCAAAAGCAGCAAGCACCTCTCCCAAAGTATCTGCCGCTTTAGGGGGGTGTACGCTACTCCCAAAAATAGTACAGAGCAGGTGGCGCAGCTGTAAGTACCTAAAGAACTGAGATCTGGGAATCCCAAAATGTTGAGTCAAATTATCAAAGAATCTCAACACTCCGTTCTCATATAGATCACCGAGTGCAGCAACCCCCCTGACAATCCACTCTGACAAGCAGAAGGGGGACTTATCAATACATAATTTTGGGTTCAACCATATGCTCAAAGCAGCATTCAAATAAATGTCTGAATTAAACACTCTGGACACTTTTGTCTATACCGAGTTCAAATGCGAGATGATGGGGTGTAACTTAACTTCACCAGTTAGTTTGATAGACAGGCCCTGCAATGGCGAAATAGGGGCAAGAACTTCTTGTTCAATACAAAACCAAGGAGGGGCCCTTTCAGGTGGATGCGACCAATGAGCCAAATGTCTAAGACCGAAAGCATAATAATAAAAAAAAATCTTGGGTAGGCCTCGTCCACCTTTGTCAATCGGCCTATGTAATTTATTGAAGTGCAATCTGGGACACTTACCATTCCAAATGAAGGACTTCGCTATACTTTCAAATTGCTTGAAATAAGAGAGGGGGACATCTACAGGGAGTGACTGTAGCAGGTAGTTGAATTTTGGAATATAATTCATTTGAATTACATTGACCTTCGCAATCATCGATAAATGTAGTGAAGCCAACCCTGTCCACATCGCTCGAAAATCTTTTTATTAGAGGGTCAAAATTAACTCTAAGTCAGACAAATTTGGTGGAAATAAAATATCCAAATATTTAATGCCCTGTTTGGGCCACTGGAAGGCACCTGGCTGGAAAGCCAGTACTGGACAATATGCTGTCAAAGCAAGAGCTTCGGATTTAGACCAATTGACATTGTATCCTGAGAACTTGGAAAAGGAATTAATATTTCTGTGGAGGCAAGGCATAGATCTAGAAGGGTCGGAGACAAATAATAAAATAACATCTACATAAAACAAAAGCTTATGCGCCACACCTCCCGCAATCACCCCTGGAAAATCATCCTCCTTTCTCATCACGGCTGCTAATGGTTCCAGGGGAAGACAGAACAATAATGGGGAAAGAGGGCAACCCTGCCGGGTGCCCCTATTCAGAGTAAAATAATCTGAAATTAATCTGTTTGTTTGTACTGCCGCTACAGGGTGTCTATAAAGTAACTTAATCCAAACAATATATGTACTTCCGAACCCATACATTTCCAAAATCTTAAAAAGATAATCCCATTCAACCATATCAAATGCCTTTTCGGCGTCGAGTGAGATGGCAGCGACCGGAGTCTGATCATTCGCCACTGACCACATGATATTGCTGAAACGCCTAATGTTATCAGAAGAGCTACGGCCCAGAATAAACCCCACCTGATCTTCATGTATAAGAGATGTCATAACTTTACTTAATCGGTTAGCCAGAATTTTTGACAAAATTTTTACATCTAGCTGGATCAAACTGGACGGTAACTTTTACACTCACTTGAATCTTTGTCCTTTTTAAGAATCAGACTGATCCAGGCTTGAGTAATGGTTGGGGGAAGCTTTCCATTCTTTAATGATTCCGTATAAACTTCTAGCAAAAGTGGAGCCAATTCTGTTGCACAAGATCTAAAAAATTCAGCGGCAAATCCATCTGGCCCCGGAGCTTTGCCTGTAGGCAGGGACTTAATTACCTCGTCAAGCTCCTCCAAGGTTATCTCAGAATCAAGAGAGTTTTTTTGCTTGGTCGTCAGTTTAGGGAGTTCTAATGGATCCACAAATTTTCCAATATCTTCATCAGTAGATGAAGACGTGGAACTATAGAGATCAAAATAGAATTCCTTAAAAGCATCATTAATATCACTGCCGAGGTAAATATTTCACCGGCAGAAGATTTTACCGAGGGAATGGTAGAAAAAGACTCTCTCTGCTTTATATATCTAGCTAAATGCTTCCCTGCTTTGTCCCCCGACTCAAAGTATGACTGTCTTGCCCTGAATAACCAAAACTCCACTTTCCGTGACAAAATAGCATTATATCTATATTTCAATCGGGTCAATTCTCTGAGGCCATCAGACAACATACGACACTTCAGCTCTGCCTCTGCCCTTTTAATATTCCCTTCCAATTTCACAAGTTCTTATGCTTTGGATTTTTTGAGGAATGAGGCATACTGTATGATCTGACCCCTAAGAACCGCCTTAAGTGCTTCCCAAGCCACAGAGGATACTGAGGACCAGTTGGTCTCCATATAAACTCTGATTTCAGCCTTTAACATTTGTTGGAAATCAGGATTTTGCAAAAGTGATACATTAAAGCGACAACTATATGATTTCTTTTTCTCCTTATGCGGCAACATCTCTAAATTTACCAGGGTGTGATCTGAGACTAAGATGTTTCCAATTGAGCAATCGACTACAGATGAAGTGAGGGACTTTGATATAAAAAAATAAAAAAAATCTATTCTAGAATAGATTTTATGAACTGATGAAAAAAAAATTATAGTCCCTACCAGATGGGTTCAAAAGTCACCAGATATCTGCAAGACCAAGATTTTTACACATCCTGTGAAGTGTCACTGTTGCTCTAGGGGGCTTACACACTTTCACTTCACTATGATCAAGGACTGAGTCCATCAAAAGATTAAAGTCTCCTCCCAATATTATATCATAAGGGGTGCCAGAGAATTGCAACATCCCTTCAAGATCTATGAAAAAGCCCTGGTCATCACATTAGGTGCATAAATATTAGCCAAAATCAACCTTTGTCCCTGAATTTAAACTAAAACAATAATGACTCTCCCTAATTTATCCTTAATCTGTTTGAGATATTTGAATTGTAGATGTTTATTTACCAATATAATAACTCCCCTGCTCTTACTTGAGCCAGCACCCACATTTTTCAGCTTCCTGTGGGGAAAGATCTGTTTCTTGAAGAATCACTATATCATATTTCTTACACTTAAGAAAAGTAACAACCTTTCTTCTTTTTATGGGGTGCCCCAACCCATTCACATTCCATGTGGAGAGGGATAATCCATTCATATTAACGATTGAAATTAATTGTGTGTCAAATACAAGATTATACAGACCACAATCCCAATTAGTGCAACAATCAAACCCCGAACTCCCCCCCCGATCCAAAAAAAAAAAGAAAAAAAGAAAACGTGCGCATTAACCCCGCGCACGAGAGCGCCAACCGCCGTCAATCCCTCCAAACTCAAAAGGTCCATGTATGCCTGCAAGAGCCCCCGTGACAACTTTGCCATCAGATTGCTCAATTTTGCCTCACATTGGCCCCAGCCAATAGGAAGAATGAACACACAGAACGTGTAGATTCATTCACAGAACTGACTCAAAGATGTGTTCTTCCACAAAACAAAATTCCAGCCTCTATAAACTGTTCAGTGTCCTCGAACAGTCAAACAGATGAACGGTGAACCGGATGCTTATGAATGCAGCAGATGACATCACTCCGATGTCCCGCAGAAAAACTCTGCAAATCAAACCTTAACCAACAGGAGGCATAAGAACAAAGAACGTGCAGATTCATCCACAAAACTGTCCCAAAGCAGTGTTACTCCACAGAGCAAACTCCAGCCGTTAGGCGGAACATCATAAACAGCAGCAAAACAGGAATCCCGGTTCCACGGGTGATCAAGAGTCAAGTTCACTCGAAGGACACATGAAAAGAATACACCATGACTTACTCAGACCGCCAACTGTAAAAAAGACATCCTTTGTGTGAGCATGGAAACATTTAGCGGTAATCCATAGTGTCTAATCTCAATCTGGCCGGGAACTTCAGTGCAGAAGCGATCTTCCGTCAATGCAAAAGATTCTTTAAGGAAAAGTGTTATTCCACCAAATAGACTCCAGCCGCCAGGCGGAGTCAACGCAAAAAGAAACAAAAATGACGCCCAACTTCCTCCAACAGCAGAGTCAATGAACAGCGAGTCGATCCACTTACATGAGAAAAACCTCAATGGTTTACTCACTCATAGATTGTATAAAAGACAGTGCTTGTTTCGGATACGTGAATACTTTGCGACCATCCTTCGTCTCTATTCTCAGTCTGGCCGGAAACATCAGTGCAAAAACGATATTTCTTTGATGCAAGAGTTTCTAACACTCCTTGAATTGCTCGCATTTCTCTCATCGAATTCGCAAAGTCTGGGAAAAAGAAAATATTGTGATTCTTCCAAGAAAGCTTTCTTTTGTTCCTCGCCTGGCGCAACACAAGATCTTTATCGGATGATCTCAGAAATTTGACCAAAATTGATCGGGGCCTGTTTCCTTCAGTAGATCTACCAGCCGGAACTCCGTGAGCTCACTTGATTTCCAGCTTGTGGCCTGTTATGTCGAGCAGACTCGGGAAGAGTTCATCCAAGAATTTCACCATATCTCTAACCTCCTCATGCTCAGGAATTCCAACAATTCGGACATTATTCCTGTGATTTCTATTCTCAAGATTTTCAATTTTTCCAAGAACACTTTCCAAATCAACTTTGGTCGCAGGTGGATTAGCGGATAATTCCCTCTCCGATGACTCAAGATAATCGATTCGTTTCTCAACATCCGTCACTCTTGTGACTAACTCTGAGAATTTTGTTTCCATCGCCGTAATCGATTAACGTATAACAGCGAGATCCTCCAAGTCAGCACGAATTTTCGTAAGCAACACCGATATGTTGGACAGTTGACGCTGGATCTCCTCTCCCGTCCCACCAACAAAATCAAGTCCCCGGTCTGTAGGCCTGACAGGGCTTTCATCCTGAGCACGTAAGTATCTTTTAATGTCTCCAGAGCCCAAGGATTTTGACTTCTTTGCCATATTTGACCTAAAAGAGCAAATGTGTAACTGACTGTATCGAATTTCGCCAGGTTATATAAAAATAATTAAACATTTTGCAAAGTGCGTAGAGCTCGTTGCTCACACGTTACTCCACATTAAGGCAGCATTAAAGTTATCCATACGATTCCAGTAGTTAAATCAGTGTCTTCAGAAGCGATATGATAGGTGTGGGTGAGAAACAGATAAATATTTAAGTTATTTTTTTTTTGTATTAATGTCCACATTTAAACAGCCCTCCTAAGCACTCTTCTCTCCTAAGAGTTCTTCTTTTGTTTTTGGTGATTCTTATTCTTTGTGAATATTGCCACCTACTGGACAGGGAGAAGAATTTATAGTAAAAAAGGACTGAACTATTAATCTGTTTCTAACACACATCTATCATATTTCTTCTGAAGATATAGATTTAACCAATGGAGCCATATGGATTACTTTTAGGAGCCTTCATAAGCTTTTTGGACCTTCAAAGTTCTGGCCACAATTCACTTGCATTGTATGGACCAACAAAGCTGAGACATTCTTCTAAAAATCTTTGTTTTCAGCAGAAGAAAGAAAGAAAGTCATACACATCTGGGATGAGGGTGAGTAAATGATGAGAGAATTTTATTTTTTGGGTGAACTATTCCTTTAATATACCAGCGGGTTTTAGCATTTTAAGTAAGTTTGATTATTTTAATATAATCTATTCTAAATAATTTAAGTCTTTTTGCAGCTCCCTTGGAAGTTTATTTAGGGCATGTCCCCAAACCACTACTCTAACATTACCACATTTGATGGTAAATAACATCTTACTCTCTCCAGTCATCACTCCCTGTGTGTAGTGTTTGGGAAGCATCCCCATGTATCCATAGAAACTAGACTGCTGCACTGGAGACACAGGTAAATAAGTGTTATTGCTGGAAAAATCATGGTTGAGAGAGAACACAATGTTCTGAGCCTAAAAGAAAAGCAATGACTCCCAACGCTTCTACAATAGAAACGAGTTTGAAAAATCAAGTATGACCAAATACCTGTGCATCCAAATGCCACAATACCCACTGAAATCAGATTGATGACATATGCCTGTTTTGTGGTGAACTTCTCCAGCCACACATCAAAGATGGTGACAAAAAGCAGAGGTCCAAGTGCAAAAAAGTAACCTGCAAAAGATGACATTTACCGCAATCAGATATAAGCCCAGAGAGTCCAGCGAAGCTGAGATAGCACACCATAAAATAACTCAAATTTTGGTCAATCTAACTATTTTTCCGTCTGTTGAAACAATTCATTTTTTATTTGATACCACATGCCTTATGGATTTATTCTTTGTACAATTCATATTCCACATTTATATCCAGTGGAAAATCACTGCACTTTCAGAGCTCATGAGATTTGATGGTCTAATTTATGTTTCATGTGTTTTCTAAAATTCCTTAGGAGATATAACAAGACGCAAATGGGACCGTTGTTGTCATACTAAGAGCATATAGCTATAAAATTTATGTGGATAGTATAGCTCAGATAATTTGGCCTTTAATGAGAAATGTTTGAGCTCATACTGAAATTTGGACTTCAGATTTGAGATATATTTTAATACTCTAAAGGAGATATGTGAGATTTCTGGGGTCTGTTTCTCAGGATAAAAATATGACAAGCAGGAGACTTCAGCAAAAGTCTCAATTTCTTCTCATTGCAGTCTGGAAGAAACCATTGAGATATTAAAGAGATTTTTCTTTCCTATGGATTTGACTAACTCTGTGAACATTTACAGTAGTATTACTGTATTACAGTAGTTCTGAAAGAAGATTGAAGAATTCTTCAAAACCACAGACTCTGATAATTATGCCATTTTGTTTCCTTGTCTTTCTTTTCTTTTTGGGTGGCATATACTGCTTAGTCACAAAAAAATATTGCTTATAACATTGTAATTTTATCATACAAAAGCAGCTGCATTTGATATGTTTTTGACATTCATGTGCCAAATTAACTTTAATTTGAAGACAATGCATTCAGAATAAGTTGATGGTGTGGTTAGACATGTCTTATTGATCTTTGTATTCTACTTTGAAAAAAGGAACATTGTTGTTCTAAAATCCATACATGTTTATCTATTTTTGCTTGTTAGTTTCCAGCATTACCTAACCAGCCTCTCAATCCATTTAACATTTTGCTTATTTAACAGTATTGTGCAATTGTTATTCTTCAGGTTCAGATGAGTGATGCAGCTGCCAGACTGTTGCCCCTCCTCCCTCTTCCCTTTAGGCCAGCCGCTCACTCAGGTCAATCAACTGCCTTCACAACCACTCTTTTGTGCTTACTGTGTCTGTGTGTGTGTGTGTGTGTGTGTGTGTGTGTGTGTGTGTGTGTGTGTGTGTCTTTTCTGAATAAACAGACTCACCCACAGTGATCCTGGTATGCAGGCTCAGCATCTCCACCAGGACATTGTTCAAGATCACGGCCACAAGGGCCACAAGAATGTAGGTTAAACCCATGTCAAACACGATAGATGTTCCTGAAAGACATCCGGAAGACAAAGAGAAGATGACCTCGAAATTCATCTGAATGTTCATGACATACACTATATTGCCAAAAGTATTCGCTCACCTGCCTTTAGACGCATATGAACTTAAGTGACATCCCATTCTTAATCCATAGGGTTTAATATGACGTTGGCCCACCCTTTGCAGCTATAACAGCTTCAGCTCTTCTGGGAAGGCTTTCCACAAGGTTTAGGAGTGTGTTTATGGGAATTTTTGACCATTCTTCCAGAAGCGTATTTGTGAGGTCAGACACTGATGTTGGACGAGAAGGCCTGGCTCGCAGTCTTCGCTCTAATTCATCCCAAAGGTGCTCTATCGGGTTGAGGTCAGGACTCTGTGCAGGCCAGTCAAGTTCTTCCACACAAAACTCGCTCATCCATGTCTTTATGGACCTTGCTTTGTGCACTGGTGCGCAGTCACGTTGGAACAGGAAGGGGCCATCCCCAAACTGTTCCCACAAAGTTGGGAGCATGGAATTGTCCAAAATCTCTTGGTAAGCTGAAGCATTCAGAGTTCCTTTCACTGGAACTAAGGGGCCAAGCCCAGCTCCTGAAAAACAACCCCACACCATAATCCCCCCTCCACCAAACTTCACAGTTGGCACAATGCAGTCAGACAAGTACCGTTCTCCTGGCAACCACCAAACCCAGACTCGTCCATCAGATTGCCAGATGGAGAAGCGTGAGTCGTCACTCCAGAGAACGTGTCTCCACTGCTCTAGAGTCCAGTGGCGGCCTGCTTTACACCACTGCATCCGACACTTTGCATTGCACTTGGTGATGTATGGCTTGGATGCAGCTGCTCAGCCATGGAAACCCATTCCATGAAGCTCTCTACGCACTGTTCTTGAGCTAATCTGAAGGCCACATGAACTTTGGAGGTCTGTAGCGATTGACTCTACAGAAAGTTGACGACCTCTGCGCACTATGCGCCCCAGCATCCGCTGACCCCGCTCTGTCATTTTACGTGGCCTACCACTTCGTGGCTGAGTTGCTGTCATTCCCAATCGCTTCCACTTTGTTATAATACCACTGACAGTTGACTGTGGAATATTTAGTAGTGAGGAAATTTCACAACTGGACTTGTTGCACAGGTGGCATCCTATCACAGTACCACGCTGGAATTCACTGAGCTCCTGAGAGCGGCCCATTCTTTCACAAATGTTTGTAGAAGCAGTCTGCATGCCTAGGTGCTTCATTTTATACACCTGTGGCCATGGAAGTGATGGGAACACCTGAATTCAATTATTTGGATGGGTGAGCGAATACTTTTGGCAATATAGTGTAATTCCTTTTATTATTGTAAAGGAAAAATAAGTATGAGCAGAGACGTATGCCACATTTTAATATTAAGAAACGATAAACAAAAGAAATTGCAACTGTAAACTTTCTTTGAAAAGTGTCCTTGTTATCATTGGTTTTAAAGTCATAACATATAATCTAAATTGACCCAGCTTACTTTCGTAATTCATGTTCTTGGTCTTATTGTGAATGATTCTTCTGTGCACGTTATTCCAAATAAATCTGTAATCTTTAATCAAAACTTAATAACTTGCTTAATTTTCTGCTGATGTCACTCTGGTATGTGTGTCCATAAGGACGTGTTTGAAGCATGCGCACTATGACTGCTTTGTGACACTATTTTAGCACTGTCCGTGTGTGTGTGTGTGTGTGTGTGTGGGGGGGGAGTGTACTATTAGTTGGGACTATTCTAAAGGCCAAAGTATACTTTGGGTGTTTGGAACGCAGGGTAAAAGCTGTCACAAAGCAGTTGTAGTGCGCATGCGTCGAATGAGTTCCTATTCGTTCGGGGTCAGAAAAGTATTCCTCATGTGTATCTGTTCTGTTCTGTTGCTCTCTGATTGTATAGAGAGAAAATTTGTTTTTGTTTACCTTCATATATTCCAAGATATATAAAGTATATATATATATATATATATATATATATATATATATATATATATATATATATATATATATATATATATATATATAAAATGTTCAATTCACTTAATTAAAATGAACTAAACTGACACAATTCTAAAACATGATTTCATTGTGTTCTATCCATTTAAATTTGTAAAATTGAAGTTTACTACAATCTAAGTTGGGACTAAATTAATCAGGCATGTGATCAACCAAGGACTAAAAAAGGAAGGACTGAAGGAAGGAAGGAAGGCCACAACAATCCTATGTGTTTATTCAGTACTGTGGCTAAATTGGTTAGGAATAAGCCTCAATTGAACCATATATTCAGTCTAGGGATGAGCACGAGTACTCAGGTACTCGGACATGGCAGCAATGATCGATCATGAAAACGATGATCAAAAGGGATCACGCATGATGTGACTTTTCACTTAATTCGAAATCCAGTGACAATTACCTGACAACTAAACACAAACAAAGAGGAAGCTTATTTTTAATTTTGAGTTTGATTACGTTGTGGTTTTGAGGGGTACACTGATTGTCAGAAACGTCTCATAGCAACCAAACTGATACAACACTGCAATGCTATCGTTACGATAATCAAAAGAGAGCGTAATTAACTGTGTTTTGAACACCTGTCTCTGCAAAACGTTTGCTAAACACGTTTTATTATCATTTCATGTAAGAATTTTGACTTGTTAATGGATATTATTTAATAAAAGTAAATGTTTGTCACTGACTGAAAACCTCCCTGCCCTACGTGAAGTAACACGCACCTGCATCTCGACGAAATGGGAGTTTCCAAGTTAGATGTCCAATATTAAGTGTCATTCCGTTACATACACTTTCACCAGCTGAAAGGTGGAAATTAAGACTCTCCGAGTTGAATGGAACGCTTCATGAATCACAGCAACAACAATACAGAGCATCGCGGCTTTCCTCACAAGAGCGAACATTTGGGGACACACACACACCCGGCACGTGTGGCAGTGGACTCAATGTGCTGAAGCAACGCATATACAGCAGGCGAGTGTTTCAAACAGCTAGACAGAGTCTGCTGGACCTTAACACTTACTTAATTTACAAATTTTAAACCATGACATGCACTGCACACAAATAACTAATATTGGCATTATATTCATGTTGTTTAGCCAGAGGGGAACTGGCCCCACAGTGACCCTGGTTTCTCCCAAGGTTATTTTTCTCCATTAACCAACATCTTATGGAGTTTTGTGTTCCTTGCCACAGTCGCCTTCAGCTTGCTCACTGGGGTTCTAAATACAATTATTATTGAATTATTTAATTTTTATACAAAATTTACAATCATATTTAATCAAACTACACAATGATCACTTTAAGACTTTATAGAGATTACAGATTTTTTTTATTTTTTTTTTTTTAAATGCAAGATTTCCTGTAAAGCTGCTTTGAAATTATTTGAGTTGTGAAAAGGGCTATACAAATAAAAATGACTTGGCTTGGACATTATGGTGAAGAGTGCAGCTTGAGATAACGCTGAGGACAGGTAGATGTCACACATGACATTGATTACTTGCTTTGTTGAGCAAATGCTGTGCTACCTATGGCATAGTTACTAAACTACACTCTGTTGTGCTTCCAACCAGCATGTATTTAATTCACTTTCACTAGTTAATACGTAAAGTAATAAGAGATATATTTGAGATACATTGACATGTCTAACTTTGTTGGGTTTACCCAATTTAACTGGGTTATTTCTAAATAGATTTGTGTTGAGATTACATAGTAATGTTAAGCTAAGAAAACTAATTTGAAACATGTAGAACCACTGCTCACGACTGAAGTTCAGACTAAGAGATATTTTTTGTGTGTAAAATCAACATTAAAAATATAAAAAGCCCACATTTCCAGTAGAAGCACAGTTCTAACTAAAGTTACATGATCAAACATTCTAATATATAGGCCTGTATGTGTTCTATTAAATGCAACATTTAGCCTGTTATTTCAATAAGCTATACAAACTTACATTTTATTTATGTGGTTCTTATTCAGTGTGCAAGTAAGCTTATGCTTACATTTATTAAAAAATATCATATTTATGAAAAAACAATTGATGGGTTGCAATGAAATATAGGGGGCCCCTGAATAGCCAAATAATTGGGCCATAATTTGGCAAACTTGCATTCAGTTGTGGGTCCATTTTGGTATGAAACTCCTACTTTTCACTATCCAATCAATTTCCTAATGATAAATCCCATCCGATTTTTTCTCGTTGAATTTCCTGTTTCATTCAGAAATACAGTATGTCACATTATATAAGTTGACTTAAAATGCTAGCTATGAACCACAAATAAGACACAAACATGTAATGGTGTACCCTCAAACTTATGATGCAGGTAGTCCACATCTGTAATGAAGCTATTGTAAGGCAGCAGGAAGCCCACTCCAGCCAGGAGCATGGCAAAATAGATCCCGTGGTAGCGATCATCTGGGATGGTTTCTTCAAAGGCTAAGCACAGAAAACACACCCATTTGTATCCACAAAGAAATATTGAGAGGTACAAACAGAAGTCCTGTCTAAGTTTGCATTTGGATGACATTTAAAAAAATGTGTGCTTTAAATATTTGTCTCATAGTTTGTGTGCTGTCTCTTTGAAGTACATTTACGCATATGTATGAGACATTTGACATTCTGCTCTCTCTCTCTCTCTCTCTGAAATTATTAATGGAAGCACTTTAGCACAACATGCCAAATTTAAGAGATGGAAGAAGTGAAGTACACTGAAAAAAATTATTTTGTGGTGAAGTAAATTTAGCAGAAACGATTAAGCACTTTCTACATTGAAAAAGTTAGTTCAAGCGTTAACTTGGAAATATTACAAAAATTCTACATTCAGGGGGCCTAGGTAGCTCAGCGAGTATTGACGCTGACTACCACCCCTGGAGTTGTCAGTTCGAATCCAGGGCGTGCTGCATGACTCCAGCCAGGTCTCCTAAGCAACCAAATTGGCCCAGTTGCTAGGGAGGGTAGAGTAACATGGGGTAACCTCCTTGTGGTCGCGATTAGTGGTTCTCGCTCTCAATGTGGTGCGTGGTAAGTTGTGCATGGATTGCGAAGAGTAGCATGAGCCTCCACATGCTGGGAGTCTCCGTGGTGTCATGCACAATGAGCCACGTGATAAGATGCGTGGATTGACGGTCTCAGAAGCGGGGGCAACTGAGACTTGTCCTCCACCACCCAGATTGAGTCGAGTAACCGCGCCACCACAAGGACCTACTAAGTAGTGGGAACTGGGCATTCCAAATTGGGGAGAAAAGGGGATAAAATAAAAATACTAATTAAAAAAGAAAGTCTACATTCAACATGTAAAAATTATTTATCTAGCTTTTAAGTAAATATTTATGATTGTTTGTTATTTTTACAATATGTCATCATGTATTAATCCTTAAGTACAAAACCTTGTCATATTTATTTGCTAATTTGTGTAAATTTCACTGGTAAATAAAATAAGTACATTTTACTTAACTTTTCAAAGCTGGTGGTCCCTGCATGCGCTGGGCTTAAATTTTATTGGACTGTTTCACTGTTTGCACGTTTATTTACACCATTTTTATTTTCTACTCAAAAATTACCTGTTCATGATAAAAAAAAGAATCTGTTTATTGTTACCATCATGGTGTTTTGTGCACCAAGTGTTGAGGTCTGCATGCGCAGCTCTGTATCTTGTTTCTATTGTCAATAATGCAAGGTGATGTTGTCTTATAGACTACAAAGTATGCATTCAGCTTCCCTATGGCTTCTGTATGTCATGTTATTAATGAATAAACATATATTTGTCAGGAAAATTCTAAATGTGACATGTTCTAATAAAATGTTTATTCAAATTTTACTAAGTTTAAGAACCATGTATATCATAGTTGTAAGTAAAAATTACTGAATTTACTAAAGTTTTTAAGTTAAATATACTCACTTTATTCAATATTATGTCATAAAGTTAAGTAGATTTTACTTTTATACGATTTTGCAAAAACTTGCAGAATAAAATTAAGTAAATCTTACTAGTAATGTTTTTCAGTGTAATGTTAAAAATGAAAAATTATATTAATATAGAATATAACGGTATGCTTATATTCTGTATGCTAGAAGTGCATACCACTCCAGAGCATTTCTAACGCTAAAGATTAAGGAGTAACATGTTCTCCTACTCCACTGATTTAATAAGTGTGACCTTTGTATCCAGGCAACATGAGGAGACAGAATGCTGCAGCATGCTCTCCACCTAACATGATTAGACCTTGCTATAACATGCCAAGTAATGTAACCTCTACAACCAAGGTGGGTCTTTATCCTTGCCTATACATACAATATGTACATTCACATATACAGTATTATGTAAATAGCCAAGATAAAAAATTACTACATTTTCTACATCCACAAATACATTCTATGGTCATAGTGAGGCTAGAATTGTAATCTATATGCAGCAGAGACTCACCAGGTTCTGAAAGGGCCAGCACCCCTTTGTCTGAGATATCTTTAACATGACAGTCCTCTTCCTCCAGCTGGTAGCTCTCAAAACTGAAGCTCATCACCACATTGCCCTCTGGGGTCTGACCAGGGGTGGTCTGTTTACGCCTCTCTGCTCCTTTTGAACCCATAGTCCCTCTCTTGGACTGGGAACTCTTACAATTAGGCCTCCTTTAACAGAGTCAGTGTGCTCTATAATATGATGTACTCTGTGAGAGGAATTATATTATTATTTACTTCATATATAAAAAGTACGATAAACATGAACAGTTTCACTGTAAAAGTAGTGGTCGACCAATATATATACATATATATATATATATATATATATATATATATATACACACACACACACACACACACACACACACACAATTGACAACTACACCTCTCTCTCCACTGCTCCACCCGAGAGTCCTCCAGAAACGCCAGATATCCGCCTAACTTCCCCACAAACAAGTCCAATTTCCCCAGTTTTCTAAATGACCCTTCTTTAAAAGCCACCACTCTCCCCATCTCCGAGCACCACTCCTGAAATGAGGGTGCTCCAGTCGACCTCCATCCCCTTAAAACTATCTGTCTGGCAATCATGACACTGGTTAGGACACAACTGATGTGTCTATTCTCTACATCGATGACCGCCCCATCGCCCAAAATATAGAGTCTGGGGCAAAATGAAACCCGAGTGCCCAATACCTCACACACAAAACTCTGAACCTTTAACCAAAATTCTTGGATCTTAACACCCCCCCAAAAGACATGGGTTGTGTCTCCATCCTCTGATTGGCATCGCCAGCAGGTGGTGTATCTTTAAGATCAAGCCTATACAATCTAGAGGGGGTCCAATAGAATCGATGTAAAATACTGAATTGCATAAGGCGCACCCTTGCATCTCTAGATGCAGACTTGATGTTTTTTAGAATCCTAGCCCACACCCCTCCTCCAAGAGCAAGTTTAAATCTTTCTCTCATAATCTCTTGATAGAAGTTAAAGCTCCGTCCCCCAGACTCTGAATTAGCAGGGAGTAATACACTGATGCCTCGTGACCTTTTCTAAAAGCAGTAATCATCCCTCCCAAAGTGTCTGCCGCTCTAGGGGGGTGTATGCTACTCCCAAAAATAGTACAGAGCAGGTTACGCAGCTGTAAATACCTAAAGAACTGAGAATCTGGGAATCCCAAAATGTTGAACCAAATTTAAAAAGGATCTCATCACTCCGCTCTCATATAGGTCACCAAGTGTAGTAACCCCCCTCACAATTCACTCTGACCAGCAGAAAGGGGACTTATTAATACATAATTTTGAGTTCAGCCATATGCCCGAGGCAACATTTAAATAAATGTCCGAATTAAACACTCTGGACACTTTTGTCCATACAGAGTGCAAATGCGAGATAACGGGGTGTAACTTAACTTCTCTGATTAGTTTGATAGAAAGGCTTTGCAATGGCGAAATAGGGGCAAGAACTTCCTGTTCAATACAAAACCAGGGAGGGGCTCTCTCGGGTGGATGCGACCAATGAGCCAAATGTCTGAGACCGAACACATAATAATAAAACAAAATCTTGGGTAGGCCTAGCCCACTTTTGTCAATTGGCCTATACAGCTTACTGAAATGCAATCTGGGATGTTTACCATTCCAAATGAAGGACTTCGCTATGGTATCAAATGGCTTGAAATAAGAGAGGGGGACATCTATAGTGAAAGACTGTAGCAGGTAGTTGAATTTTGGAATACAATTAATTTTAATAACATTAACCTTCCCAATCATCGATAAATGTAATGAAGCCCACCTGCCCACATCACTCGAAAAACTTTTTATTAAATTAACTCAAATAAATCACACAAATTTGCTGGGAATAAAATACCCAATTACTTAATGCCCTGTTTGGGCCACTGAAAGGCGCCCGGTTCAAAAGCCGTTACCGGGCAGTACGCTGTCAGAGCCAAAGCTTCGGATTTAGACCAATTAACTCTGTATCCTGAGAATTTAGAAAAGGAATTAATAATTCTGTGCAGGCATACATAGATCTAGTAGGGTCAGAGACGAATAATAAAATATCATCTGTGTAAAGCAAAAGCTTATGCGCCACACCTCCCGCCATCACCCCTGGAAAATCATCCTCCTTTCTTATTGCGGCTGCTAATGGTTCCAGGGCAAGACAGAACAATAATGGGGAAAGAGGACAACCCTGCCGGGTGCCCCTATCCAGAGTAAAGCAACCTGAAATTAATCCATTTGTTTGTACCGCCGCTACCGGGTGTCTATAAAGTAACTTAATCCATCCAATAAAAGTATTCCCAAACCCGTACATTTCCAGAATCTTAAAAAGTTAATCCCATTCTACCATATCAAACGCCTTTTTGGCATCAAGTGAGAGGGCAGCGACCGGAGTCTGATCATTCGCCACTGACCACATGATATTGATGAAATGCCTAATGTTATCAGAAGAGCTATGGCTCCGAATAAACCCCACCTGATCTACGTGTATAAGAGGTGTCATAACTTAATCGGTTAGCCAAAATTTGACAATAATTTAACATCTAGCTGGATCAGGGAAATTGGACGGTAACTCTTACACTCGCTTGGATCTTTGTCCTTTTTAAGAATCAGAATGATCCGGGCTTGCATCATGGTTGGCTTTCCATTCTTTAATGATTCCATATAAACTTCTAGCAAAATTGGAGCCAATTCTGTAGCATAAGATCTAAAAAAAACTCAGCGGCAAAGCCATCTGGTCCTGGAGACTTGCTAAGCTCCTCCAAGTTTATCTCAGAATCAAGAGAATTGTTATGCTCATTCGCCAGTTTAGGGAGTTCTAATGGTTCCATAAAGTTTCTAATATCTTCATCAGCAGATGAAGACGTGGACCTATAGAGATCAAGATAGAATTCTTTAAAAGCATTAATATCAATGGATGTGGAGTGGTGGTGGCGTAGTGGACTAACGCACTGAACTGGTAAGCAAAAGGTTGTTGGTTCAATCCCCACAGCCACCACCATTGTGTCCTTGAGCAAGGCACTTAACTCCAGGTTGCTCCAGGGGGATTGTCCCTGTAATAAGGGCACTGTAAGTCGCTTTGGATAAAAGCATCTGCCAAATGCATAAATGTAAATATTTCACCACCATCAGATTTCACTGAGGGAATGGTAGAAAAAGACTCTCTCTGTTTTATAATTCTAGCCAGAAGTTTTCCTGCTTTGTCTCCCAAGTCAAAGTATGACTGTCTTGCCCTGAATAGCCAAAACTCCACCTTCCGCGACAAAAGTTTTACATCTGTATTTCAATCGGGTCAATTCTCTGAGGCCAGCAGACAACATTTGGCGCTTCAGCTCTGCCTCTGCAATTTTAATATTCCCTTCCAACAAAAGTTCACGTGCTTTGGATTTTTTGGTAAATGGGGCATACTGTATGATCCGGCCCCTAAGAACCGCTTTAAGTGCCTCCCAAGCCACACCCACAGAGGACACTGAGGACCAGTTGTTCTCCATATAAACACTGATTTCAGCCTTTAACATTGGAATTCAGGATTTTGCAAAAGGGATATATTAAAGGTGCTATATGTAAGATTAACAATAAACGTTTGAAATGGGTACTTCAGTCCAAACTCAAAATATTGGCCCCAGACTCGAAGCTCATGCATGTTGCCAGAATACTGACTGAATACTGAAAAATTTTGCCAACTCAGCATCCGTTTTAAAGGATTTCTGGGCTTTAAGCCATCTCCATCTTCCAAAGGCATCTCCAATATTTATCCTTGTTTTACTGCGCCTCTGGTCATGGTGGTATTCAGATGGATGGCGAGGCTTTTTAGGTCAGGTGGAATCTGTTATCTCTGATCCAGTTCGTTTGCTGGCTTCCATGGCTGCAGCATGCAGTGTTGTTTTCCTGAAAACATGTTCAAATCTGGCAACCTGGCGGTGTCGAAATACTATTGGTGAGTGGGTAGTGGGCGGGATCACACAGGCCAAAACATAAACAGAAATTCTGGCCTGGAATGGAAACTTCAAAGCAGAATATACTGGCTGTAGCATTGTTATCGGAAAAGCCAGTATTTCAACTTAGCATGTTTCCTAATTCTCTAATGACATATTATGGTCATTTGATGATTTAGTACAGTAAAAATATTATATATAGCACATTTAAAGCGCCAACTATATGATTACCTCTAAACTCATCATGGTGTGATCTCAGACTAAAATGTCTCCAACTGAGCAATCAACAACAGATGAAATGAGGGACTTAGATATATACATATATATATATAAATAAATCTATTCTAGAATAAATCTTATGGACTGATGAAAAACAATTTATAGTCCCTACTAGATGGGTTCAAAAGTCTCCAAATATTTGTAAGACCGAGATTTTTACACATTCTGTGAAGCGTCAATGTTGCTCTAGGGGGCTTGCACACTTTTGCTTCAGTATGATCAAGGACTGAGTCCATCAAAAGATTAAAGTCTCCTCCCAATATTATATCATGAGGGATGCCAGCGGTTTGCAACATCTCTTCAAGATCTATAAAAAAGCCCTGTTCATCAACGTTAGGTGCGTAAATATTAGCCTAAATAAGACTTTGCCCCTGAATTTCTGCTAAAACAATACTCTTCCTAATTTATCTTTAATCTGTTTGAGATATTTGAATTGCAGATGCTTACTTAGTGTAATGACTCCCCTGCTCTTACTTGAGCCAGCACTAAGGAAAAAATGTCCACCCCATATCTTCCCAAATTTTTCAGCTTCCTGCGGGGAAAGATGCATTTCTTAAGAAACACTAAATCATATTTCTTACGTTTCAGAAGAGAAATAGCCTTCCTTCTTTTTATGGGGTGCCCCAACCCATTCACATTCCACATGGAGAGAGACAATCCACTCAAATTAACATTTGACATTTTGACATATTAGAAAAAATAGATTGTGTGTCAAAACTAGAATTATAAAGACCACATTCCAACAATAGTGCAACAATCAAACCCCGAACTTCCCCCTGTGACAACTTTGCCATCGGATTGCTCAAGTCCGGTGTTTCAATGCAAATTTTGTGAGACAGAATTACATAACCTATATAATCTATAAAGCAAACTCCAGCCAATAGGCAGAATAAACACAATGAATGTGTAGATCAGGGTTCCTCAATAGGCGGCCTGCTGTTTGGCCCACGCCAAAGGCCTGTTCACACCAAATCTGTGTCGATTTTGCGAGATGAACCTCCGAAAAAACACACAGAGTCCGTGAAAAAGAAAAACCAAAAACAATTTCACCCTCATACAGTAGGCGGCGTTGTTGCTGTTCTACAAAAATGTTCTCCTGCGCTGCCCAGCTGTGAATGCTAGATGAACGCTGTTAAGGCATTTATTTACCTATTTTGGCATAACTGTTTCATTATGTTTTTTCCATGGTGTTGACGCATGTTGCATAAATATCATCCTGTTTATATTTGAACATGTATTTTGCTACGAGTAAACGGACTCCCGAACCCAACTACTCTTTTTATAATGTCTGGATTAATGCCTGGATAATATAACACAAGGTTCTGTGATACAAATACACATGCACAATAGTGCACATTAAGAATAACATGTATAGTACAGTATAAAAATAAGAAATCACTGGCTCATGGTCCATGGAGAATGTGGAGATCCAGATTGTTCATTAAAATTTTTCATTTTTCATTGTTTCATTCAGTTTTTATTATTTCACTTTTTTCAACAGGCAAAGTTGTGTAGTTTTGTTTTTCTTTATACATAATTGTTTGAATAAATACAACAGACTACTAATACTGAGAAAACGACAGGATATTTAGGTCACGACTCTTAACAAAAACAATCAAAATAACAATAGTAATAATAATAATAATAATAACAGCAGCAGCAGCACAAACACTTTTTCATAACATCGAGGGCAGTGGCCCTTGGCTTTGTATTGTTGACAGAATATGGCCCTTAGTGAAAACTAATTGGGGAACCCTGGTGTAGATCCATCCACATAGCTGTCCCAAAGGTGTGTTCCTCCACAAAACAAACTCCAGCCGCTAGCGGAACCAGCAAAGCAAAAAAAAACATATAAAATATTTTTTTTTATAAATAAATGAATTAAATTTATATATATTTAATAATATTTTAAAAAAGGCCGTTCAGTTTCCTCGGACAGTCAAACGAATGTTCAGTGAGCCAGCCCATTCGGCTGTTACATGAGTGCAACAAATGACCTAATCACTCCAATGTCTTTGCAAGAAATACTCCACAAAACAAACGCCAACCAACAGGAGGCATAAGCACAAAGAACATGCAGATTCATCCACAATACTGTCCTGAAGGAGTGTTACTTCACAAAACAAACTCCAGTCGCTAGGCAGAACCAGCATAAAAAGAAACGAAAAAGGCACCCAGTTTCCTCGGACGGTCAAGTGAATGTTCAGTGAGTCAGGCTCACTTGGCTGCAACGTGAGTGGGTCATTGACAAATAAGCTTGTCCGAGGTGTTAAAATTTAGAAATCTTGTTTAAAACATGTGTCAAGTTCGCAGAAATGTAATCTTTGACCAAATTGGCTATATTTTTTAAAACATATATTGCATTTTATAAAAATAAAAAAATCATGGCTTTTAAAATGTCATGTGGTGTAACTATCAAATGTATTAAAATATTTTCTTTGCACCTTGAAAAGTGTACACTACTTAATCATTAATTTAGGAGGTCACATGACGCCATGCAAGATTTAGCTTTGCTAAATTTTTAATTATTTTCATGTTATAATCTGGTGAATTTTGATACACCCAGTTACACATTTGCTCTTTGATGCAAAACATAGCAAAGAAGTCAGAATCCTCAGGCTCTGGAGAAATTAAAAGACACTTACGTGTTCAGGATGAAAGACAGGCCTACAGACCGGGGACTCGATTTGGATGGCGCGGCGGGAGAGGAGATCCAGCATCAGTTGTCCAACATGTTGGTGATGATGACGAAAGTTCTTGATGACTTGGAGGATCTCGCTGTAATACATCGATTGATTATGGCGATGGAAACAAAATTCTCTGAGTTAGTTACAAGAGTGACTGATGTTGAAAAACGAATAGATTTTTTGAATCTTCGGAGAGGGAATTAACCGCTAATCTGCCCGCGACCAAAGTTGATCTGGAACGTATTCTTGAAAAGCTTGCAGATCTTGAGAATAGAAGCCGCAGGAATAACGTTCAAATTGTTGGAATTCCTGAGCATGAGGAGGGCAGAGATATGGTGAAATTCCTAGACGAGCTTTTCCCGAGCCTCCTCGACATAACAGGCCACAAGTTGGAAATCGAGCGAGCTCACAGAGACCCTGCTCACAGATCTGCTGAGGGAGAAAGGCCCCGATCGATTCTGGCCAGATTTCTGAGATCATCCGATAAAGATCTTGTGTTGCACCAGGCGAGGAGCAAAGGGAAGCTTTCTTGGAAGAACCATAATGTTTTCTTGTTCCCGGACTTTGCGAGTTCGACAAGAGAGAAACGCGATCGGTTCAAGGAATGTAAGAAACTCTTACATCAGAAAAAGATCTCGTTTGCTCTGATGTTTCCGGCCAAACTGAGAATAGAAACGAAAAACGGTCGCAAAGTATTTACATGTCCAAATCAGGCAATGTCTTTTATTGAATCAATGTCTGAGTAAACCATTGGATGTTTCTCATGTGAGTGGGCCGACTCGCTGTACTTCCTCTTGAGGAAGCTGGGTGTCATTTTGGTTTCTTTTTACGTTTTGCGTTGGCTCCGCCTAGCGGCCAGAGCTTGTTTTGTGAATAACAGTTTTCCTTAAAGAAATTTTGCATTGAAGTTCCCGGCAAGTTTGAGAGTGGACACTACGGATGACCGCAAAATATCTACATGCTCACACAAAGGATGCCTTTTATAAAGTTGACGGATTGTGTAAGTCATGGTATATACATTTATGCGGCCTCCGAGTGAATTGACTTGACCATCCGGGGAACCGGGATGCCGGTTTTGTTTCTTTTTGTATTGGCTCCGCCTAGCGGCTGGAGCTTGTTCTATTGAATAACACTCCTTTGGAACAGCTGTGGATTAATCTGTTCATTCTTCGTGCTTATTCCTCCTGCTGGCTGTAGTTTGTTTTGTTGAGTTTTTTTTACGGGACATTGGAATGAATACACCATCCGTTGAACTCATAACAGCTGGCTCGCTGAACATTCATTTGTCTGTTCGAGGAATCTGAACGGTTTTATATCAGCTGGAATTTGTTTTGTGGAAGATCACACCTTTGAGAAAGTTCTGTGGATGAATCTACATATTTTTTGTGTTCATTCTTCCTGTTTGCTGGGTTTATTTTACAAAGTATTTTCTGTTATGTCATTTTGCCTCACAAATTGGTAAATGAACATCTACAATTAAAATTTCTCAAACAGACTAAAGATAAATTAGGAAGAGTAATTATTGTTTTAACTGAAATTCAAGGACAAAGGTTGATTTTGGCTAATATTTACGCACCTAACGCTGATCAGGGCTTTTTTATAGATCTTGAAGGGATGTTGCTAGCCGCTGGCACCCCTCATGATATAATATTGGGAGGAGACTTTAATCCTTTGATGGACTCAGTCCTTGATCATAGTGAAGCAAAAGTGTGCAAGCCGCCTAGAGCATTGACGCTTCACAGGATGTGTAAAAATCTTGGTCTTGCAGAAATTTGGAGACATTTGAACCCATCTGGTAGGGACTATACATTTTTTTCAACAGTCCATAACAAATATTCTAGAATAGATTTTTTTTTTTTTGATATGCAAAGCCCTCATTTCATCTGTTGTCGATTGCTCATTCATCAAAAAATCCAAAGCACAAGAACTTATGGAGTTGGAAGGAAATATTAAAAGTGCCGAGGTAGAGCTGAAGCGCCGTATGTCAGCTGATGGCCTCAGAGAATTGACCCAATTGAAATATAGATATAATATTATTTTGTCGCGGAAAGTGGAGTTTTGGTTATTCAGGGCAAGACAGTCATACTTTGAGTCAGGTGACAAAGCAGGGAAGCTTTTGGCTAGATATATAAAGCAGAGAGAGTCTTTTTCTACCATTCCCTCAGTGAAATCTGCTGGTGATGAAATTTTTACTTCAGCCATTGATATTAATAATGCCTTTAAAGAATTCTATCTTGATCTCTATAGTTCCACGTCTTCGTCTACTGATGAAGATATTAGAAACTTTGTGGAACCATTAGATCTTCCTAAACTGACGACTGAGCAAAAAAAACTCTCTTGATTCTGAGATAACCTTGGAGGAGCTTGACAAGGTAATTAAGTCCCTACCTACTGGCAAAACTCCGGGGCCAGATGGTTTTGCTGCATAATTTTTTAGATCCTATGCTACAGAACTGGCTCCACTTTTGTTAGAAGTTTATACTGAATCATTAAAGAAGGGAAAACTTCCTCCAACCATGACACAAGCCCGGATCAGTCGGATTCTTAAAAAGGACAAAGATCCAAGCGAGTGTAAAAGTTACCGTCCAATTTCCCTGATCCAACTAGATGTAAAAATATTGTCAAACATTTTGGCTAATCGATTAAGTTATGCCATCACTTATACATATAGATCAGGTGGGATTTATTTGGGGCCGCAGCTCTTCTGATAACATCAGGCGTCTCATCAATATCATGTGGTCAGTAGCGAATGATCGTTCTCCGATCACTGCCATCTCACTTGATGCTGAAAAGGCGTTTGATATGGTAGATTTTGGAAATGTATGGGTTCAGGAGTACATTTATTGGTTGGATTAAGTTACTTTATAGACATCCTGTAGCAGCGGTACAAACAAATGGATTAATTTCAGGTTGCTTTACTCTGGATTGGGGCACCCAGCAGGGTTGCCCTCTTTCCCCATTATTGTTCTGTCTTGCCCTGGAACCATTAGCAGTCACGATAAGAAAGGAGGATGATTTTACAGGGGTGGTGGCGGGAGGTGTGCCGCATAAGCTTCTGCTTTACGCAGATGATATTTTATTATTTGTCTCTGAACCTACTAGATCTATGCCTTGCCTCCACAGAATTATTAATTCCTTTTCCAAGTTCTCAGTTTTGATTTAATAAAAATGTTAATTTAAAAAAAAAAAAAAATCATTAATTAAAAAAAAAAAAAAAAATTCAAACACATTTTTCAAGATAAAAAATATTTTTTCAAATTTGATGAATTTTTGAGTCAAGAATATCAAGACGTTTTGTCAGGGTTACACCATATGACCTGAACAAAATATGCCTTTTCTTAAATATGTCAAAATATCGGATATCTTTTTGACACTTCACTCTATGGTAAGAACACTACTAAAGGTGTTATTTTCTATTTTATGGTTTTATTCAACATAAACAACAATATGGCTACCTAAATGTGGTTACACCTCATGACTGATTTGGTGGATTACCGTTTTTCAAATATTAATCATATTTTAAAACTAATTTTTGTTTTCAAGATTATACTGCACTACTCATGCCAACATTTCTTTTTAAGAATTTTAGCTTTTTTCTTTTTTTTTTTTTAACTGTCTCTGGACGGTTACACCACATGCCATTTTTTACTTTAAGCCCCAGAAAAATTATCGAAATGACATTAAACTCAGAAAACTGAAAATATGCTCATCATAGAAGAGGTTTATTCAAGAAATTGTTTTGTGTGAAATGCATTTTGTTTATGAATTTATGTATTTTTTTTTATATAATTTAATAGATCTGGACAAACAAAAACAAAAACAAAACAAAAAAAAACAAAAAAAAAAGAAGAAGAAAAAAAAGAGCGTCAACCACAAAATAACGTACTCAGTCCATTGACTTTATGAAAGACATCGCTTGTTGGGGACATGTCTTCACCATATCCTGACCTTCTCCGGCCTCAGGAATTCCAACAATCCGGACGTTATTCTGCCGACTACTATTTTCCATATCCTCCAACTTTTCCCAGACACGCTCCAAATCTACCATGGCCACTAAACAGCCACATCGTCTTTTTCCAAAGCAGCCTGTATTTCTCCTGAGGTTACCTGTGGGTTTTTCTTTGTATCCTGAACAATTCTTCTGGCAGTTGTCGCCAAAATCTTTCTTGGTCTACCTGACCTTGGCTTGGTATCAGGAGATCCCCGAATTTTCCACTTCTTAATAAGTAATTGATCAGTACTGACTGGCATTTTCAAGGCTTTGGATATATTTTTATATCCTTTTCCATCTTTATAAATTTCCATTATCTTGTTACGCAGGTCTTTTGACAGTTCTTTTCTGCTCCCTGTGGCTCAGTATCTAGCCTGCTCAGTGCATCCATGTGAGAGCTAACAAACTCATTGACTATTTATACATAGATACTAATTGCAATTTAAAAAGCCACAGGTGTGGGAAATTAACCTTTAATTGCCATTTAAACCTGTGTGTGTCACCTTGTGTGTCTGTAACAAGGCCAAACATTCAAGGGTATGTAAACTTTTGATCAGGGCCATTTGGGTGATATCTGTTATCATTATGATTTAAAAAGGAGCCAAACAACTATGTGATGATAAATGGCTTCATATGATCACTATCCTTAAATAAAAGACAGTTTTGTTTGCATGATCAGTCATATTTTCAAAATCAATGACAAAATTTCACAATTTATGCCAGGGTATGAAAACTTTTGAGTACAGCTGTGTGTGTGTGTGTGTGTATACTGTATGTGTATACAATAACAACAATCTAATTAACATATATACGTGACATCCCTAAATGATATACAGTATTTAAAGATGGTTCCAATCTTTTAGTGTTTTCAATTAGCATGATTTTCTGATTCAAACAGTGTCCAACGCATACATTGATATGGATAATTACTTTTGTGCTGATTTAAAGGTCCTTATATTATTCTAGTTCACAGAAATGAAAGGGGTCTGTGATGTCAAATTAGCTCTAGCAACTGAACAGTGTAGTGTAATAAAAGCATGTGAAGAGCAGCCTCAAGCCACTTTATGCTATGTCAGCCATGTTATTTGACATTTCACTTTTAGCTATGCTGTATTCCTTTGTGCAAAGTAATTAACATTCTTTCATATTTACATGATGTACATCATTACAAATATATTGTCTAAGAATATACAGCATCCCTATGTGGTCTAATTTAGGAAGGAATAGCAAACAGATCGACAAAATCTATCTTCTTAATGCAAATCAGGTCTTTCCGGTGAGTGGTGCAAAAATCATAAAACAGAAAATCTCTTTAGACCCACAAGACTGTGTATGAAGATTTTAAAACAAAACATTATTTTGTCATATAATTAAATATCAATATTTTGACATTTATATGAAAAGGCACATTTGGTTCAGGTCATTTGGTGCAACAATGAGAAAACTTCTTGATATTCTTGACTTAAAAATTTGTAAAAAAAAAAATATATTTTTCACCTAGAAACATATGTTTGAAAACGTTTTTGAAATTAATGATTATGTTGTGTACACTCATGTATTCAAGGTGCAAGAAAACTATTTTAATACCTTTTACTTGAAGGTTGCACCACATGACATGTTTAAAGTCATGAAAAAAAAAATAATATATATATATATATATATATTTGTAAAACAAAATTGCTATAAATTTTTTTCAAACAATTTGTAAAAACAACATGAACTCAAAGATTACATGTCTACTAATGACGAATTTTAAACCAGCTTTTTAAAAGATTTCTCATTTTTATCACCTTTATCACTTTTTTGTCAATGACCCTTATATAAATAACCTAATGATCAGCTCCAGTAAGCTCATAAATAATTTTTTTATTATCAATTCTGAATTGATCTGAAATGTTTAATTAAAGAAGCAGGCTACAAGCCATGAGTCGAAATCTAAATGGAATATGAAAACTTCGTATGATACGAAAACATAAACAAACAGCTTGTGTAGCTACTACACAAATTGCTATTAAACTGAATTAGCACAAAACCAAAAACCAGTTGTAAATGTCACCCACGCCTTCTAATTTTATTTCAATTAATTTTTTTTTTTTTTTTTTTTTTTATAGCTACATCCACGGTTAATTCCACCCTGCGAGAAAATGTAGCATAATTTCTGTTTTAGTTATCGGTTGATATTTCTGTTTAGATTCACGTGCGTTGTTACTCTAATAGGACTTGTTATAGTCACACAATCATAAGGCAGAATATATTTCTGTTCTTCATCTCGCAGAGCACATACATAATTATTGAAGAGACGAAACCAACACAGCTCTTTTAAACACCACAAAGACAACAGGTTAAATCTTACCTTTAAAATAATTAGATCTCTCTGTCCTCCCTTGCTCGCATGTTACTCCTTTGAACGACAGCCATATTTTACAGGTAAATAATTTTCATCACAAGTGTTTTGTTTAGATTCTCCGGTGGAAATATCCCTCTCCACTGCGGTGAACTGCCACAGCGAGCCGCTGTCATCCTCCCTCCCACACATCAACAGTCTGTATGCCTACAGCAGTCTGCCAAGACAACTGCTTTCATGATCGTTTTTAAAGGAAACCTGCTCTCCTGTACTTCATGGTCTTAAAGCTAGGATGTGTAATCCAGAAAGGCTAGCGGTTGGCAAGCTAGCTTTGAAAGCATAGAGCCCGCCCTCGCTTCAGAGGTGTCTCAAAGCCACGCCTCCTCTGAATACTTCATTACATTAACAAAATATATCAAAAACAAATCAAACTATGTAATTACCTGTCCAAAAGAAAAGCAGAAACCATGGCGTCATTTCTCAGACCCTCTGAGTCTCGCAGTTGCCTCCACCGTGGAAAAGCAACGCCAATGTTAATTCTGCTTTTAGCACGCTCTTGATCCAAACGTTTTTTCGTTGTAGAAGTTTCTAACACGGTCTTTCTATTCTTGTTTTTACTGGTGGTTCAGGAGGAACATAAGGTAGTTGCGGTTCGCCTTTCATTCTCGCGCTCGCTCTGCACAGCGTCAAGGAACCCGCGCTGATGACGTGTGATTGTCTGCGCCAACAAGTTGCTCGGCGGTATGCAAATATAGATTGACAGACAGGAAGGACATCCTATCATTACATTCGGACCGAATGCAATGATTGGTCGATCATTTTTTAGTCCTGTCCCTTCCACAGAAGATATATATATATATATATATATATATATATATATATATATATATATATATATATATATATATATTTTTTTTTTTTTTTTTTTTTTTTTTTTTATTATTACATTTAGACCACTTAAATTATTGATTGCTATCAGGATGTGAAGAGACTTTCAACCAGTATAGCAATAAAAAAAAATCTGGAAAAGATGCACACCCTAGCTTTAACCTAGAAAAGGCTTCATGTGGCAACACCTTTATTAACATCACTGAATCAGCCTGAATACATTTGACAGGTTACACCAACAAAACTAATTTTAAGGGTTAAATTGCAGGTTACCACTTTTTACAGTGTTCCCTTATTTCCATTTGCCATGAGTTTGCCCGTCGATTATGGATTTTTAACTTATTTACATGCAAAACGAATCAATATGAAACACACTACAGGAACTGGTCATAAATTGTTATTTAGGAATTTTAATATTACAAAATGGCTACATAGGATTCATAGGTTATATAATTGTAATAACGATTGTACAATAATATAATAATGATAATAATTGTAAGATTACACATATTTTACACACATCTTTAAAGGTGATCAGTCTTCTACAAGACCCTAGAACCAATGACCCACACAAATAAAGAGAATGATCATAAAAAAGTCAAATCCTCTTTAGGTGTTTTATAAAGAAAAAAAGAACTGAGGCAAAGGCATAAGGGTAACACTTTACAATAAAGTTGCATTTTTTTATCAACGCAAAAGTTAAGATGAACTAACAATAAATGAACTTTTACAGAATTTGTTAAACTTGGTTAATGATAATTTCTACATATACTAATACATTTTGAAGTTTTATGTTAACATTAGTCAATGCAACACAAACAAACAATGAACAATAGTATTTTGATAAATTAACATCAACCAAGTGCTTTAAAAAATCATCATTCATTGTTAGTTAATGATACCTAATGCATTAACTAATTGTAAAATATATTTACCATTTACCATGTCTTTTGTGTGACTGAACTTTTGTTATGGACGTTTATTTTGAGTCTTATTTTTCCTCATTACCTTGTTACTGTTTACTGTCATGACCTAGCCCAGCTGTGTCTAGTTTGTCATTAGCTTCAAGTGTATGCATGGTTCCCATGCCCCATCTGGTTTTGTCCATTTATGGCTGTATCGTTGGTCAGGGGCCAGTTGAATAAATCTGTTTTAGAGTAGTATTAATTATCTAAAATTTTCATTAAGGACTTGTCTTAACTTTTTCAGTCAGTAGTACAAAAACTTAGATCAGTCTAATTTAAGACCTAAATGCAAGACTGCATGCCAAAGTCTCTTTCAAGTCAAGTCAGTCGACTTGGCTGCCATCTATGGAACGCTCCCTGGAAGATATTTTCTATGGATACAAGCGGTATAAAAGTACAGCTCCTATCTACTTAAATGGGGAAAGACTGAAATCTCCAAAACAATTGGTTAAGATTACGATCAAAGAACACATTTCAAATCAGCAGTTAAATGGCTTAAGTTGAGGGCTGTGTAGAAGACTTTGACTTCTACAACCATTACAAAATTCCATGTGTTTTTTGAGGAGGAGAATGGCGGTCCCCACAATAGAGGCCCCTCCGTTCACTGCTCCGGTGGTCCTGGAGATATCTACAGTGGAGGCCCCTCTGTTTCCAGCTCGGTGGTCCTGGTGGTCCCAGCTTTGGTGGTCCCATAGGTTCCAGGTTTGGTGGTTGCAGCTTCGGTGGCCACAGAGGTTCCTGGTTTGGTGGTTTTAGCTTTGGTGGTCCCAGAGGTTCCTGGTTTGGTGGTCCAGGTGGTCCCAGGTTTGGTGGCCCCAGTGGTCCCAGCTTCGGTGGTCCCAGAGGTTCCTGGTTTGGTGGTCCCAGCTTTAGTGGTCCCAGCTTCGATGGTACCAGTGGTTCCTGGTATAGAGGACTCTGGTTTGGTGGTCCCTGCTTCGGTGATCCTGGCGGTCCCTGCCTCAACTATCCACGTCTTCAAGAGTTCAGCTCCCCAGACACAGTTGTACCATCTTGCCATGCTAGGAAGATAAGGGAGAGGACCGCACCTCATCTGGCCCAGGCACAGCCAAAGGGGCTGTCTCTGAGTTTATCTGAATTTAATGTCACGACCACTGAGGTTGTTCAAGAGTTCTTGTGTTCCCTGTCATGCCTAAGTTTTATGTCATGACCACAGAGTTTGTTGAAGATTTTCCTGAGTTTCATGCCAAGACCATGGAGGTCATTCAAGAGTTTCCCAGCTGTCTTGACCTTGCCTCAGTCTCTTGTTGCCTTGGTCACAGCCTCACAAGAGTCCTCTGTAGAGTTGACCTCACCTAGGTTCTCAACTGCCTTGACCTTGTCTAGGTTTCCAGCTGCCTTGTCCTCACCTAAGTCCCCAGCTGCCTTGACCTCGCCTAAGTCCCCAGCTGCCTTAACCTCGCCTAAGTACCCAGCTGCCTTGACCTCGTCTGATTCCTCTGGTCCTTTGGTGCCACCACCCAGATCTCCACGCACCAGGACCAGACACCACTCTGGTCTCCTTGTCATCCGCTGTCTCCACGCTGGTCTCCTGGTTGTCTGCCAGATCCCCTTTGGTCTTCAGGTCATCCGTTGGATCCCATGTGGTCTACAGCTTGTCCGCTTGCTCCCCTGTGGTCTCCAGAACCACCGCTGGCTCCACCCTGGTCTCTGCCGTCTCCTGCTCCGCCGGTTCCCCCCTGGTCATATGCCGACGGCACCCCTCTGGGTTTCTAATCTTTTGCATTAAATCTGCCCTGTCTGTTATAGAACTCTCTTTTGGGCACCAGGAGCCACCTTTTAGAGGGTCTCTGTAATGTATATCGTGACTATTGTATGATTGAGCTTTTGTTATATGGACACTAATTTTGATAGTCTTGTGATTCCTGGTTCCCTTGTTCCTGTTTTCTGTAATTTCCTTGCCCATGTGCATCTAGTTTGTTATTGGCTTCAAGTCTATTTAAGCCCTCATGTTTCCCGTGTTGCTTGTCTGGTTTTGTCCATTTATGGCCATATTATTGGTTTAAGTTATTGTTCTCTGTTTTGGTGTAGTTCACTGTGTTGTTGCATCTTTGCTATCTTTGTTTAATAAATACTGTGTTTGGATCCTAACACCCTACTCTCTCTAAATAACCATGTTACACTAATGTTAACAACACCTTATACAGTATACTGTAGGCCTACCACAGCAATGATAAGTTCACAGCTTTTTCAGAGTTTATTTGGTGGTATTGTGCATCATGAGGCTGTGTGACATGATAACTATGTACGTTCTGAAGAGATTTTTTTGTTTTTTTTGTTTTTTTGATCCACTTGATTAGGTTTAAGCTGCAAACTTCAGATAAAAGATGGTTATTAGCAACATGAACAAAACTGGAACAACAGACGACTGAAAATTGACCTGAGACCATAGAACATCTGATGCACACACTGTCGCGGGGACACTTATACTCGAGCACGCGCGTAATGCAGCTAGATTATAATGTGATGGCAACTTATTGAATCATAATATATGTCACTGTGCATTTCTTATCGTAAAGAAAATTGGCAAAACGCAGCTTTATTAAGAGAGAGTTGTTGTTTTTTTTTTTTTGTGAGTTAAAGATGGATTGAAGTGAACAAAGGTGAGAGAGGGTAGTCTTCGCCCCATTATATACTGCAAAAAAATACATTCTTTATTTGTTTTTGTTTTGGCTTGTTTTCCAATATAAATATCTAAAACTCCTTTAAAGCAACGTACATTTACTTTAGCAGCTATACTGCAGAAGAATTTTGTTTTTTGTTTTTATCTGAGAATGTTGAATACAATATTAAAAATAAAAATATTTTAAAATATCTAAAAATCCTTTTAAAATAGATGCATTCCCCTGAGAAGCAGCATAAAAGATATTTAAACTTGCTTTTAGAGAATAGTTCTTGAATAAGTATATTTTGTCTTTACTGCACTCACAGAAGTAGAACCAAGTGAAAAGCTCTTATATACAAAATACACTTATATTTAAGACACATTCTCTGAAGGCAAGTCTAAATATCTTATATGTTGCTTCTCAAGTAAATGTATCTTGTTTTAAGGATTTTTAGACGATTTTAATTGGAAAAAAAGACAAATACACTTGATAACAATAGGATTTTTTTGCAGTGAATTACTTTACTGAATTAAAGTATTTTTTCCATTTAATTAAGTGAATGTCATTTAAAAGTATTTTTAAAAGATGATTTTGTCCTCTTTATTGTTAGTAAGCACATTTAATACAACCTTTTAAGTCGGGCACAAGCTGAATAGTCGGTTTAGAGCTAATGATTAATCGTTGCAGTGATCGCCAGAATAGTAGAATAATCATTCCAATAATCATTAGATTAGTCGATTATCAAAATAATCGTTAGTTGCAGCCCTGTCCACATATAATTGCATTCATGTACTCAGGGTGTGGGCCTTAAAGAAGATTGGCTTTTACATATCTATGTTTCTTCAGGGCCAGACAGATGTGGTAAAAGCTGTGAAATAAAAAATTTAAAACGGCACTAAACAGTTTCATCTCACCAAAAGCCAGATTATTGTGTGGGAAAACATTCTCTCTCTCGCTGCATAGCAATTGATTCTGTGTACTTTATCAAATATATAAATATTACATATGGCATTTGCTCTGCTTGTTCGTTCTTAATAGCTGGTTAATATTAGTGAGACAAATCAATATCATTCAATCAGTGAATCTATATCCTCCTTTTGCTTTCACAATCAGTGTAGATAATTTAAGTTTAAGGAACTTGGGAAATTAATCCTTTTTACATTATTTAAATGAGTCCGTTCTTAGTTTGGATGTTCCATTTACCCAGTGAGAATCTAATTTCCTATCCAGTATCATTTCCCAAGAAGGCCCCTGTGTTTGTGCTTATTCACAAAGCTGACTGGGCTGTTTTATTTCCTGTTTTATATCTTCTGCTCTGTTTTGCTGTGTGAGGTTATAAAATACTTCAAAGGCATTTAGTATATTTTGAGACAATTGGCAATGTCTTTAACCAGCATGTCTTTAACCTAATTTAACAGATTGGAATCTGACTTTTCTATCAATTCACTGGCCTAGCATAAGAATGTTTATAAAGGTATCCATTAAAATCCTAAATAAATTATGCAGTTTTGTTAGTCAACCGGTTATTCGTTTTTAATAGCATGGAGCTGCAATGTTAACATCAAAAGGCATTTGAGCAAAGCATGTTAAAACAGTAGCAAGTTATTCTGGGTAGAAAATAACACTTTTAGAGTTTGAAATGATCTCATAGTGTACACTGAAAAAAGGTAACCTAAAAATTTGCTTCATGTGGAAACATCGAAATTAACTGGTTTGATTCTTATCAAAAATATTAATTTTTAATATAATATCACTGAATAAACATAAATACATTAGGTGACACCAACAAAAGTTATTATTAGGTAGATATTGCTCCTTAAAGGAATATTCCGGGTTCAATACAGGTTAAGCTTAATCAACAGCATTTGTGTCATAATGTTAATTACCACAAAAAATAATTTCGACTTGTCCATACTTTTCTTTAAAAATGCAAAAATCGAGGTTACAGTGAGACACTTGCAATGGAAGTGAATGGTGCCAATTTCTGGAGGGTTTAAAGGCAGAAATGTGAAGCTTATAATTTAAAAAAGGCACTAACACAAATTCTTCTGTTAAAACAAATGTATTATTTGAGCTGTAAAGTTGTTTAAATCGTCATTTTTAAGGTAATTTGGGAGTTTTAGAGTTTGTTGACATTACATCGTTATGGCAACGAACTTGTAAAATTGGCTATAAATTTACACAGAAAAGGTTAGTAAGCAAATTTATCACAAAGAAATCATGTTACACACATATTGTTACACACATAGTGTTTTAACAATTACTTCCATTGTAAGTGCCTCACTGGAACACTGCGCATTATTAATCATATCTACTGGTTTATAGCTTATGACATCTTTGACAAAATGGGAAAAATATTCTCACAACATGTAACATAACCACTCCTATAACAAAGCAATATGTTATGAGGTTTGAAGTTCAGTTTTCAAGATATTTGTAATTCCAGCCATATATAAGTATACAGTGGAGCTACATAATGGGTCTTCAGGTCCATAGTACAATTACAGACAGGACACCGATAATTTATAAACACAATACATATCACACACACACACACACACACACACAAATCCCAAGAAATATTACAGTGCAAATATGGTAAAGTAGATCTGAACAGAGGCAAGGTACAAAGGATAAAGTGCAATTTGACTTTAACAGAACAATGTAAACACTGAAGGGAATTACAACATTGGGTGAATTTAAAACATTTTCCTAGAATTGGAATTAGGTGTTATCCTATGATATAATTTTTGAGCAGAGGGTGAGGAGTAAATAGGAAGGGTGTCTCATTTACTGTCCTGAAGGCCATTTGAATATAACATTTGCAGTATTGCATATTAATACAATCAGACTGAATATTTTAAAATATGAATGTTTATGCTATATGTACAGGTTAATTCCCATTGTGTCATTTATTGCTGTGTGCCCAGGCTGAATATCTAATACAAAGCATAATATCCTCTCTTCTCTGCAAGACAGATTTTTGATACATCTTCAAAAGCAATTAGCTTGACAGCAACATGCAATGAGGAACAGTTGCTTGGACACACTTCAGGTTTTTAATTGTATTAATACATAAATATTGGGGGGGGGGGGGGGCCTCTTGCACCATCTTAATTAAAATCTATAATTTATTATCCTGCCTGGGATTTTTATTACAAAGCAGAGTAATGAATGGCACTTATGCCTTTGACCTACTGTCTAATGCAGAGGTGCCCAAACTTTTTCCTATGAAGGGCCAAAAATCAAACTTGACTGAGGGCAGTGGGCCAAAAGTAAACATTGCATATGTCAAACTGTATTATTTTAAAATTAAATATTAACACTGCAAAACGCACAGAACTCTAAAATGTAAATAATCAAGTGTCCTATACTTGCACAATGCACATACAGTAATTGATTTCAATATAATTTTTTTATGGATGTTGTGTCTCTTTTCATTTGTGAGTCACTTTGATGTCTGCTAAACGACTAAATGTAAGCATCTCTTAGGGTGTGTTCACACTTGTAGTTCGGTTCTCTTGGTTCTCTTGATCCGGACCAAAAAAGAAAATGATACATTTAGTCCTGGTTCGTTTAGCATTCACACCGAACCTAAAGATACGAAACAAAAGGCATAAGGATAAGGTCACATCCTGATTGGACAGCTTTTATGAAGTATATTTTGCGACGGAACTTGCCGAACATCCAAAAAAATGCTGGCTGCTGGGCGAAATGCGCTTGTTGGATTTATGCATATATGGTGGTATTTATACCAGCTGAGAGCATACGAAGAGCTAATAAAATGTGTAAAGGAGTCAAAACAGAGACAGGAATTCCTCCGTTGTACACACAAATGAAGATATGCTGTAATGGACAACATAGCTCCTATGATGAGAAGAACCAGGTATGCATGAGGTCAGTATTAGGCAAATTACTTCCTGTTATTGGTCCGTTTAGATGTCTTTGGTCCATGTTGCATTCATATATCAATCGAACCGCACCAGAGCTCGTTTGGAAGCAGCCCGAGACCCACTATTCAGGTGGTCTCAGTCCGTTTTTTGAGGCGCACCAAGGTTCGGATGGCAGCGTTCACACTTGTTCAAATGAACCTCACTAACAGAGCAATCGCACCAGTGTTCATTTTAATCAAACCAAACCTGCCAAGTGTGAACACACCCTTAAAATATGGTTACTGTCTCTTTAAGAACAGCGCCTCTCACATTGAACACATGGAATTTCTGTGCAGTTTGGAAGAGATGAAGATACAATGGCATGATGTAATGCTATCAATTAGGATATTATTTTGTGATAGATCATTAATAATAATAATAATAATAGATAGTAAAGATATTTCTTATCATAGACATAGGCTACACATTGTCCTGGATTTCACCCAGTATAACTATTTATTGGGACTGCCACATGTAAAAGGATTATTTATTTAAACATGCTGTAAAATGTTTTTGTGTAGTTAATGCATTTAGCCTACTTCCTTTTATTTGACATTAAAACTGTTTTCCTGTTGTGATATCAAAAACTTGAACTGTACTATTGCTTCTTGTTTTTATTTGTTTGGGCACCTCTGGTCTAATGCACCTAACAAAGTGAATCAAGAAGTTGTGTGTCTCTCATATATGCTAATGAGATGTTTAGGTCACTATGACAATCTCTGTCCTCTTTCATTTATTGAATGTAGCTAGTGCAAAACCACAGTGAATTAAAGACACTTTTCAAGCAGGTATCTGTTAATTAATTTATTGCACACTGTCTGGCAATAATTTCTCCTGATGAATGCACTTTAAACTGACTGTTTAAATCATCCTACAGAGTAAGTTTACTAAAATGAAAAAAAAAAAAAAACATATTGCATATTATATATATATATATATATATATATATATATATATATATATAGTGTGTGTGTGTGTGTGTGTGTGTGTATACAATTTATAGTACATACTCCTTAAATAAAGGCATATTTCTAAGATGTATCCATTCAAAGGCTTTCAGCTACAAAGAGAGCTTTTGGGATTCTGGCATGAGAAGATGTATGCGTATCTAAATGAAAATGGCAGTAAAAAAGATTTGGATTAAGGTTTACTCTAGTCCTTCAATCAACGTAAGAGGCAATAAATACTGCAGATGTTTTTGTGTTCTGTACTGTATGACTTTGAAAACTTGAGTAAGATTCAGATGAGCCTACATTAATTCAACATGCTGAATCATCACATTTTGTAATTTCAACAAATCTTATCACACTTGAATGCAATTGTCTATAAAATATCTAAAATGATTACAAAAAAAAAATTCAAAACGCCCATTTTTAATTGCAGAGAGCAACAACGAATACAAAAGTTGAAAATATTAAGTTCTTTTGTTGCTCAGAGAGGAGGTGTTGAAACAAAAAATATCTGCATGCAGTTTCAAAGCAAAGACACAAGTAAGAGCTCACATAATAGCATGGTTCTGAGCTCTGGTCTTATTTGGACAATGCTTTATCACCAAAATGATGTAGCAGATGGACCATGTTAGGTCTGTGCTATTTCTGACTGCTACTACATAGTGGTATCCAGTCACTTTTATAGGTTTCACAAGGTTCCACTCTCTGGACAGTTATGTGACTCTAAAAAAAAACACTGTGTTTTGATTTGTAAGCCTGTCAAGAAGTCCCTTGACATGAAGTAAATGTCTCCCTCCAGTGGTAAATGTAACATAAAACATCTTTTCTATATATTTTTTAAATAACGTTGCATAGTTTGTCCAGTTAAAGGGATAGTTAACCCAAAAATGAAAATTCTCTCATCATTAACCCTCATGCCATCCCAGATGTGTATGACTTTCTTTCTTTTGTAGAACACAAAAGAAGATTTTTAGAAGAATGTCTCAGCCCTGTAGATCCTAACAACGCAAGTGAATAAAAGCTCCAAAATGCACATAAAGGCAGCATAAATGTAATCCACAAGACTCCAGTGGTTAAATCCATGTCTTCATTAGCGATATGATAAGTGTTTGTGAGAAACAGATAAATATTTAAGTACTTTTTTTACTATACACATTTGTTTACATACACATCTGGGATGGCATGAGGGTGTTAACGATGAGAGAATTTTCATTTTTGATTGAACTATCCCTTAAATGTGTCTCCAAGGTGACATCATACCTGACTAACATATATGAGATTTTGGTAAAATTGTGAGAATGACCTGTGATATGCTATTATTTTTAATTATTATTATTAATAAGAATTATTATTACTATTATTTTGCTAATTGAAATCAATAAAAATTTTACCTTTAATATACACTCACCGGCCACTTTATTAGGTACACCTATAGATCTACATATTCATTCGATTATCTAATCAGCCAATTGTGTGGCAGCAGTGTAATGTATAAAATCATGCAGATATGGGTCAAGAGCTTCAGTTAATGTTCACATCAACCGTCAGAATGGGGGAAAAATTTGATCTCAGTGATATAGACCGTGGCATGATTGTTGGTGCCAGACAGGCTGGTTTGAGTATTTCTGTAACTGCTGTTTCTGTACATTTCTGTAAAACTGTTAAACTTTCCACCATACGTTCCATAACCCTGCATCAGTGTGGAGAGGCCTGAAAGACTTTACCAAGTACAAGACACCATCCCACAACACTGTAGGGAATCAACAATTGGCTAACAAACTGAATGTGTTTTACTGTAGATTTGAAAAGCCCAGTTACATAACCTACACCTGCTCTGACCTTCACAGCACACAAACATTTACACCTCCAGCCACCACCCTCCTCCTCTCTCCTGCTACTCAACATGCACTTAAGATCTGTGAAGATGATGTGTGCCAGGTCTTCCGGAAACAGAAGACAAGAAAAACACAAGGATGGTGTTTCGCCCACTTGTCTAAAATCCTGTGCTGACCAGCTGGCCCCCATCTTCACACAGATCTTCATCAGATCACTGGAGCAGTGTGAAGTTCCCTGCTGCTTCAAACGCTCCACAATTATCCCGTTCCAAAGAAACCTTAGACCAAAGGACTTAATGACTACAGACCCGTCGCTCTAACGGCTGTGGTCATGAAATCATTTGAGAGACTGGTGTTGGCCCACCTGAAGAACATCACCGAACCCTTTCTGGATCCCCTTGAATTTGCTTACAGAGCAAACAGGTCTGTGGATGATGCTGTCAATATGGGACTGCATTACATACATCAACATCTAAACAGACAAGGGACTTATGCAAGGATACTATTTGTTGACTTCAGTTCGGCTTTTAACACCATCAACCCCGCTCTCTTATGGACTAAATTAACCTAGCTCTCTGTTCCCAGCTCTCTGTTCCCAGCTCTGTCTGTCAGTGGATGACCAGCTTTCTGACAGACAGGCAGCAGCTTGTGAGACAGGGGAAATTCACCTCCAGCAGATGCACATTCAACACTGGTGCTCCCCAGGGATGTGTGCTCTCCCCACTACTCTTCTCCCTCTACACAAATGACTGCAGTGCCAAGGACCCTCTGTCAAGCTCCTGAAGTTTGCAGATGACACTACAGTCATCAGCCTCATCCAAGATGACAATGAGTCTGCATAGAGAGGGGAGGTTGAACAGCTGGCAGTCTAGTGCAATCTAGTGCAAAGAGGAACACCCCAACATTAACCCCACTCACCATTCTGAACAGCACTGTGGCAGCAGTAGAGTCATTCAGGTTTCTGGGCACAACCATCTCACAGGACCTGAAGTGGGAGACGCACATAGACTCACTTTTGAAAAAGGCCCAGCCGAGGTTGTACTTCCTTCGCCAGTTGAGGAAGTTCAACGTGCCATAGGCACTGCTAATCCAGTTCTACTCAACAGTCATTGGCTGTGTCTCGTTTCGAAGGCAGCGTGCTAGGTAGAATGCGTCCTTTGAAGGCTACAGTATACCGAGTGTCCTTCTTTAAACAAGTCTCGTTTAAACGAGATGGCCTTCATAGGACAAACGGAAACGGAATGTAACATGGTTGCTATGACAGCACGCCATTCTTTAACAAGCGCAAGCGCTTTGAGTGAGAAGGGAATGAAGTCCCTTTGGAAGGGAATGTATGAGGTAAATTTTAGGAGAGTTATATAGATGTAAAGGGAAAAGAAAATAGATTTTACAGGTGTACTTTTAGTCTAATACTTTATTTTAATTATATATCAATATAATTATACATATTATATACTCTGCACCCATCTACTGAGGTACTTCAACTTGGAAATTAAAATTACTTGTGTTTGAACATCATATTTACGGGCAAATTGGCATTATTTTTTTTAGACATTTCCGTTGAAGCAAAGAAATGTGGGTTGTGAGTGCCCACGAAGGATAAACCTCATGCATCCTCTGAATTCCCATGAAAGAAGGTCGCATTTGAAGGCTGCATTCGAAGTGTCCTACTTGCTTTTCTGAAACGAGACAGCTTCGGTGACGTATGCGGCTGACAAATGCAACCTCCGGAGGACGCAGCCTTCCATATGAAACACAGCCATTGAGTCTGTCCTCTGCACTTCAGTAACTGTCTGGTTTGGTTCAGCTACCAAGTCAGACATCAGAAGACTTCAAAGGATAGTTCGGACTGCTGAGAGGATTATTGGCGCTCCCCTATCCACCCTGCTGAAACTGTACACATCCAGAGTAACAAAAAGGGCTGGTAAAGTCACTCTTGACCCCATTCACCCAGCACATTTCCTTTTCGAACTGTTATCCTCTGGACGGCGCAACAGAGCTCTGAGCACCAGAACAGCCAGGCACAGGAACAGTTTTTCCCTCAGGCCATCTACCTCATGAACAGTTAAAACTGCACCCAGATACTTTCCTTTGGTCAATACAACCATGTGCATTATTCAATCCATCCATTCCTACTTATATCCATATTTTATTTATATTTTTAATACATTACATCACCTGCACATAACTGTATCTGTATACAAAATATTCTAACAACATTATTGCGCTATTGTATATTTTTAATCTGCTATATCTTATTTTTTTATTTTTTTTTTTTTTTATGTCACTGTATGTATATATGTTTAAATGTATATGTTTGTATGTATGTATATACGTTGCATTCTCTTGCACTGGAAGCTTCTGTCACCATAAAAAATTCCTTGTGTGTATAAGTATACTTGGCAATAAAGCTAATTCTGATTCTGATTTAAAAAATCAAATTAAATTAAAAAAATCAACAAAAAGTTTTACGTTCCATTTAAAAACAATGGTATAAATTAATTAATTTTTTTTCTTTTATTACATCTCCATAATATGCCTATTAATAGTTATTGAAGTGAATCGAGCAAGAAAACATGCGATTTGTTTTTCCATCGGCATAGAAGCCATCTAGATTATGTAAACTTCAGTAGGAGAAACTGATCAACAGACAGTCAGAAAAACTTCAGCTTTATCACGGAGCGACAATCGGACGCAATAAACAGTGGATTGAGAGAGCTGAGCTATATACCAGAGAAAATAAAATTTTGGGGGGTGAAAATGTGTCACTTGGGAAGGCACTGCCCATTAATTGTCATCTCTGGTGAGGCCCTGAATTTTGAAACCATCCTGATTGAAAATAAATGGCTGGAGTCGGGAATCGGAGTCGACTCCGAAAAACTCGAAAATCGAACACCCCTAACTAATTTAAAAGACGGAAAACGTGTAAGCCCCGCCCCATATTTTCAACTGTGACGTAAATACGTTTTTTCCCCAAGCACGCACGTAACGCAGCAGCCATCATCTTGAAGTTCAGATTAAGATGGCGGACAAACCAGGTATGACTGAATGAAACATGCATATATGAATGTATTTCATTGATTGTTTGGACGACGTAAAGTATTTTGTGCTCTTTAATTTAGCTCTGCGTCTGAAGGCATGATTGCAATGAGTATTGGTTATCTCGCATGCGCAAGTTTCTTTTACATTGAAGGTCTCGATGTAGGCAGACGCGAGTCATGTCAAGGACTTTCTGTAACATTGGCTCATACTGACCCGGTACAATATCTGCCCCGTATCAGTGCAAATTAAATACCATGCCGAATCAGTACTCATTATAGATCATGAAGTGATTTTGCACTGTTTGCCTCACATCCTCGATAGTTGATAGCTGAAGACGGTCAATGATTCGGCTAGTCAGTGCATACCTATAGAACGTGTCATTGGTGTGACTAAACTGTTTATTAGCTTACATTTAATATTTCTGGCTTGGTACTTAACTTCTTATAATAAAGTACTGTGGTACCATGGTATAGAATGATGACCTAATTAATGCATAATTTTTTTTTGCATGGTACTAATGTAGTACATGTCCCAAAAACAAGGTATTGCAATGATACAATTTTTTGTTAGTGTTTGCTTAGTCTTGTTAGACTGTCTGTGAAATGTGTTCTCTACATACGGTGTTTGTGCTTTCCCAGTGGCACTGGCTGAGAAAAGGCTTTTGGATGTCAAGCTTGGGCAAGTGCCATCATGGCTTGGAACAAGAGACTTCACCCCAAATGGACTTCTTGGTGGAGTTCGCAGAGGTAATCACTAATATATCCCTTAAACTTGGAAAGAAACTATGTATTTATCAATATAGGTATTTCTGTTTATGTGGTTTAGTTACAATATAATTTCTCTGAGAACAGGCCCGTTGTATTCATGATAACGTCTTGTCTTAGGATATGAGCGATATTACAACAAATACATCAATGTGAGGAAGGGTGGTATTGGTGGTGTTGCCATGTTCATTGCTGGTTATGTTGCCCTGAGCTACCTTTGGGAGTATGATCACATCAGTAAGTACAAACCAAACCTAGTACTGAAGAATCAACACTGGTACTAATGTGCCCTTCACTATTGTGCTGTTATCTAAATGTAGTGTTTTCTTGCCCCTAATAGAGCACGACAGGTGGAGGAAGTACCACTGAAACCCAATGGACCAGCAGACCACTGAAATCTTTTGTCTGCCACTGTGTGATTGCCACACCTCTCAGCTTTCTCTGTTTGTGATTGTTGTGACAAAGAATAAAATTAAACTTATTTAACTTGGACTTAAACTTTTATTGAAAGCTTACAAACTTGTTGGCTGTATTTATAGAAGGTTGATTATTATTCACAGTTATTGTGGTGATGAATTTAATATGTATTTACAAGGTTGTGGTCTAGTGTGGTTTTTTTAAGCAATATTAAGAGTCACTACTATATTGTTAGAGCTGAAGGGATAGTTCACCCAAAAAATAAAAAATTCTCTCATTTACTCGCCCTCATGCCATCCCAGATGTCTATGACTTTCTTCTGAACACAAATGAAGATTTTTAGAAGTATATTTCAGCTCTTAAGATCCATTCAATGCAAGTGAATGGTGACCAGAACTTAAAAGCTCCAGAATGCACATAAAAGCAGCATAAAACTACTTACTCCACATGACTCCAGTGGTTAAATCCAAATCTTCAGAAGAGATGTGATGTGTTGGTGAGGTTTTTTTTTTTTTTTTTTTACTATAAGAAGGAGGTGATATGCACAAAGAATTGCAAAAAAATAAAGTGGAGTACAAAAGGACATATATTGATCTGTTTCTCACCCACACCTATCATATTACTTCTAAAGAAATGGATTAAACCACTGGAGTCATATGGATTATTTTTATGCTGCCTTTATTGGATTTTTGGACCTTCAAAGTTCTGGTCACCGTTCATTCATTGTATGGACCTACAGAGCTGAAAAATTCTTCTAAAAATCTTTGTGTTCTGCAGAAGAAAGAATGTCAAGCATATCTGGGATGGCATGAGGGTGAGTAAATGATGAGAATTTTCATTTTCAAGGTAGTTTACCTGATAAATATAAATTCAGTATTCAGTAAACAAGATATGTAACTTTGCAGCTTGGGCCATTGAAAAACAGTTGACAAATGACTTAGAATTTTTTAATCATCAAGATTTTAGGTTAATCTGTGAGGGCAAGTTTATATTTAAGGTGCTGTGACTTGTCACCATAAGTTTTTTTTTTTGTTTGTTTGTTTTTCAGTTCACTTAAAACAGTCCTGCAGACAAAATTTTTAAAAGTACAAATATTTCAGATAATGTGAGGTTATAAGTTCCAAATAATGTATAGCATATCACATTACAGGCTGTCACTGCCTGACATGTCAACTACCCATTTACACTGGAGTGCTTATTTAAATTTACTGTATTGCCAAAGTTAAGGGAAGTACAAAAGTATCACTGCAAGGGAATATTCAGTCATAAAAGACTACTCAAACACTGAAAAAGCAAGAGCAGTTTGTTTTATGCTACTCCAGAAGTATGTAACAAACAGTTGATCCTCAATGAAAATTAAATCTATTATAGTTACATTCTTCATAAAACATTACAGAGAACATGGCTTCTAAAATCATTGTTCAAATGAGACGCAATGTCCTCTCTAAAGAATGCTTAATATATTTTCCTCTAATGTCAGCAGTGCTTTAGGATTCAGTAATCAAGAGCTTGTAGCTTCAATAGAAAATATTCACATTTCAAAGTATGAAAGTGAGGCAGGCAAGGTTTCATCGGAAAGAAAATATATTTAGAAAAAAAAAGATGTTGCTGGCCATTCATTCTACCTGTTGAAAACATACTGGCTGTGATGCACTCTCACCCACGAGAGTGCTTGGCACATGGACAGTGAGGCAGAGCCACATGTTCGTCAGTCAACTATAACCTTTGCAGTGTAAGGTTAATATACCAGGAATCAAGTGTCTTAATCTGCAACTGACAGCCACAATTATGAGAGATCCTTTTTTGTAGAAAACCATTACTGTCCACTCAGGAAAGCCAGATGTCCTTTTGTGCATTTATTGGCATAATGGCCCTTCTCGCCACACTGGAAGCAAACAGACATAATATGTATGTGCGTTTTTAAAGTACTGTGCAAGGATAATCGATTTCATGCATAAAATAAAATAGCAGTCCCACCTTGTAACATGTAACTTGGTCCAGTGGACGAGGACCGCGAGGTCCACCCATGTTGCTATGAGGATGCACTATTCCAACAGCATTTGGTATTCTCATATTGTTGTTTACATTGGGGTTGGTTAACTGAATGAGTGACTGTGATGACCTGTTTATGGGCTGCATGTTTTGCTGCTGAGGAAACAGATTAGACACGATTGGAAGAATTTTCCTCTTTGGGGTCAACTAAACTTTTTAAGAGTTAACTACGTTGAACAATACCTTTTGCTGAGACTGTGCTTGCTGAGGCAGTGGTGGCTGTTCAGTCGCACCCATAGGGAGTTCAAATCTTGGGCTAGTGGTTACAAAATATTTTTCAAATGGTTAGTATTTTTTTTATCCCCTTTTTCTCCCCAATTCCCAATGTGCTCCAAGTCCTCGTGGTGGCATTGTGACTTGCCTCAATCCGGGTGGCGGAGGACGAATCTCAGTTGCCTCCGCGCCTGAGACCGTCAATCCGCACATCTTATCATGTGGCTTGTTGAGCGCGTTACCGTGGAGACATAGCACATGTGGAAGCTTCACGCTATTCTCCACGGCATCCACGCACAACTCCCCACATTATAGCTACCACGAGGAGGTTACCCCATGTGACTCAACCCTCCCTAGCAACCGGGCCAATTTTGTTGCTTAGGAGACCTGACTGGAGTCGCTCAGCACGCCCTGGATTCGAACTCGTGACTCCAGGGATGGTAGTCAGCGTCTTTACTCGCTGAGCTACCCAGGCCCCAAAATGGTTAGTATTAATGCATAAATGTGTCAATCACATACATAACTACTTAAAAGCATGAATTGCAACATCTGATTTGAACTCACTGCATGAATTTGCATGACTTGCCCTCTGGACAGAAGCCGACAAGGTAATTAACACAAATGACTCTTCTTGTGTGTCTGTGCCTGCAATCCGGACCTCAAGGGATGAAAGAAAATAAAAGTAGAAATATTTATTTGCCATTACAGTTAACACTGGAATATCTGTAACGGAACTTTCCTGGCTTGGTTTCCACAACATTTTATTAAATTGGGGGAAAACCAAGCTGTGAAAATATCAGAAAGTCATCACTACATAAGACTTACCATGCTTACAAAATCCCCTATCATACCATGGGCAATCTTTAATCTTAGATTCTGGGTCAATGTGCAAGAATGGACACTCTTTGTTACTGCACTCTCCTACAAAATAAATACAAAAAAATTATTAACACTATTATAGATATTACAGTGGCAAGAAAAAGTATGTGAACCCTTTGGAATTACCTGCATTAATGTATACGTTTTAGTGCTGTCAGTCGATAATTTTTTTAAAATTGCGATTAATCGCATACTTTTTGCAGTTAATCGTGCTTAATCACAGATTTTGAAAGTGCTGAAATTTTACACTATATATACTTCTTTTCTTGTCAAAATGTATTTATTTCCATCTTAGGAACAAAACAATGTGACAATATAATGCTTTATTAACATTTCCCAAACAAAGCCTTCCACAATATAAACATAGAAATGCACTAACATATCACCAATTCAAGTAACATTAAATGTTTTCCAAAGTCTAAGTTTGACTAATTGAAAGAACTAGTCCTCCACATAGGTTGCATATTCATTGCAATGGGCATTAAATCTCTTGAACTCTCATCATCCACAATATTAATCTGCCGGTAGACTGTGGCTATCCGCTTTCCTACAGCAATCATGAAGCTGCATTCATGATTTGCATCAGGGTGGCAACACCAGCGTCGAGCGCCGCTTTGAACTCACCATGCACCTTAAAAAGGCTGGAAAATACTTGATTTCTGTCACAAGTCCCATCTGGGCTTGTTTTGTACATCGAATAGCACTAAGAGCTCCTTTCTCCATCATTTTATCACTGACAGGGAAGCGCTGTCAAGCGGTTAAGAAATAGTTATAGAAATATATTGTATAATAATAATAATTATCATTATTACTCTAATAATTTATTATTATTTAATAGTAATTTATTTCTTTAATCATTTCTTAAATTACTATGCAGTCCCAGTAAACCCTCAAGCCTTTTTTTCAAAGTTTGTGTGTATGGAGCACAGAACCACTCTGAAACCACATGTGTAATACAACAATCCCGTTTACATGTATTTAAGAAAGCACTACACATTACAGACAAAACAGCCGTGCACACAGACGCAGCACAGTGGGCAGCACGTTGACACCATTTAATTAAATCGCAGCCCTCACGGTTTGAAAATTGCACTGGGTCTTATTGCGATTTCGATTTTATTTCAGTTAATTGTTCAGCCCAACTTGAAGTAATCATTGGAACTGGTTAACATCTCTGTTCATGAGTCTACTATACGGAAAACATTAAACAGGCTTGGTGTGCATGGCAGGATACCTCGTAGAAAGCTGCTGTTTTCCAAGAAAAACATTGCTGCGCCCCTTAAGTTTGCTAAAGACCACCTTAACACTCCACAGTGCTACTGGGAAAATGTTTTGTGAACTAATGAAACTAAGGCTGGATTGTTTTGGAAGAACACGCAGCACCGCGTATGGCATAAAAAGGGCACCGCATACCAACATGAAAACATCATCCCAATGGTGAAGTATGGGGCTGCTTTTCTGCTTCTGGGCCTGGACAACTTGCAATCATCAATGGAAAAATTCATTCCAAGATTATCAAGATATCCTACAGGATAATGTCAGGGAGGCTGTGTGCCGAATAAAGCTCACTAGAAGTTGGGTGATGCAGCAGGACAATGACAATAAACATCAAAGTAAATCCACTACAGAATGGCTTCAAAAAAAAGAAAATCCACCTTTTGGAGTGGCCCTGTCAGAGCCCAGACCTTAACTCAATAGAGATGCTGTGCAATGACCTCAAGAGAGCCATTCACACCATACATCCTGAGAATATGGCTGAGCTGAAGTAGTTCTGTAAGAAAGAATGGTCCAAAATTCCTTCTGAACGTTGTGCGGGTCTAATCCGCAGCTACCGGAAAAGCTTGGTTGAGGTTATTGATGCCAAAGGAGGATCGACCAGTTATTAAATCCAAGGGTTCACTTACTTTTTCCACAGCACTGTGAATGTTTAATTGGATGTTCAATAAACACCTGAAAGATTATAACTGTTTGTATGTTGTTAGCTTAAGCACATTGTGTTTGTCTATAATTGTGACTTTGAACATGAGATCACATTTTATGACCAATTAATCCAGAAAAACAGCTAATTCCAAAGGGATTCACATACTTTTTCTTGCCACTGTATATGTGTTGCCACCCATAGATAGATAGATAGATAGATAGACAGACAGATAGATATTAAATACTAACCAAATTTGGAGTAGAAATAGCATTCAGGCATCTTCGTCATATCATACTCGTGTAAAAACTCGCACTGGTCTCCTTTCTTGCATAAACCTCTAAGCCAGTGCTTGCAAACCACAGTCTTTTCTCCACTTATGTGTCTGAATGGACACATTCCACCTGCATAAACAGAAAGCTGTAGTTTCTGATCAACGATTTACAACATTATTCACATTTTAAACACAAACGTAAGCTTTCAACGGGCTGTTTTGTAAAACATGCCTTTCATACATGCAGCTCTCATGAAGAACTCGCACACAGCAGCGCCGGATTCTGTAAGATAAACAAACAAATATGTGTGCCATTATTGGGTATCATTATGCCCTAAACAATACATATCTATATAAAATTAGTCATATCAGTATATCCCTAATAACTTACTATCCATTCCTGGAAATGGCAGTGGTTGAGCACCCAATTGCTGTTCTACAGCTATTTCTAGATCAAACTTGAGGTGATCGACAGTTGCGATTAATTCCTGCATTGTTGTATTATTGATGTACACTTTCTCCAGCCAGGGAAACTATTCACGAAACCACTTGATCAGAACACTAAAAAGAATATTTGATAGCAAGTTATCGCTTTGCTATTTTCAGGTTTAATTTGATACTGAAAACAGAGTATAGCGAAAAAATAGTCAGATGTATAAATCAGACAAATAGTTTTTTAAATATCGCGCATGAATGAACCGGTAAAGATGATAAACATTCTAAAGAAACAGCTGGTATTTGATTCATGAACATTCAGAGCGCTGCTCATGAGTGACCCCTGACCCACGAACTTCTGCCGCAGACAGACCGTCTAATCAACTACAACAGCATCGAGCTGGGAAAGCGTGAACGCATTTATAAAAAAAAAAAAATTGTTAAGAGTCTTGCTATTTAAATGTAAAAAATAAAACATAATTGAAGAATTGTAATTAACTGATTTTTGGGAGGAAACGGCGAGTCAGAAACATAAACCACGAACAGTTCATTGAATGTGGATTTTATTCTGTGTTGGGTATTGATTAAAAGGTCTGCGGTCATTCCTCAAACGCCATACCACCCGCCAAACAACTGCTAAAGGACTGCTAACAATTGGCTATACACTCTATGCCGCATCTATGAAACTCATTTTATGGAACATGTACTCGGTTTTGTACACGTCGTACATCTGAAATCATAACTGAATTACAAGAAACTTAAACGGGGAGTGTAGGCATAACATAACCGCAGTGATGGCCCCTTTGTGATTTGATATGCAGTGTAGTATAGATTTTGAGTCGAAACACTATCTCCTACTATGCAGGAAACAAATAACTAAACCTGCTTTGACTAATCGAGTTTGTGCCTATACCTCACATATGATTTCAAATGGCTTTCTTCAGTGATGTTTGTCAAGTTCTGAGTTGTAGGTAGACATTTAAAGGAATAGTTCACCCAAAAATGAAAGTTCTCGCATCATTTTACTCACCCTCACGCCATCCCAGATGTGTATGACTTTCTTTCTTCTGCAGAACACAAATGAAGACTTTTAGAAGAATAGTTCAGCTCTGTATGTCCATAAAATGCAAGTGAATGGTGACCAGAACTTTGAAGCTCTAAAAAGCACATAAAAGCAGCATAAAAGTAATCCATACGACTCCAGCTGTTAAATCCATATCTTCAAAAGCGACATAATAGATGTGGGTAAGAAACAGATAAATATTTAAGTCCTTTTTATTTTTTTTACTATAAATCTCCACTTTCACTGTTAAAACTCTTTTGCTTTCAGTAAAAGAAAGTCATACACATCTGGGATGGCATGGTGGTGAGTAAATGATGAGAGAATTTTCATTTTTGGGTAAGCGATCCCTTTAAGCATGCACTTTTCTGCATGTCAGCATTTTTAATAATGAAAGAACAACATACTTCACGGTTGAGAAATAATGGTTCTTACTTTGCTTGCATGCACATCTTACTACTTGTGTGTATAAACTATGGATGGATGAGGCCACATCTTCTGAAAATGTACCATGGCACCCTTATTCCCCTAAGAATTCTTATGAATGTACTTCTAAAAATTCAAAACATTACCCTCATTTCCCTAAGAAATCTTTCTACTAGGAACTGACTCACGAAATCTTGCTATCATTAAATATAATATATATAAATCTCTGTAATATTGAGTATGTTTTATGTTGGGATTGTCTACATGTTAGCTGTCAACATCACAGACCTGAGAGAATCTTGAGAAGGATACTAGTGTTTGAAAATTGCTTATGTTTGATTGGCAACCTTTCCCCTTTCTTGCAAGCATTCCTGTATATGCACTAGCCCATACTCTGAAGGAATATGCTTATTCTTTATATTGTTACACAGTTATATTCATGTACATTTCACTCTAATATTGATTTGATTTGATTTTGTACTGGATAGTAGGTGACAATATGGATTTATGAACGGCATAGGTGGCTTGATGTGATCACCACATACTTTTCCAAAATTTGTTATAAACAGAAATGTATCTACTATTTAAGTGTTTCTCTGGTCCATACATTGTAGGGGAAATGAACTGGGTTTATGCCTTATATGATTGCATATGAAAAAATGAATTTTTCTTTTCTATTTGATTGTAGGTGTTGATATGGACTTGTGAACGGCACTAGTTGCCTGACATGTCAGATCACCCCATACATCTGCTGAGATGTTCTGATTGATTAATGAATGTGTTAAGTAAATAATTCGATGATTGTGTTTGAGTGTTCTAATTACTTGTAATTCTAAGGCAACGGCCAAATACCAGGGAATAATTGGACTATTCCTATAAAATTGTTTGCACTAGTAAACCAGACACACACTGAAGAAGGCTGTGAGGCCGAAATGTATGTGTCCCCTGACTTCTGTGCAATAAAATAAAAAAAGTTAAAATAAGAGTGCGGATGAATTTTTGATTTTTTGAATGAATCTTGATTGGTGTGAATTTAAATTGAATGGGAATCACTGTCCTACCTTTGTCTTTTCACCGTAGCATACCTATACAAGACATTTTATAGTAAGCCACATGCTTAACATGATTGAGGTTAGACACTATGACACAGCATGATTAAGATACAGCAGTTTAATAAAATAATATAAATCAAAGAATACACAAACAATAATCAATTAATAAACAAATTAATTTCACCACACATCTGACATGGTAATAACAACCCATTAAGGATATTTAAAAGTAAAAAGCCCTAATGTTCAACACAATGCAAAAGTTGTTTCCTCCTTGACTCATCCAGAGCATCCTCTGCATCCACAGTGAGTGCATTCAATAATACGACCCTAAGAAAAATAACAAATTAAGGACACTGTTACAAGTAATGACTTTAAAGGCCTTGCAAATAGGTGAACAGTAATAAATAAAGAACTGTGCATCAGGCAAGTGCAAGGTTTGAATATTCTCTTTGAATACCTGGGAGGTTGGACATAACTTACCACTTCAAGCTTACTCTTGGGCACTCTGCATATGCAATTTGTTCCAAAGTTAGTGTCACGCGTCTGAATGCACCGCAGACAACACAGATTTTCATAGCCCTGTTTCTTCCATTTGGCAATCAGATTCTTGTCTGCATATCCTTCTTTGATGCAATACTCGTATAGTTCTAGGAAACAAAACTAGATGTTAAAAACATATATTGGTATAGCTAATCAATTTTAAAGGTACAGTCAGTAACTTTAGTCTTTATGTCATCTTGGACTTACACTGACACCTAGCGGCTTAGATGCAAAATCAATTTTTTTTTTTTTTTTTTTTAGTTTCAGATGCCATTGTGGACATTTAGTATTCAGTCAGCCATGATTACTTTAATCAATGAGTGAAAGTGTCCAATAACAGGACGGTTACTGAGATTAAGCGAGTAGTATTCAGCTTGTCATGTGATTCTAACATGGCAGCTCCCATGTGTGGACCCTCTCCATGTACAATAAAACAGCTTTTATAAGATTACTGATATGACTGGAGTCTTCATTTTAATGTGAGTGGTAATGATTTCCTACACATACTGCAAAATTACAATTCATGTCTTTAGGAGTTAAACACTTTTGAGGAAAAAATGAATGAGTGCCCCTTTAAGAAGTGCTAAATTGTAACATGAGCATACCTCGACTGATGGCCTTTCTTTTGTAAAATAGGTCGAATATGTAACGGCTGCGTTGGTGATGGAGTCTGAAGATTGACCATAGCGACTCAACTTTACGTTTGCCCTCATGAGGCTCGGTTTCAGCTGTGAACCACAATATAAAGTACTTTTTGTTACATGCAACATGAAAATATTGAATGAATTCACGATGCCGTATTCGACTTTTATAATAACGCCCAAACAAGCGTTTTAAATAAATTAGTTTATCATATCTATGTGGATATGACGGTCTCATTAAGCTAAAAAGTACAATCTGATTAATAAACAGTTCAAAATAAAGGAGAGGCTAGTTAGCATTCTGGCTAATTTGTAAACTGTTGAACGAACCTTCGCGCATTTTCTGATCCAATTCGTCAAGAGTTGGCTCTATCAGCTCCCAACCATCTGGAGGTGGTTTTCTACTCCTTTTCACTTTAGGCATTTTTTGATTTCACACAAAATGAAATTACCGTCTCGATTGTTTGTTTAGTAGGCAACAGCGAGCTTCTGCTTTCTGAACCTTCGTGCTAATTGTCGCTAGTTGATGGCGTCATTTGAGGTCTTTAGAGTTAAGAAAGTTACGTCAACAAGCTGTCTTTGTTGTTAAGCATAAAAACATGAAATACATTGTTATTAGCCTTTTTTTTAATTATTATTATTTTTATTTTTTTTAATGTATTATAATGAAATTACCACAAGATTTTGACATTACAAAATCTTTTTATAGTGTGACTACGGTGTTGTTATTCTGTGTCCAGGCATATTGCATCAGGCTAGGTGTCCGGTTGTGTGTCTGAATGTAAATATAGGAACATGGACCAGCTGTCTGTATGTTAATCGATGACTGTGCCTACTTTGCCTAATAATTTGACATTTGTTTTATTTACTTTGTAACCATTTACAGTCGATTACGAACCCTTTTGAACCAGGAGACTTTGAAACTGAGACAACCTGAAATCATAACTGTATTCACAACTTTTCTTTTGTCGAGTGTGGAGTGTGTTTGAGTCAGTTTTTTTTTTTTTTAGATCAAGTCAGGTTTAATCGTCATCATGCCCAAAGGAGGTAAGCTATCATATAGACATATAACTGTCACAAAAAGCTGATCCATAGTGATTGACCACGTTGAGCCAGCAGCACACGTCAGTCAGGAGCTGACTGGGGGATCCTGATGTGTGCTTGTATACACACTGTTTACCTAATCTGTTATGATTGCATAATATTGAGATTGTGTATATCTTGCGTTTTACTCATTTTAAACTAATTATTGTGTATACAGAGAACAAACATATTGGAAAATGAATCTGATATGTTTTTGTTTTGTTTTTAGGAAAAAAAGGTGGCCATAAAGGGCGGATGAGAACCTACACAAGTCCCGAAGAAATAGATGCTCAAATGAAAGCAGAAAAAGAACGAAAGAAGGTAAATTACGTACATTGTCATCTCAGAAAGCAATATTCTGGTCCAGAGAACATATCAATAAAGAGGTTGACAGAAACAAGTCTTATCATTTGGATAAATGTATTACTTTTATTAGGACATGTAGGCAAATCACTGCAGTTCCTCTTTACTCTTTATGCAGAAGCAGAGCTTAGTTCATAGTTCTGAGCATGATACAATCATTGAAAAAATAAGTCTGAAACACAACCACTGTCCATACAAAATAATAAAACTGACAGTTCAGTAGGGGTCATATCTAGTGGTTGGCCAATATATCAGCAGTATTAAGATTTATTTTTTATAGATATATATATTTAGCCATTTTTAGAGTATAACCATGTCCGGTAGGTTCATTAACATAAATTTTACCCCCATCTTCTGTTAGTTCCAAAATATAGGGCTGGGAATCAGTTCCAAAAATAATCGATTCTTCGATTCCGAGACGTTAAAATCAGGAATCGAGTCTGCTTTGGGCTCATGGGTGCAATATGAGTGTTTTTCCAGAAGCCTAAACAGCACAAATTCAAATTACAAAAGCATTATAAAATGCCTGCAGCTAAACCATGAAAATTTCCCAACTGATTTTGTAGTCAGTCAGCCATCAGTAAATTCACTCCATTTATTCATCTGTATGAAGCAATCGCACAAACCCTTCAACACATCAGACAGATACTTTCCAAACCAATATAGTCTGACAGAATTTTAGTTTCGATTAAACTAATAATCAAGTAAAATGCCAAATTTGTGACAGAAAATTGGTATAGAATAACAACTTCATCAATGGTACAACACCTGTCTGCAACCAGGAGATGGCAGAGGAGGATCAAGTAACTGAGTTAGCTCCCCCAGTTCATATCAGTAAATCAGGAGGTTACATTTTAATTCATCAATGCAATCGACATTTTTACAGTACATTTCAAACTTTTGTATTAATTTTCTTTCATAAGCCTACACTTTACAATTTTACATTCAAATGATTCAATGAAATCAAATTACATTTAAATACACACTATGAAAAAGACTTTTACATTGCATAAAATAATCCAGTTTTACAAGAACCAGTTTTTATTTATTTATTTATTTATTTATTTTTTATAAAACTAAAGTGCATTGTTTGGACATTTTATTCAGTGACAAAAGATAGTAGACAATAAAGCTGTTCAAGTTGTAGTCCACAAACACGGAAGTCTAATTCGCCATGGGTTCCCTCTGGATTTTTTATAATGGGGTTTTTGAATTTACGATAAAATAAGGTCTGTGGTAAACATTACTTGACAACACAAGGATGTTTTGTTCTACAACATAAATTATACACAGTCATAACTCAAACGTGAATTTTGAAGCCGTATTGAATTACATATTATTATTATTATTATTATTATTATTATTTTTTTTTTTTTAAACACACACCAGCTTTAAAATTCACGTTTGAGGTATGACTGTGTATAAATTATGTTGTAGAACAAAACATCCTTGTGTTGTCAAGTAATGTTTACCACAGACCTTATTTTATCGTAAGTTCAAAAACCCCATTATAAAAAATCCAGAGGGTTCGCCTACAAATTGAAGTCACTCTGTTGAATAGCTCTACTGCATGCTATTATAAACCTCTTTCTAAACAAGAACTACGGCTGAGTGGTAACATTACATTTTTATCTATAGGCCCATATTTATTTTTAGAATAGACCTATTCTTGCTATCATAAATAGTGCAAAGAATGCTTATTTTAAGATTTATACTTCACATCCCGTTTTTTTTTATTTTTTTATATATAGGAAAAATTTGCGAAAATAAGTCTGCAGTCGACTCTTGGAATTGATTCCATCTATTCCGAAACCAGGAATCGGAGTTGATTCTAAAATTTCTGGAATCAAACAGGCCTGACAACCTTAGCAGTGCAATGCAACTTTTTTTTTTCATAAATATTTTAGTGAATTTTAAATAGATATTGTGTAAAATGACACCACGGGTCAGTTGAATGTTTGATTCTGATTGATTGACTGACGTTCAATTATTTTACAGTAAATGCATGCTTATGAAGTAGTTCCAGGTCTTGACCGCATAACTTCGACAAATCACAAAATCACTTTGACAAATTATTTCAGTTATTTTAAAGAGCTGTACAGGCTACCACAACAAAATAAAAAAAAGAAAACAAAGACATTGGTTAAGTAAATCGGATAAGAATGACAAACATTGAGCCTGTTTACGTGCAAACCAATATGTTGATAACTCCCAAAAATCTGCTTATTAAAAAAATCAGGCAAAGCAATAAAACCACATTTACATGAGATTTGAAATAATCGAGATATTCTCTGCTTTTGATGTCAGTCTGTGAAGAGACATATGCGCACAACAGGTGCGTACATTGGATAAGCCAGTAAGAATGAAATTGGGGTGATGGGCAAAACCGTGTCGATCAGTTTATTCCTAAGTGGTTTGTGACCCTAAACTGATAAAGGAAAGCCATTTAAATGAGCTAAATGTCTATAATATCCTAAATTTATTTTGAAAGCCGCATTATTATTTTTCAATAATTCAACACTCTGTCGTCAGTCATTCTTTACTTAAAGTTTCATTTCAGCAATTTTGCATAGCTCTCATTTGCTGTTATTGAATTGTATTATGTATACATCTGCCATCGGCCGCCCTGCTCTTTAGATATTGTTATTGGCATGGGCCAGTGCAAAACCCATATTGGTCGACCACTAGTCATTTCAACATCATGTAAGATGGACACATTCTCTACAGAGTTTAACACAAGGTCTAAACAGAGATTATTTTCTTACTATCATCATCAAGACACCTCAGACTACCCATCTGCAAGTCAAATTGGCTGCAGAAGCCTTTCTACAACTGCCCAGCAAAAGCACAACAACAAACTTATTGGTGCAAAACAGTCTTTTCTACAAGCAGTAAAGCAATAAAGCAACGTCAAAGTAATCGTTCTTTTTCTACATCGTAGACTGAAGATGAAGAAGGCGCGTCAGTGAATGACACCCAAAGTGAGGACAAACTGACAGGTTCAGAGGACAGTGATGACGAGGGGTCTCAGGTAAATCAATTAGAAAGGTTATGATTGCCAATGTGTCTGCAGATTAGTCCACCCTTATAGATCTATCTGCAGATATATTCATCAGAGCCTGCTTTGGCAGCAAGGAGACATTCAGTTGTGGTTGCAAGTATCAGATACACTCATACTCAGTCTAATTAATGTGGAATCTTACTGGGTGGAGTTGTAAAGCATTGCTCTTTGATTTGTCTTTCAGTCACTGTGTTTGAAATGTCGGCATTATATACTGTTTGTGGAATGTCATACTAGTCACGCCTCTGATGGATGATAATTTGCTGGTGATGCTTCAACATGGCAGTGTCATTACAACTCACTACAAACACTTTCTGAAGGAGTTGATGTGTGAAATCCGGAAACAAACTGACATTTACTTGTTTTCTCCATTTTGTCACAGAAAAGGAAGGGTGTTGAGGGCTTGATAGAGATTGAAAATCCTAATCGTGTTGCCCAGAAAGCAAAGAAAGTCACAGAGTTAGTACTTGAAGGACCCAGACAGCTTTCCAGAAGAGAAAGGTAAAAGACACTGGGTTGAGTGAAGCAAATGTCTCCCACTATCTTTTTGTGTGCCTCAAGTTGCTGTTTATATCACTAAATAGGACGTGTTTTTGATATGTTAATATGTAACAATCTTTAAGACAACTTCTTTCTGTTATAAACAACATGTATATTTCCTTCTCACCTCTTTTATTATAATATATTTTTTTTTTTTTTACATTTCAGAGAAGAGATTGAAAAGCAAAAGGCCAAGGAAAGGTATATGAAAATGCATTTAGCAGGAAAGACAGATCAAGCTAAAGCAGATCTTGCACGGCTTGCCATTATTAAAAAGCAACGTGAGGAGGCTGCACTGAAAAAAGAAGAGGAACGTAAAGGTAAATCAGAAGAATTCTGGAATGTCATGGAACATATGCGATGTTTGGGCATCAGACATTTATTTGTGTTTTGATCTTTGTCTTTACAGCAAAAGAAGCAGCACAGTCAGCGGCAGCAGTGGCTAAAGGAATACATACGATGTCTCTCAAATAATCCAGACATTGTGGATTCTCAAAAGTTTTGATGTATTTGTGGACAGTATACAACTATATTGTCATTATTATTTTTGAAAACAAAGCTTGATGATGTGTTATGCTATGTAAGACATTATAACACAATGTTCCATTGAAGAGGAACATTTCAGAGTACTTTAATCCTGAAAGCAGGCAATGCCTTTGCGAAAGCCCTGATGCTTTCACCAAAGTGGCTAACTCGTAATGTTCACTCAATGATATTAGAAATATAGACATATTTATTAATATATTAACATATTGCCATATGCAGCTGAGTGGATTTTGCTTTCTCAGTTTCAAGAATTATTAATTAAATAAAGACTAATCTGTCCTCAGTTGTAAAGGACCTGGTATATTGTAGAATGATGTTCTGATGGGATTCTCCTCTTGAAATAATGTTATGTAAAACATAATACCAATAAAAATGTCAGAACTTTTATTTAAAAATATTTGTATCATGTTGTAAATTGTTTTGTATCTCAATTTTCTTTTTGAAGCCCTTCCGCAGAACTGTTAGGAACTTGTTAAACTTGTAGCATTGTAGATGTTATATGAACTAACAATACAAAAAAAATCTTCAGAGACCCAGCAAAGAAAAATTTCACCATTGAGATTATTTATATCATTTTTAGTGCTTAAGAAACATTTTGCAAAGTTTTTATTTTATTTTTTTATTGTATTTGATTCATATTATTACATTTGTATTAACATATTGGTTACAACCCCTTACATTTGTATGGGGCCCAGGATGTCCTCAAGACTTAAAGGGATAGTTCACCCAAAAATGAATATTCTTTCATCATTTACTCACCCTCATGCCATCCCAGATGTGTATGACTTTCTTCTGCAGAACACAAATGAAGAATTTTAGAAGAATATTTCAGCTCTGTTGGTCTATACAATGCAAGTGAATGGTGGCCAGAACTTTGAAGCTCCAAAAAGCACATAAAGACAGTATAAAAGTAATCCATATGACTTAAGTGTTTAAATCAATATCTTCAGAAGCGAGGTGATATGTCTAGGTGAAAAACAGATTAATGTTTAAGTCTATTTTACTATAAATTCTCCTCCCTGCCCACTAAGTGGCGATATGCACAAAAAATGTGAATTGCCAAAAACAAAAGAAGAAAGTGAAAGTGGAGATTGCTAGTAAAAAATAACTTAAATATTGATCTGTTTCTCACCCACACTTATTATATCGCTTCTGAAGACATTGATTTAACCACTGGAGTCATATGGATTACTTTTATGCTGCCTTTATGTGCTTTTTGGAGCTTCAAAGTTCTGGCCACCATTCACTTGTATTGTATGGACCAACAGAGCTGAAATATTCTTCTAAAATTTTTCGTTTGTGTTCTGCAGAAGGAAGTCATACACATCTGGGATGGCATGAGGGTGAGTAAATGAAGAGAGAATTTAAATTTTAGGGTGAGCTATCCCTTTAAAACAGTGGCATGAATGAATTTAGATATATTAACAAACACATTCGATGGGTCTCGGAGGATGAAACTATCAATCAATGAAAATAAAACCGAATCAGGTCAAATTATGCTCACAGCATCAAGGGGTTGTGTGGGAGGCGATCGATAGGTCACAGTCACACCCCTCAGCGCGCTCATTGGTCTCCAGATTTCGCGGACTTTGGCAAATGGAAATCCCAAAGAAATTGCGTATATCAGAAAGTGAATCGTTGCGTACCGTTAAGCACATTTGTAAAGGTAAGTGTCAGAATCTTTCCATGTTATATCGTGTCTTTATATTGTGTATTTAAAGCATGGATACCTTGAAGAAGTTTGATGTAGTGGAACAAATCAAAACCTTGTGACTGCACATGTGCTCCATATTCTATGTCGATGAACATAAACTTGTGCTGGTGCACTGTAAATCGGCGCATTAAAAGTGCATGGAAATTGCTTTGTAAAATTTGTTTTGTTAAACATTAACCAGTTGTGCATGAGCCACACTAAATATACTTGATATATATATATATATATATATATATATATATATATATATATATATATATATATATAATATGATTTAGCAGAATCATAAAGACAGCAGGTCCGGTTTACCTGTCTGTCTGTCGCTGTGGACACAACACAACTAAATATATCCCTCTAGTTTTCAACAAACCTGAATAAAACATACTTTAGTTTTGTTTCGTTATTAGTCATAGACGCGTGGCCTGCTGGCAGCTGCAGTTACATCATGAGAGGGGGTAAAATCTTAATGTGGCAGGGAGAGCTGCCACGTAGACCTGCCACCGCCGCAGGCAGCTCTCACTCGTTACTTGCACCTCTCTTGCGATCTTTAGTCCTGTTTTAAATATTTGTTGACGGCTTATACATTTCTTAATCTTTAAATAAGTGTTCTTTGTCTTTTAAAGGGTTAAAAGTTGCAGTCCAAAATGGTTTGGATGACTGCTGGTGTCTGCCTTGTAGCAGCATAGATCTTCTGACATCTATACAAGCTAAACAGGACTATATGCCAGCAAATTGTACAATCCTCCTATTGATTCAGCTCACTCATTTGATTGGCTATCAATAGTTGGCATGTTCTCTTTTACTTAAATTCAATTTTTTTATATACATTTTTATACAAAATTAACAACAAATGAGTATTTTTTTAAGGAGATTTATTAAAGCAAGAGATGGTGACATACAGCAAAACTTATAAGCATATTATTTTCTACATATACTGCTTTTTGTTTTATCATTAGGGGAGATCAGGACAAATAAAACAGGCTAAATATGGTGAGCTCAATACATTTATTTACACTGTAAAAAAATGTAAATGCAATTCAACTTAAAAAAATATATTTAACTGCTGCCTTAAAGTTTTAAGTTAAATCAACATAGCTTTACAAGTAGTTTTAAAAATAATTTTTACAAAAATAATTACAAAAACTAAATTGCATTATTTTACATTTAGTCTTAAAACTGTCTATAGTTTATAATGAGTTGAAATAACTTTTAAATCCACATTGATTTAAATTAAAACTTTAAGGCATTAGTTAAACTTAAGTTTTAAATTAAAGTAGATGTATTTTTTTACAGTGTAGGAATAACAGTGCGCCGACTTTGTTGTGAGTTTTTATGGATATATATTTTTGGGTCGTGCACCTGGATTCAATCTTTGTATGTGCATGCTTTCTACGATTTTTGATTCTGAATGAAGGCAGCACATTCATGTCACTAGTGCCAATGTACTGTTACATTATGAACAAGATAAACATGATATATATATATAGATATAGATATAGATATGTCTTAGGTAATGTTGCGATTGAAATTCGACCTTGGCTGTCAGGACATGAAACGCTTTTTATATGCCGGAAAAGTTCCACCACCGTTAGTACTAATTGGATATTGGCTACATTAAATTATAGAGAATGTAAGTCAAATTAATCACATTTTATCAACTGACACACAAATCATGGCTAGTAGAACAGTGATGGTATAGGCACGCACTTGACTTCTAATGGTCAATTTGGATTTTAAAAAATTAATTTACTTTTTGACTACATAACTTTAATCATTAATTAACAATGGTCATTAAATATGTTGTGGTATTGCATTCCTTTATCTTCTATGTAAAACTTTAGATTTAATTGCACCAGTGTTATTACAGTTAACAAAAACCAAAACCAACTAAAACAATTCTCATGAACTAAAATAAAAATAAAATTAAAATGACTGGAAAAAAATAAAACTAAACTAAATTAATTTTTCATAACCACAAATCTAACTAAAATAAAATAAAAATGATCTCGAATTAATTTTAGTTTTTAATACTCTTGGGTGAATATGGTCAAGTAGAAACTTTTGGAAATTTTATATTTTTTGATGCATTTAATTATGATCCAAACACACATAACATTACACCTTTATAGAAAGCTTAGGGTGCCTTCTACCTTAAGCAAAAACAAAAATGAAAAAAAAATCTTAATACTGAGAAGTAAAACTTTCGAAGAGCCTCTTTTCACAAAATCCCAGAGGAACAGCGATTCTCTAGAAAATATCTACAAAGTATTTGAAATAAAATGTCTTATACACTGTTACATCATAAATAATTATGTAACATTTATAAACACTCCACTTCAAAGTCCAGTAAAAAAATAAAAAATATTGCTTTTCCCACCGGTGTTCATGAAATGAGCTCTGCCACACATCCCAGTGTAAAAGTTAGAGATAATTTCCCCAAATCACCCTCATGCCATACCAGATGTTTATGACCTTCTTTCCTCTGCTGAACACAAATATCTCAATTATGCAGCTTCATACAACACAAGTCAAAAGGGTCCAAAGCTTTGAAGCTCCAAAAAGCACATAAAGGCACCATAAATAATCCATAAGTGGCTTAATTAATATCTTTTTTGATTTTGACTGACAGCTGTGCCTGAAGCCCACCAAACTCCTGTCTAATCTTAGCAAATAATAATAATAATATCAATAAAAATATCAGTAATCTTTATCAATGGAACATTAGAACAACAAAACATTAAACTGAGTGTTTGAAGATTTTGCTCTGTCATTTGATGCTAGAATATACCTGCTTGAAAATAAAAGATTATCCCGGGTTCAAAACAAATTCAGCTCAATCGACAGCATTTGTAGCAAAATATTGATTACCACAAAAATTATTTCGACTTGTTTTCTTTAAAAAAAAAAAAAAAAATCGAGGTTACAGTGAGACACTTTCGATAGTGAAAGGGGACATTTTTTGGAGGCTTTACAGGCAGAAATGTGAAGCTTATAATTTTCCAATTCCAATTTAAATGAATTTTTCTGTTAAAACTTGTGTATTATTTGAGCAGTAAAGTTGTTTAAATCGTAATTTTTAGTCGTTTTGGGGACTGTTGACATTACATTCATCACATTGGCTAACTTTACACAGAAAAGATTAGTAAGTGATTTTATCAAACTAAAATCATGTTAACATGCATATTATTTACATCTTGTGGCTATATTTTTGAAACAGTGAGTATTTCAACATATATGGATTAGCCCATTCACTTCCATTGTAAGTATCTTACTGTAACCCAGATTTTTGCTTGTTTCTAAAGAAAAGGACAGACGTGTCGAAATTAATTTTTGTGGTAATCAACATTATGCCACAAATGCTGTTGATTGAGCTTAACTTGTATTGAACCCGGAATATTCCTTTAACTTTGTTCAGTCATGGAGCTCCAAAGTACTCAAAAAAGAAATACTTCAATCTGTAATTCATAAAAGAAATCAATAATAACATTTACAAAACTAGTGCTGTATTTTTCTATTTTTCTTTTCATAATACCAATTAGTATTTTTTCATAATAATAACAACTTAATTTCGGCTCGTATCCAAACCCTGATTTCATAATAAGAACAAGAAATTGACTCATTTATTGATTTAGGGTGTGTTCACACTTGTAGTTCCGTTCTCTTGGTCTAGACCAAAAAAGAAAATGATACATTTAGTCCTGGTTCGCTTAGCATTCACACCGAACCTAAAGATACGAAACAAAAGGCATCAGGAAAAAGTCACAACCTGATTGGACAGCTTTTATGACGTATATTTTGCGACTGAACTTGCCGAACATCCAAAACAGTGCTGGCTGCTGGGCAAAATACGCTCGTTAGATTTATATATGTATAGATGGTGGTATTTTTACCAGCTGAGAACAAACGAAGAGCTAATAAAATGTGTAAAGGAGTCAAAACAGCGCCAGGAATTCCTCCGTTGCACACACAAACGAAGATATGCTGATGGCGGTTCCGACGCCTGTACCGAACTGTAGTGGCAACATAGCTCCTATGATGAGAAGAACCAGGTATGCTTGAGGTCAGTATTAGGCAAATTACTTCCTGTTATTGGTCCGTTTAGATGTCTTTGGTCCATGTTGCGTTCATATATCAATCGAACCGCACCAGAGTTCATTTGGAAGCGGACCGAGACCCACTATTCAGACGGTCTCGGTCCGTATGTTTGGTGCGCACCAAGGTTCGGACGGCAGCGTTCACACTTGTTCAAATGAACCGCACTAACAGAGCAATCACACCAGTGTTCATTTTAATCAAACCAAACCTGCCAAGTGTGAACACACCCTTATTGAACTAGGAGTACTTTGGTCCTTCATAACAGTGATGCTTTGCACTGAAGTTTTTTTTTTTTTTTTTTTTTTTTTGCATATAGGAGCTCTCTCTCAAGTTTGACCACAACCTATTTTCCTCTACAGATCAACAACTATGGCTCAGGTCAATGGCCATGATCATAGTAGATGGGAATCTCACAACAAGATGATGCTGGAACCTCTGAGCTCAAATGATCTTGAGGTAACTGTTCCAGAAACTGAATTATTGTAAACGCATGCAGTGAGCCACTGAGTGACATTAGGGTCATCATATCTGGACCATCAAATTGTGGCCATGACTATTATCTGTTTATAGTTCCATATCGTAAAAGTTGTTTACAGTTTTTTTTTTTTTTTCAAACACAGGTATTTGACATTATAAAGAAGGAGAAGAAAAGGCAGACTTATGGATTAGAGCTCATTGCCTCTGAGAACTTCACTAGTCGAGCAGTTTTGGAAGCTCTGGGCTCCTGCATGAATAACAAGTACTCTGAGGGCTATCCTGGACAGAGGTGATTATTGTTAAATTACATTGCACATCCTGTGAAAGTCGTTTTCTGTTGCTGTCATGCCAATAAATAGCTTTAGGTTTTTAAAATTGACTTTTTTAAGTCCATTGGTTAAAATGTTGAAGATGCTAAACTTTGATCCATGTTTTCAGGTATTACGGAGGCACGGAGCATGTGGACGAATTAGAGCGTTTGTGTCAGGAAAGAGCTTTGAAGGTTTATGGGCTTGACCCAGAGAAATGGGGAGTGAATGTTCAACCGTATTCTGGTAGGTTTGCTTCTCAGTGTTTTTGGCTGTTGTTGCTTTAAGAGATTATGTAACTCGTGTGAAAAATTAACTCAAAACAAATATTAAATATTGTTGCTTTCTCCTAGGGTCACCTGCAAACTTTGCTGTGTACACAGCCATAGTGGAACCTCATGGACGGATCATGGGCCTTGATCTGCCTGATGGCGGCCATCTCACCCACGGCTTCATGACTGACAAAAAGAAAATCTCAGCCACTTCCATTTTCTTTGAGTCTATGCCTTATAAGGTAAACTTAATTATAGATGTTAGCATCACCGTTACTATAGAGTGCAACAGTGCCCACCCACTTTTTCAGCCATCTTGGTTCAAAGTATTTTTCCATAGGCCTTTCATAAAATCCTTCATAAAGAGTTCTAAGCCATGAACCAAACCAACAAGCTCCAAGGTGAATCACAACATTACAAACTTTGATTTAAAGCAAAAACGTATTTAAAAATCGACAAAAAGATAAAGATACAAGACTGTGTACTTGCCGTCTTTCACGGCTGCACAAACTACAATCTAATTGAGCGTTGCGAATGACGAAATCGAATAAAATAAAATAAAAAACAGATGGAAATATATAGAACTATTGATTTTAGGTTGTTGATTATAAGTATAGAAACAATATATTTTAGGTTTATTGCAAAATATTCCAATACATACAAATATATATGTAATATGGGGGTGTAGGGAAGCCGACTCGATTGCGTCAATCACAGTGCATCATGGAAGATGGCGCTTGCTGCTGGACTTTGGTTGGCTTCGTTGGCCACGGTTCTCTGATTGGTGAATCTTTCTCTGCTGTAACATGGGTAATGTAGTTGTTCATCAAGAATTCCACTATTTAACACGATTTTTAAACAATGAAGTTGAAATAATGTAGGTGGATGGCTTCAATGAAAGCATATACCATTGATGAACAACCTTGGAGCTCACGGTAGGTCTGTCTTTAAAGATTACCGTGAAAAATCAATTAGTTTATGGAAAAAATTTATGAGATTTTTACTTCCGGATTTTTACTTGTTGCACTCTATTGCTCATACTTGTATTGGTTTGAACAAACCCCTAACCTCAAATATGAAACTTAAGCATGTACTGTAACTTGTCCCTATAAATTTGAAATCATGAGGCTTGTTAAGGAGAGGTGTGATATTACTTTAAATGATCAATTTATTTTTTGGCAGCTGGACAATAAAATTGTTGAAAGAATATGATCAAGACTTGATCATATTCTGGGTGCGTCTCAATCAGCTCCCTAGCTCCCTATGTTGTGAATCAGTACATTGTGAACACGAATTCGGGCACTAGCAAGGGTGTTCATCCACTGAACATTGGGACACTTATGACTTATTACACCTGCGACACGATAATGAGCTTGCGCATTCAAGCGCAGCTGTAAATAATCAGCACCATCGCTGTATAAATGACATTCTTTCATTATCGTTGAAGATATTCAACCGTGCAGTGTTTTTATGAAAGATAAATTACATTAAATAAAGAAATACAAATATAAAGGAGGGAATTTTAAACCTACTTTTAACAACTCTAATATTTGTGCACAATATTGTTATTGTGGGCTCCTCAAAATACCACAAATAATTCTAGATAAACTTTTAGCCAAATTGTATAAAGTTCTTCTGATCGCAAAGTAGTTTTTTTTTGTTTCATCAACGAATCAAAATTCGCAACACTGCGTGTGCACTCTGATGTAAACAAAACCAACTTGGACGAGAAGCATGGCTGAAGGAGGAATGAAGCCGACCCTTTATATCCACCTTCTAAAAGTGTTAAGTTGGAAGTGTGGAAGTATTTTAGGTTCTATAAATATGCAGAGGGATTGTTGGTCAAAGATTGTTTCCTTTTGTGTAAAACATTTGACAGAAAAGTGGCAGTGAAACACAGGAACACCTCCAACAGGTTTGCTCTTCTGTGGCACAATCCCATGCATTTTAGCAAGATTTCCGAACTGTTTTTGAAAACTGAGAGACAACACTTTGAGACAACTAAGACAAAGAAATTGAACTTGACATTGAACTTAGAAGTTGCCATTTGCAGATAATGTGTAGCTTGCTTTCAAGTGGACAAAGAGTAGTTAGCTAAAACTCTGCTAGCTAAACAGTAACATTTGCATCTTTTTTATTATTGTGTATTATTTATTTTTTTTTTTTTGTGTGTGCAAATGTTTAAAAGTTCAATTAGTAATACAGTGTATTGTTTATTTGCATATTATTGAACATAAGCCAATCGTGGGCCTGCAGTTCACAGCATTCCATTTTGCAATTGAATTTGTTAATCAGTCCGAGATTTATTATGTGGGCTTGTCTAAGGACGCGTCAATGTACATCTGCGTCAGACGGACATTTTTAGGTCGCTGTGTCAAGTCACACGTAGTTCTTGGATTTGCACTCCAAGCTGTGTTTTGAAAGCAAGAACGCGTCATTGTGTTGTGCCATAGACATATAAGTGTTGTGCTATCTTATGAAGGGTTTGTTTGTTCTCTGTATAAGCTGCTTGTTGCCTATACAGCAAGTTTCGCTTACTGCCCCCTGGAGAAAACAAGTGGCACTTCAAGCTTGAATTGCTCAGGAATATTCCTTATTACGTTCCGGGGACATGATTAATTGCTTTAATTTTTAAACACATTATTTTTTATATAATTAATCGCACTGAATTAATGTGTTAAATCGACAGACCTATCAATTAGTTATTTAAATGTTCAGGGTTCTTTTCAAAGTTCTTTGTTATCTGTTAATTTAAAAGGCCATTTTGGTATTTTAAAAAGTAATTAAACTTGTTATTAAAAGAACAACAATAAAGTTTGTTTCAGTGTTATTATAGTTAACGAAAACTGAAACTAAAACTAAATAAAAACATTTTCGTTATCTAAAATAAAAATAACAACTAAAATTATTGAAAAAACTGAAACTAAACTAAAATACTTTTTCATAACTCCAAAACTAACTAAAATAAAAATAGTCTCAAATTCGTTTTAGTTTTTTATATACTAAGGTGAATACGGGGAAAGTGGAACACTTTTGGAAATGTTAATTATGATCCTAACGTCACATATCCGAACATTATACCTTTGAAGAAAGCTTAGGATGTGTTCAACTTTAATCAAAAGCAAAAATGAAGAAATGCTTAATACTGGGAAGTGGAACCTTTGAAGACCCTCTTTTTACCAAGTCCCAGATTTTTTAAGCAGTAAAGTGGGACATGAAAAATGATTTTCTAGAAAATATTAAGTAAAAAAAGTATTTGGAAAATGTTTTTATATTTTCTTATACACGTTTACATCATAAATCATAATGTAACATTTACAAGCATTACATATCAAATTTTTTTTTTTTTTTGTCATTTTCTTTACCATTCCTTTTCCCACCGGTGGTCATGAAATGAGCTCTGCCACACATCCCAAAGTAAAATCATCAAGAGATAGTTTACCCTCATGCCATTCCAAATGTGTATGACTTTCTTCTTCTGCTGAACACAAAGAAAGTTATTAGAAGTATATCTCCGCTCTGTAGATCCATACAACACAAGTCAACAGGGTCCAAAGCTTTAAAGTACCAAAAAGCACATAAAGGCAGCATAAAGTAGTCAATAAGTGGTTAAATCCATGTCTTCTGAAGTAATCTAATCGGTTTTGGGTGAGAACAGACCAAAGTATAACTCCTTTTTCACTGTACATCTAGCAATTGCAGTCTATAGGAACAATCATTATTTCAAGCTCGATTACACTTCCTAGTAGAGTTGGCAGAGTGCGAGTTTGAAATCATGATCGCCAAGGAGACTGCTGATGTAAAGATTTATAGTTAAAAAGTACTTAAATATTGATGTTTCTCACCCATAGCTATCAAATCGCTTCTAAAGACATAGATTAAACCACTGGAGTCGTATGGATTTGAGCTTCAAATTTCTGCTCACCATTCACTTGCATTGTGAGGACCTATTGTGCTGAAATATTCTTTTAAAAATGTTAATTTGTGTTCTGCTGAAGAAAGAAAGTCATACACATCTGGGATGGCACGAGGGAGTAAATGATGAGAATTTTCATTTTTGGGTGAACTATACCTTTAATTGTTTACTTCCCAAAGATTAGTTTAGTAATGATTTATATTGATTTAAGGAAATTCATATGGAAACAATGGGGATCAAGTTTAAATGTCACTTTACCCATATTCACCCTGTATTATAACATTAGCAACATTTACAATCCAAATTAAACATGATAATACAACTAGATAGAGGTAACACAAGACTGCCCTGAGAAATGTAATGATGTTAGACTTTTTAAATTACAACAGTGAAAGTTCAGCATTGGCAGCCATAAAAAATACTAAAATAAAAACAAACTAAACTGAAACTGAGAAAACTAATGAAAACTAACACTAATTTGGAATGACAAATTGAATATAAAATAGAAATAAAAACTAAATAAAAAATCCAAAACTATAATAACACTGGTTCGTTTTGTAATGTATTTAAATACAGTGATAAAACTGTATACAGTGATGAAAGCTTCAGCAATTGTGATGTGAAAATTTGATACTGTCACATGCCTAATTGAGACGCACCCTTAGATACTTTTTATTTAGGCCAGTAAACAACCACTCAGAACACCTTAGCAACAGCATAGCAACAGCATCTCACATTTTCTATTATGATAAATATGTGTGATAAGCCAGTTTTATTATACCTGTTGTTGATGCTCCCATAGTGATAGGTACCTATATTTTTAGTGAATGTGTTTTATATTTGTCCAGGTCAACCCAGAATCTGGATATATTGATTATGACAGACTTGAGGAAAATGCTCGCCTCTTCCACCCCAGACTTATCATTGCAGGTCAGCACTGTTTCGTTGTTGCATTTTGTATTTACTTAAATATTAGAAAAGCTTTTGAAATTGTTGTACCACAGTATGTACAAAAAATGCCACAGTCAAGGAAAACTTATCCTGAAAATATCAGGGAATTTCCTATTTGTAAGCCAGTTGTTTTTTTTGTTGTTCTTTTTTTTAAGTCAACAGTTCACAAATAGGTTGGAATGATTCATTATCAATTTGGTCTTAAATGATTAAACAAAAAAATATCTGTTTCTAATAATCACAAATGATGGGAAAGGTCATGAAAAAGTCATTGGTCAGAAAGGGTGGGAGCCTTGTAAAAATGTCAAATGCTGCTTAGCACAAAGAAAAGTAGTTTAATGGTGAAGTTTGCATGCCGGATATTTAGATGCTCCTATCGGCAAGTTTAATGCTTATATCTGTTAGATTACTAATGAATGGACTTAACCTTTAATATTTCCATCCGTCACTGTTCAGGCACCAGCTGCTATTCCCGTAATCTGGACTACAGTCGCCTGCGGAAGATAGCCAGTGAGAATGGGGCCTATCTTCTGGCAGATATGGCTCACATTAGTGGTCTGGTTGCAGCAGGAGTGGTTCCTTCTCCATTTGAATACTGTGATATTGTTTCCACCACTACCCACAAGACCCTCAGGGGCTGCAGAGCAGGAGTCATTTTCTTCAGAAAAGGTAAATTCAATGAATCAGTGTGAATTGACCTGACATACAACCCTTTAAATTTAGTCCCTTGATAACAGTGTCATGTTACACTCTTGAATTGTAGGAGTTCGCAGTGTTGATGCAAAAGGGAAGGAGACCCTGTATAACCTTGAGAGTCTGATTAACCAGGCAGTGTTTCCTGGACTTCAAGGTGGCCCTCACAACCATGCCATTGCAGGTAGGATCTGATAACCATCTGATAACTGTCTATTAAATTGTAAAATCTGGGACATAAAACCATTTTATAAACTAGCGCATCAGTTTTCATTTTATGCATCTTCATGTGATACATGCACCATCTTTCTCTCCGTGCGAGAGGGAGAGCAAGTGCGTGCTTTCACCAGACTCGTGCCGGATGGTCGCTGTAGTCCTAAAAACCGCAAAATGATATGTGAAATTATATATGTAAAGAAGACGCTGGATAAGGGGATAACAACAACAACAACACAAGATAAAGTTATCGAACATCCAACCCAGAACAATCAATCAACACTAATGCCGCATTGCCCGTGTTAAAGTTAAAGCATGAATAACATATTATACATTTTAGCTGGGTTACTTTTAAAGGTAAGCTACAACCTGGTAAAACGGTCCTGAATTGTCATTTTAACTGAAAACACTAATATTGGCTATATCCATTTTTTCTAAATTTACAAATGTGGAATGCATACACACATACAAAACTACTTGTATAGGCCGATACAAGTACTTGTATCTGTCTTAAAAATGTTGTATTGGTGAACCTCTAATTTAAAATTCTGAACTGTTTTTGGTCACTAATCAAATAAGTATATTTGTGATATTGATAATGTTAACTTCATTGTACAAAAGGTTAGATTTCCTTGCTTTTCACTGAAGCTCACAAAATGCTCTTTGAAACACTCAGATCATGCTGGGAAAACATGGATCATCAGGTTTTGCACAAACTTTGAGTCCATCCAGCTTGAGTGCATGCTTTTATTAAAGCAGAAGGGGGACATACCAAATTAATCTGAATTTTTTCACTCAAATTGCTGTACTGATAATATAAATTGTAATGAAAAACAACTGTATTAAATTGCAAGAAAAATGCTAAATTACAGCATTTTCACCAGTGGTTTGAACCCCACTGTGTATTGGGGTACAACAGGGCTAAAGGCCTCCCGGAATAAATATATATTTGATTTGATTTTCTCCAAAAACACTAAACTGCAACAAAAACTACAACAGTACTTTCCCTAACAAAATATTCCTGGTCCATGAGATCTTTGCATGTGGTGTCTAAAGTTTAATTTTGAGGTTATTTGATCTAATATTTAATAATTTGTGAAATGTTTCAATGAAAATCCCTGAAATTATAACAATTGTTTTGTGACAAAATAGTTACATTTTTCAGTTTTGTTCAAGGTGATTTAATCAGAAGTTTTTATTAACTGTCCAATAATTGAAAGGATAGTATTTGGGGTAAAAAGCCCCCCTGTAAAACACATTGTTTTTCTTTAGTGGTGGGAATAGATTTGTTATGAAGAATTTTCAAAGTGGGCTAATATTTACTGATCCAGTCACAATGGAGATTAATTTGTCTATAGAATACTTACGTTATGAAATGCCAAATGTGTTTTTAAAAATTAACAGAAAATGTTTAACCGTTTGCTAAAGTGGTTATTTTGTAAATGTAACAACCTTGTCAAATGTTGTTACTCAAAGAAGCATCTTAGGGGGCCTGGGTAGCTCAATGAGTATTGACGCTGACTACCACCCCTGGAGTCACGAGTTCAAATCCAGTGTGTGCTGAGTGACTCCAGCCAGGTCTCATAAGCAACCAAATTGGCCCGGTTGCTAGGAAGGGTAGAGTCACATGGGGTAACCTCCTTGTGGTCACTATAATGTGGTTCTCGCTCTCTGTGGGGCACGTGGTGAGTTGTGCCTGGATGCCGCGCAGAATAGTGTGAAGCCTCCACATGCGCTAGGTCTCCGCAATAACGCGCTCAACAAGCAACGTGATAAGATGCGCGGATTGACGGTCTCAGACGCGGAGGCAACTGAGATTCGTCCTCCGCCACCCGGATTGAGGCGAGTCACTACGCCACCACGAGGACCTAGAGCGCATTGGGCATTCCAAATTGGGGAGAAAAGGGGAGGAAAAAAGTTGTTACCTAAGTTGACACATTTTGCCCTATAACTAGTGTTCCTACATCTATACGTATCCCTGTAACCCATCTGGGGGCCTTTTACACCAAGTGTGGGGTAAAAGGCTCCCTCACCACCTTTAAAAAAAAATAATAATAGATTCTTAATCAAAACAACCTTACGTTTTTATTTATTTTCACACAAATGATGTTGCACCATCAATATGTAATAAAAATACAAATTTTCCTTAAGGTGTGTTTTTAGCATCATTGTAGCCTACTTTGCAATAATTATTTCTTTTTCTTGACAGGGTCATTAAAAGTAGGTGTTCAAATACTGAAATGACCAAACTTTTAGCTCTATCTCATATTGGATTTCTTTTGCTTGTTATGTGCAGGAGTTGCTGTTGCTTTGAAGCAGGCTCTGACTCCAGAGTTTAAGACCTATCAAATGCAAGTTCTGGCAAATTGCAAGGCTTTAGCATCCACCCTTATGGAAAAGGGCTATAAGATTGTTACAGGTGAGTTTCAGTGAATATTTAGATGTGTATCTCTATACATAAAAAAATAATTGAATAGAGATGTGTTTGAAGCCTTTGGATGAGGGTGATAGAGCTGCGTCTTTGGAAACTCCTATGTTTATCTGTTGATCTTTTGTTTTAATTCAGGTGGCTCTGATAATCATCTCATCTTGGTTGATCTGCGTCCAAATGGAAGTGATGGAGGGAGGGCAGAGAAAGTGTTGGAGGCTTGTGCCATTGCCTGCAACAAGAATACCTGTCCAGGTGCCTTTTATAAATAATTCATAATAGTAATATAACTGCCCAATTCTTGCACAGTGTTTTGAGGTCTTAGATTACTGATTTGGACATTTTATCATTTATTTTTCTCTAAAAACTACATGTTGAAGGTGATAAAAGTGCCTTGCGTCCCAGCGGCCTTCGTTTAGGGTCTCCGGCTCTTACATCACGAGGGCTTTTGGAGGATGATTTCCACAAGGTTGGCGAGTTCATTCATCAGGGTGAGTTCATGTTCCGCACTAATATAACATTAAAGGGATAGTTTACCGCAAAATTATCACTCTCATCATTTACTCTCCTGTATGCCGTCTCAAACTCGTAAGACTTTCTTTCTTCCGTGGAACACAAAGATTTTTTGATAGATCTACGATGTGTGTTTCTTCATACAATGCAAGTCAGTGCGGTCCAAAACTTTCAAGCTCCAGAAAGGTCAGCATAAAAAAAGTCCATATGACTCCAGTTGTTTAATCTATGTCTTCTGAAGTGATACGATGTATTCTGGGTGAGAAACAGAATGAGAGAATTGCCATTTTTGGGTGAACTATTCCTTAAAGGATCTTATTCATAGTAATAACCTAGCTCACAGATTGACAATATTTGTGCATCTGTCCTTAGGCATTGAGTTGACATTGGCGATCCAAAGAAACATGAATCCTAAAGCAACTTTGAAAGAGTTTAAGGATGAACTGGCTCAAAATGAGAAGTATCAACTGAAACTCAAAGAAATCCGAGAGGAGGTGGAAGCCTTTGCTGGAAAATTCCCCATGCCGGGGTTGCCAGAATTATAAACCTTTTTAGTCTTCCAGAAATATTTATTTTCATTTGATGGGCACTGAGGTTTAAATGCAGTAGAACAGTCTGTTCCTATTACCATGCACCTTGATGTGATGATTTCCATCATTCAAATGAACTGTCTGTCTTGGATATAACCAATGATAACTCTCACTTTTGTTCTTTACCTGTTTTCTGTGGTTACACTCTAACCACTTTATTGTGATTAACCTGCTCTTTCTGTGAAAAGTGAATTGAACACTGAAATGCTTACCAGATAAGACCAACAGAAAAATATCAAACTGCAACAATGCATTAAAGTGCATTAAATACTGTAAATGTGAATAGATTGAGGACATTTTTCTTGAAAACTGAGTGGAATACTATTTACTGTAATAAGTTACATTTTCAGAACAAGAAAGTGCCTTTGAACTATATAATACATTAAAGTATGCTCTTGGTGAAGACAATAGGTCACTAATTGTGTTGCAAGTTAAAAGCACCACACAGCATTTTATTAAATAATTTAATAAAACTGAAGGCAGAGTAATTTCACAGTGGGTAGCAACTCAAAGCACACAGATGACCCCCACAATTTACTGCACTTACAATTCATAAATATTTTAGCATGAAGATTACACCTCACCTTACCCCAAACAAGCTCACAATACTGTCTTAGAATAGATTTGTGTAAGGTAGCAACAAAAGTGTATGATTAAGACACAAAAATGCAGCAAAAAAAAATAAAAGTGTTGAAAACAATAAAAAAAGAAAATAACCTTCTTAGAAGATATTGTGTGTATAGGTATGGCTTTTTCTCAATTTACATTCAACAGACCATGCACTGAAATGCAATTATCGGTCACTGACTAATCTTTACAAAGGCCAATAATTACTAACTAAAGCAGCTCGATTTTAAGACACACTTGTGATGAAACAGACACAGGTGGCCATTAAAAGATCTGTAACTTTGGACTACTGTTTATGCAGTAGTAGGAATAACAATTACACTCCATGTATTTGGGCAACAGCCACCATTTATGAGTCTTTATTTCACAGTCACTGCAACTGCCTTAAGAATGAAGTGCCATTTCATCCAAACAGATACTCATGCTGACATTGCTTACAACAATTTATTAGTTTTAAATATCCAAGAATGATACAACATGTGAAAAACAATGGAAGTGTCCATAAATGCCACCATTAAATCTTTGTATTCTCCAAACATGCAGACAGTTGTGTAACAGATCTCTACGATGTGACGTTTTTACATGCATTACATTCTTTCACCTTACCACATAAATGCATTAAAACACAGAGGGCAGATGATAATTCATTTTTGTTTAAAATCTCAAACTCTTGTGAACCATTATTTATATATGTAATTAACCATGGTCTTTGTATTATAAAATAAATCTTACCTCAGATATATATTTCCAGTAAAAAGGATGGAAAAAGAAGAAAGCTCAGAATGACTTGCAGGTTTTCCCTGTATTAATTAATTTAGTTCAATTATTTCACAAGCCTAGAATGCAAGTATAAAAAGGCCAACATCATTGACCAATCCATCTATTAACATCAAATTGTTGATAATTTAAACACATAGAAAATGACCTAATTCTAATAGCAGTTTAATAAAGGCTAATGGGCAAATGTAAATGGAAGCATATTGAGATGTATTACAAAATACCGTTCTGTTGATGCAATTAGTTCCATTTTAAATTTGCTTATGATTTTCATGCAGCAACATTGCATCTCTTATGAAGGCATAAGAAGAGCATTGTTAATAATTAAACAGGCTACAAGGATCAGATTAATTAATTCATGATTAGTGACTCTCCTCCAGCTGTTGTTCCTGTGCATACAAATAGAAAATAGGTGACTGAGGTCAACATTCTGATGAATCTCATTTTGCATTCATTGGAAGAAACTTGTATGGGTTTGGAACAACATAAAGGTGATTATATGATGACAAAGTATCATATGTATTTAAACGATGCAAAATAAAAATGTTTTGTATGCCCTCATTCCGACTCTATGTATGTCTTGTGCTTGCATTTATTATTTTACAAAGAGCTGACATTGCCGCAAATGGCCTCTACGATCAACTTAAACTTGTGATGCTTTTGGGAAATGCAGCCCTTGTCTGTTTGGCTCTTTAAATATGTAACCACTCCACTAAACAAATATTCAAGACCCCATTAGTAACACCGGACGTTCAGCCCTCCACTTCTCGGAATGTCATGGGAATTTTCACAAAAAAAATAAGCAAAAATTACATTCAATACATTGATCTCTTGATTTTAGCTGGGGTTAATGGGAATTAGAGACTGAAAGGAACAGTTCACCCAAAAATGAAAACTGTCATAATTCACTCAACCTAATGTAGCTCCACACCCACATGACATTTTGTCCTTCCATGAAACACAAAGGATACATTTTTAAAAAGGTCTTCTTAGGGTTTACTCGCCTTACTGTAAGTGAATAATGACTTGCAAGACGACCCAAAAAAAAAAACTAAATTCACCTCATTTTTTTCTAATTGTGTCTTGTGACCAAAGGCAATGACATAATTTTGCATGTTTGGTCACAAAACATGATGAGAACCAATGAAGTTTGATGTTGTCGGTGTAGTCGCCATATTTGATTTAAGCGCTTTATTAATATGAATTGATTTGACAGTGAATAACAACTTGAATTTAATTTATTCATCACAAAATTATCATATTCCTTCAAAACACTTGGAGTATACTGCATGAGTTGTATAAATTACTTTTACTGTGGTTTTATAGTGTTTTTCTGTCCTTTTTTGAGCTTGACAGACCAGAGTCACTAATAACATCGTATGGCAAGTAAACCTTGTTAAGAATTTCTTTTTAATTTTGAGTGAACTATTTCTTTAACATTAAACAGTAATAAAATGTTCACATTCAGATTTTGTACAAATAGCTGGTGGTGTAGTTAAAAGAGAAGAATGAATGGTTAACCCCATTTGAGGGCCCCTGAACATAATGTTGCTTGATTAGCTCACTCAGGTACTGGACGATTTTGCTCTCTTCCACAGTGTATCCAAGCTGCAACAAGAAATTAGTCCTGCGTGACATGACTGAGCCCTGGTCGTTGATGTCCATGGGAAGGTGAATGTGGTGACAGAATGTGAAAAGGAAGGCCTTTGCTGTGAGCTGAGTCAACATACTCTGAACATGGAGGAAGTAGGTGCTGCCACGCTTAATTTGAGTCCTGTGGTCTGCCATATGGCTTATTAGCGTTCCTTTGTATGGCGGACATCGAAGGGTCTTATTGTCACTGTCCAAAATGCTTATGTAACGACTGAATCGATTCAAAGAGTGAAGTATGCTGTATCCCACAGGAGAGGCAGCTCTGAAAAAAAAAAAAAAAAAAAGGAGGGAGGAAACATCAAAATTGAACACTCTGCACATTTGGGATGCACTGATTTTAAAGCATTGCAAGCAAAATGTGGCTGTGACTCAAATTATTGATCGACTTGACAAACAGATGTGCACAAACACAATTCTCAATTTAACAGGTCAACGTCTTGCAACATACCTCTGCAATCCAATGAGTTTCCATCTGTGCAGGTCGGTAAGCTGAAATGGCATTGACAGCCACGGCTGGACGGTTTCGCCATATTTGCCTAGGTTGGGCACAAAAATTAACAAAGCACTGACCAACTTCCTCACTGTGCATTCATCCACCCCAAAAATGACTAGTGTTCGGCCACTCAGTAGGCAAAAAATGGCTTGCTGAGAGAATGGATATTGCCTGATGAATCTTAGAGCACTATGACCAGCCTTCTTCTTCTGCTTCACAGTTAACGCACTGCTGTAGGTGAACGGAGACGCTGCTCTATCAGAACTGGTAGAGGCACTCATGTAACTAGTAGAATCGGAGGCGTCTCCAATGTTAATTCTCACCACCTCTTCAGAGAGAGCACTAGTGTTTAGCTCAGAAGAATGCAGTTGCACACTGGGGGCTGAATCTTCTAAGATGTAGTCCACGTGTAAAGCAGGATCTCCTTGAAGAAGGGACAAGGGTTCTTGGTTCACCACTGTGTCCCCACAACATTCCTGTGCAAGTTCTGGTAACAGTTCCTTATAAGTAAAACGCTCCTGTCCGATACAGCATGCCGTGTCCATTGCGATGAGATTTCCAGTTTCAAAAACCTCTAAAGAATTCCCCCCTGATGTCCCATGTGGAATTGCTATGGAGTTGGTCATGTTTTGGTCCTCAGATGAAGATGCCTTACTATTTCTTTTAAGGCCTTCAAAGTAATTGGGCTGCAGAATGGAAGGACTAACACCTAAAAGCCCCTCAATGCTCTGGTCACTACTAAAACTCCCTTTGGTCTCCATATCGACCACCTCAGAGGTTTCCTGTGTGATGTCAGATGTACTGGACTCAGAAAACCCTTCCATTAATTCCACACCTGGCTTCAGAAAATCTACGTCAACGCAGGTGGTGTAGGAATCAAGACTGAGTGGCTCGCCAGAAAAGTTCAGAACAGGGACTAGAGGGTTGTTTGTACTCGTATTGAAACTTTTTGAGAGTCCTTCTTCATCCCGGTCTCGTTCTGCTTCAAAAATAAAACTAGACACTCTCTGTTTGTTCAGAAGAGCTCTGTTAATCTGGCTGGTGTAAATGAAGCAGAGATCTCCTCGGAATGACTTCTCAATTGAGTTTAGTTGCTCTAGAGTTTGGTTAAAAAAGTGTGTATTGCAGAGCTCTTCAAGCGTTTTCAAACGTTTAGCAAAGCACTTGGCAGATTTAGCATTAATTAGCTGAGGCATATATGAAGACTTCCTACTAGGCCCATCACTTTCTATCGCCACAGTCTTATCTGCTTTTTTGGAATGATTACTAGTTAGTGTATCATCATCCAATACACTGGTGTCAGCTGGTATATTTGCATCATATTGCACAAAATCTATGTCTTTCCTTTTCCTTGAAGGATAAGATGTGATTTGCCTCAGCAGGTCTTTATGTTCATAGATTGACTTCTCAACATTTGCCAATTCATTCGCCTTCTCGATAGTTTGTGTTGAATAACATCCGTTGTTCATTTTCTGCAGCTCTTCCTCTTTATGCAGCACTGATCTGGTGTACTCCAAATCTTTCAGTTTCTTTTCCAGTTCGTTCGCAAAAGCTTTCCGGTTTCCTGATTTGAGACATTCTGAAGCCTTGGAGAACTCCAATGACAGTTCTTGAAACTGCTGCATGATCTTTCGCTCATCTGTTGAAATGTAGGCCATGCAAAAGGGGCGTACAAACCCACGGGCCTCCAAATCATACAGGGTCAGATGATGGACGTAGGCAAACGCCCCTTCCTTGGAATCTCCAAGGACGACTTTTGAGTCCTCCACAAAATTTAGTTTTGGGTAGTTACTACCAGGAGGGTGTCCAACAAAAGAAGCCTGGTAGTCCACAGACATGATACGGAGGGAGAAGTAGTTGAGGTCAAATGCCCCACACACTTTGGGGTCATTGGGAATGGTGATTAATGGCTGTGGACCCACCTGCTCAGAAAACTCAGAGATGAGAACGAAATCTTTAGAGAATTTTGCATAGGATGTCTTCGTCCAGGGATTTGCATTGGCAGCATGGGTAAACAAAGGCACCGAAAACTCCTCTGGAAGCGACCATGGATCAGAGAATAAACCCCCAAAGTCATCTTCTTTGGTAAATGCCACCACATCTGGTGAGCCAATCATGTTTTGAAAATATATGAAGAGACATCTGCAGAAATATCAAAAAGTACCTGATCTGATGCTCAGTACCTCCACCGATGAAGACATAATGCACATCTTTCACAGACAGATCATTGTTATTGTAAGTATCTGAAAGCACGAACCATAAATCCGTTTAGCACCGAGCGTTTCAATGCAGCAGGACTGGTTACTCAACCACACAAGCGCCAAATCACGATCTGATGATATACAAGAGCTCTGATCTACATGTTCTCCAACCTGACAGACCGATGACGTTACCTGCCATCAGTCTGATGCATCTGTCGATGACCGCCGCTCATGTAAAACAATTTATAATCGGACATCTATGCTGTTACACTGTTGCCTAGCTGCTCAATAAACCAACATCCTAGAACAGCAGTCGTATTTAAACGAGCGTAACATTCCCACGTGACTGGTCTGATGAGGAAGTGGCTGTGGCTCAAAACCGAAATAGCTGCCCTCCTAGACAACATGTTAGAGCCTCATTGGAGCGTTGCAACTCACACACATTTGATGCTCAAAATGCTGTCTAGGTAGGCAGCTCTCACAGTTTTGTGACGCAGACGTGTGTTTGTTATGACGCGCTCGAAAAGGAAAATGACATGTTATTCGTGCCGTTTTACAATCCTTGTAAAGCGTTCTTATATATAAAAAACAAAAACAAAAAGAGTATATATATATATATATATATATATATATATATATATATATATATATATATATATATATATATATATATATAATTTGTATAGTTCATTTAGTACGTTTCGTTGAGATATACCAAAGTGGAAATACAGATAGAGATCTTCTACAACCACTATCATTGTAGAGAGCGTAACGGTTAACTATCGTGTTACGACAGTAAGTCCCCGTTTGCGGATACCACACAAATGAATGGGGAGAGCCGTAAACTGACAGCTACCTGTCGCAAAATTGTCCGTGTATTCTCTTATAAAACAGCCACTTTATAGTAGTAAACTCAATACATAGTTCATTCCAAAGGGATTATTAACTGTAAAACATGTCGAAGATTAGCACAGGTGGCCAGTTCATTAATTGATTAACTGTTTCCTCACAAAAGGAGTTTATTCAGCGTTATGAAGCTCCTTCAAAGACATTCATTAAAAAAAATGGCCTCTGTGTCCTCGCCAGATTACCGCCTAAAAAAATGTTTATGGGACCGCCTCTTTATGCATTGCTATGCTAACCTTGGCTGTGTCTCGTTTGGTAGGATGCATCCTCCGGAGGTCGCATTTCTCGGCCGCATACGTCATCGAGACTGTCTCGTTTCATAAAAGCGATTAGGACACTTCGAATGCAGCCTTCGAATGCTACATTCTTTCATGGGAATTCAGAGGATGCATGAGGTGTATCCTTCGTGGGCACTCACAACCCACAATACTTTACTTCAAAGGAAATGTCTAAAAAAAAAAATAAATGACGCCAATTTGCCCGTAAATATGATGATCAAACGCAAGTAATGCTAATTCCCAAGTTGAAGTACCTCAGTAGATGGGTGCAGAGTATATCATATGTATTATTATATTAATATATAATTCAAATAAAGTATTAGACTAAAAGTACACCTGTAAAATCTATTTTCTTTTCCCTTTACATCTATATAACTCTCCTAAAATGTACCTCATACATTCTCTTCCAGAGGGACTTTGTTCCCTTCTCACTCAAAGCGCTCGCGCTTGTTAAAGAGTGGACATTAATAACGTGAAAAATTACTATTACAATTTTATTTTATTTTATTTTTTTTGTATTTTTATTTTTTTCAGAACTTCTTAAACTACTACAGAGTTCTCATCAAAAAATCCTCCACGTGCAGCAATGACGGCTTTGCAGATCCTTGGCATTCTAGTTGTCAGTTTGTCCAGATACTCAGGTGACATTTCACCCCACACTTCCTGTAGCACTTGCCATAGATGTGGCTGTCTTGTTGGGCACTTCTCACGCACCTTACAGTCTAGCTGATCCCACAAAAGCTCAATGGAGTTAAGATCCATAACACTCTTTTCCAGTTATCTGTTGTTCAATGTCTGTTTGTTTGTCCACTCTAACCTTTTCTTTTTGTTTTTCTGATTCAAAAGTGGCTTTTTCTTTGCAATTCTTCCCATAAGGCCTGCACCCCTGAGTCTTCTCTTTACTGTTGTACGAAACTGGTGTTGAGCGGGTAGAATTCAATGAAGCTGTCAGCTGAGGACATGTGAGGTGTCTATTTCTCAAACTAGAGAATCTGATGTACTTATCCTCTTGTTTAGTTGTACATCTGGCCTTCCACATCTCTTTCTGTCCTTGTTAGAGCCAGTTGTCCTTTGTCTTTGAAGACTGCAGTGTACACCTTTGTATGTAACCTTCGGTTTTTTGACAATTTCAAGCACTGGATAGCCTTCATTCTTCAAAACAATGATAGACTGATGAGTTTCTAGAGAAAGCTGTTTCTTTTTTGCCATGTTTGACCTAATATTGACCTTAAGACATGCCAGTCTATTGCATACTGTGGCAACTCAAAAACAAACACAAAGACAATGTTAAGCTTCATTTAACAAACCAAAGAGCTTTCAACTGTGACTGATATAATGGCAAGTGGTTTTCTAGCACCAAATTAGCAATTTAGCATGATTACTCAAGGATGAGGTGTTGGAGTGATGGCTGCTGGAAACGGGGCATGTCTAGATTTGATCAAAAATTACTTTTTTGAAATAGTGATGGTGCTGTTTTTTTACATCAGTAATGTCCTGACTATACTTTGATCAGTTGAATGCCACTTTGGTGAATTAAATTACCAATTTCCTTCTGAAACAGCAAAATATGTACATTATTCTAAACTTTTGGCCGCCAGTATGTATATATATATACACGATAATGAATGGGGAAATTTTGCTCAGCGAATTTTGGACAACGGTGGGCCGACACCTTGAAATGGATACAAATCAGACCAGGCCCATCCCCCCATTAATTCCACCAAATATACCAACAGTTTACAGGTGAGCAACCTCTCTACAAGAACCATGATGACTTGAACTAATAAGCTAGTTGCAAAAGAAATCTTGCTTAGTCTCTTTCAGTGAAATTTGAGTTTTCAAAATGAAAATGAAAAATGAAAAACGGTTGTATGAGTTCATTGTGTGTCACTTTCTGGCCTGCTGTTCCAAAGATGCTCAAGGTCAAATGGTGACCATTGAAATTGCTGAGAAGAGATTCTCCACTAGTGGACTGACGGTCATTGCACGAATTATCTGGAGGTGTACCCCTATGACAAGTGGTACAATAAGGTGAGTACTAACAAATATTTTATAGTTGCATGTATTGTGTTCAAATTTGTAAAGACTTCAGTTACTCAACAGCTAATGTACCATTTTGTTTTGATTATTATTATTATTTTTGTTAGGTTATTCCATTATATAGGCCTGACACAATCTTCCAGCCCACAGCAATTGAGATGTTGGAAGGACAGACCAGTCCACCACAACTTCTGACAGAAGCTGATTTGATTTCTCTCATGGAAAAGCATGGCATAGGTAGTGAATTCAATTAGTGAAGTGATTCCTTGTATTAAATAAGAACATCATTTTTGGATTGGAGTTATTTTTAAGAAGCTCACCCAAGTAATATTTGCAGGTACAGATACAACACATGTTGAACACATTGAGACCATAAAGAGCTGCATATATGTAGGGCTGACTGCTGACCAGAGGTTCCTTCCTGGAGAGCTCAGCATGGGTCTCATTGAAGGTATCAAGATCCCTAATATTAGTAACTTGAGTCTTCTATATTTGTGCATTATTTCACTGAGTGTCACTTTGTTTCAGGGTACAACTCTATGGGGTATGAGTTGTCAAAGCCAGACCTGAGAGCAGAACTGGAGGCAGACCTTAAACTTCTGTCAGAGGGGCAGAAGGACAAAGCTTCTGTCCTTATTTATCATGTGGCAAAATACAAAGCTGTCTTTATTGAGTCTGTGAGGAAGGCAAAGAAGTGAGTCTAAACATAACATAGCTTCATTTCAATTTGAATAACTTTGCACAGGTCTGTTAGGCCCTGTTTACACCAGTATTAAGCAGTTGGGCGATCTGATCACAAGTGGACAGGCAAGACACTTCACTGTTCAGGCTTGCTCGTAATGTGCGTCTCTTTTGACCACTCATGTTTGGATTTCCAGGGGATGGTCTTTGATTTCATGATGACATGCATCAATCACTACGTCAATGAGCACGTTTACATGCACATAAAAAGCAGAGGATAACTTGATTATATACGTAGTATTCTTGCTTTGTTTTTGTTTTTAAAATGCTGATTTTTGGGAGTTGTCAGCGTATGGCTGTGCATGTAAATGGACTCAGTGTATTACTGCGTGATAAAGTGCAAAAAAGTCGAAGATGAAAAAGAAATACAGGGGTCTGGGTAGCTCAGCGAGTAAAGACACTGACTACCACCCTTGGTGTTGCGAGTTCGAATCCAGGGTGTGCTGAGTGACTCCAGCCAGGTCTCCTAAGCAACCAAATTGGCCCGGTTGCTAGGGAGGGTAGAGTCACATGGGGTAACCTCCTCGTGGTTGCTATAATGTGTGGTTCTCGCTATCAGTGGGGTGCGTGGTGAGTTGTGCGTGGATGCCATGGAGAATAGCGTGAAGCCTCCACACGCGCTATGTTTCCACGGTAACGCGCTCAACAAACCACGTGATAAGATGTGCGGAGGCAACTGAGATTCGTCCTCTGCCACCCGGATTAAGGCGAGTCACTACGCCACCATGAGGACTTAGAGCGAATTGGGAATTGGGCATTCCAAATTGAGGAGAAAAAAAGATGAAAAAGAAATACGGAAAAAAATCGCTGCACTGTTTTTCCCAGTTATACTTGGATTTAATCTAAGCAAATACATGACGTTTAGAGCAGAGTTCACAATAATTTTAGTGGAATACCTGTATTAACTGAGCTTCAATGTGTGTTACTCACATCTTTGTCACTGCATGTTGATATCAGGCACACTGAAGAAGTTCTGTGAAGTCTTGTGCATGTATATGTGTGCACTTTTAAAATTTTTCAGATAGGAAGGTCACACGTAACTGGCACAATTTAAAGGAATAGGTCAAAAATTTAAATTCTCTCATAATTTATTCATCCTCATGCCATCCCAGATGTGTCTGTCTGTCTTCTGCTGAACACAAATTAAGATTTTTAGTGAATGGTTGACAGAACGTTGAAGCTCCAAAAAGCACAGAAATGCAGCATAAAAGTAATCCATATGACTCCAGTGGCTTAATCTATGTCTTTAGAAGTGATATGATAAGTGTGTATGAGAAACAGATCCATGTTTAAGCTATTGTTTTCTGTAAATCTCCACTTATTTTTGGCATTTTCACATTCTTTGTGCATATCGTCATCTGTTGGGCAGGGAGGATAATTTACAGTGCATTCAGAAAGTATTCAGATCCCTTCATTTTTTTGACATTTTGTATGTTGCAGCAATACATTTTTTTTTTTTTTTACCTCAATCAACACTCCATACCCCATAATGACAAAGCAAAAACCAGATTCTTGATAACTTTGCAAATTTATTAAAAAGAAAAACTGAAATACCACACTGACATAATAATTTAGACTCTTAACTAAGTACTTAGTTGAAGCACCTTTGGCAGTGATTACAGCCTCTTTACAAGTCTTTTTGGGTATGATGCGACAAGCTTTGCACACCTGGATTTGGGGATTTTCTGCCATTCTTCTCTGCAGATCCTCTTAAGCTCTGTCATGTTGGATGGGGACCGTCGGTGGACAGCCATTTTCAGGTCTCTCCAGAGATATTCGATTGTGTTCAAGTCCGGGCTCTGGCTGGGCCACTCAAGGACATTCACAGAGATGTCCATAAGCCACTCTTGTGTTATCTTGGCTGTGTGCTTAGGGTCATTGTTCTGTTGGAAGGTAAACCTTCGGCCCAGTCTGAGGTCCTGAGTGCTCTAGACTAGATTTTTATTAAGGATATCTCTGTATTTTGCTGCGTTCAGCTCTCCTTCAACCCTGACCAGTCCTCCAGTCCCTGCCGTTGAAAAACACCCCCACAGTATGATGCTACCACCACCATGCTTCACCGTTGGGATGGTATTGTGCAGGTGATGAGCGGTGCCTGGTTTCCTCAAGACATGCACTTGGAATTGAGGCCAAACAGTTCAATGTTTGTTACATCAGACCAGAGAATCTTGTTTCTCACAGTCTGAGAGTCCTTTAGGTGCTTTATGTGTCTTGCACTGAGGAGAGGCTTCCGTCTGGCCACTCTGCCATAAAGACCAGATCGGTGGAGTGTTGTAGTGATGGTTGTCCTTCTGCAAGTTTCTCCCATCTCCACACATGCTCAACCAGAATGACCATAGGGTTCTTGGTCACCTCTCTTACCAAGGGCCTTCTCCCCCGATTGCTCAGTTTGGCCGGGCGGCCAGCTCGAAGGAGTCCTGGTTGTTTCAAACTTCTTCCATTTAAGAATTATGTGCCCTTAGGCAGTGGTTCTCAACCAGGGTGCCTAGACCCATTAGTGGGCCTTAGCACACTTCCAAGGGGGCCTCAAGTTGACTTAAAATGAATTTAAAATAAGAAATATTAAAATAATTAAAATAATTCAACTTAATTAAAATGCTAAAAAATACTTTAAGATGTATGCCTACAAAGTATAAACTCTTTCTGAAACTTATAGAATCAAATTATCCATGATTAATTATTTTAATCAGACACGTCTAGTTTCGGGCGAGGGGGCCTTCAAATACTGTCTTGGACAGTGAGGGGCCTTGGAGTCAAAAAGGTTGAAAACCACTACTCCTGGGAACTTTCAATGCTGCCAAATATTTTTTTGTGGCCTTCCCCAGATCTGTGCCTCGACACAATCATGTTTCAGGCAGTTCCTTTGACCTCATGGCTTGGTTTTTGCTCTGATGTGCATTTTCAGCTGTGAGACCTTATATAGAAAGTTGTGTGCCTTTCCAAATCATGTCCAATCAATTGAATTTGCAATAGATGGACTCAAATTAAAGTGTAGAAACATCTCGAACATGATCCAGAGAAATGGGATGCACCTGAGCTAAATTTCAATTGTCATAGCAAAGGATCTGAATATTGATGTCAGTGTGATAATTAAGTTTTTTCTTTTTAATACATTTGCAAAGTTAAAGCATTTTAGCCTAAGGCTGCAACATAACAAAATGTGAAAAAAATGAAGGGGTCTGAATACTTTCTGAATGCACTGTATATTAAAAAAGTAATTAAATATTGAACTCAACCAAACCAATCATATCGCTTCTGAAGAAATGGTTTTAACCACTGGAGTCATATGGATTACTTTTATACTGTCTGTATGTGCTTTTTGGACCTTTAAAGTTCTAGTCACCATTCACTTGCATTGAATGGACCTACAGAGCTGAAATATTCTTCTAAAAATCTTTGTTTGTGTTCAGCAGAAGAAAGAAGTCATACACATCTGGGATGTCATGAGGGTGAGTAAATAGTGAGAATTTTCATTTTTGTGTGATCTATTCCTTTAACCTCTCGTTTTAACACAGCGGTTGATTGACAGATGAGGGGTGCTGCTTTGCTGTTGTTTGAAAGGATGAGCATTTCCACTACAAACCCAAATGTGGTTGAAGTGGACAAATCTCAAAAAGTTTTGGACCCTGTTTACTCCTTTAGTGTCATCCTTTTTCAAATGTAATGGCCCAAAACACATCTTAATACCAGGTGTTAACAGGGCGTCTGACTATTAGATCAATACAGTTCTATTGTTTGTTTGTTCCAGTTTTACTAGTGTACTAGTAGGTGCTGTAATAATTTAACCTACAAATTGAATTCAGTTTTATAGATGTTACATTATCTGCAGATTGGATGAGGCTTTGTCCAATTATTTGGGTCTGGCTCAGGAGTTTACAGAACAAGAGCAAGGAGAAATGGAGTTACCATTACCAGTTCGAAAGTGTCCACAGTGTGACATGTTGTTGAAGAAGAAGAAAGACAGCAAAGGGTGAGTCAACACCATGTGCCAGTTTAATACTTTGGAAGGTCAAGGTTGAAGCGATGTGAAATTAAAGTGGACATTAATTTTATTAACTCATTTTCTGAACCTCTCTACCTGTATTACTCTTTGCAGGATGTTGCTCTCATGTCTGAGATATCCTGCTTGCAAAGCAGCCGTGTGGTTTCCAGACACAGTACTGGTCAGCAGAGAGGAGAGCATCTGTCCCAGGTGCCGTCCACATCCTGTGCACATGTAAGGATTGTGGTTCTTATTTAGCTTTGTAATCACTTTCATATTGTGAACCACTTGTGTCACAATAGAGTAAAATAAATAAAGTCACCATAAAACCATTATTCGCAACTGTGGCAGAATGATCCGCCCCTCCGGCTCGTCGACGTCGCCCCATCTCTTAGGGCTGCCCTTCAGCCAGGCTCACGATGGGAGTTGGGCAGGAGAGTAAGAAGAGGTGCATAATTAATAAGCCTCATTCTGACAGTGGTGAATGAAGCACACCTGATGTGAATAATGCTTCATCGCTGTCTTTAAAACGCAGAGCGCACCTCTTCTCCGGGAGCCGACTTCAAATCTCCATGTGTGCTCACACTGGCATTCTTGCACGCCCAGGACCAGAGCTGGGAGGGTTTGGACGAGATGATGCGGACCCCCGGACGGAATAAATGAGTTGCCGGGGGAGAACTGCACACGTCGTGGCCGACGGGCTAGAGGCTGGGCCACCTTCCCCTCTCACCTGCCACGGGCCTGGGAAGTCAGGCCGCCAAGGACACCGCCGCCCCTCGTGCTGTGGACCCTGGAGGGGAGTGTGTGTGGCTGACAGACCCAGCTCATGCCTGGGCCATTCCATGGACGCTACTGCACCCTTCACGGAGCCCCGTCTCACCACGAGGATGCCAGATTCCCCCTTTGTTATGAACACTATTCCCCCTGGACACTGTATTATTCCCCTTTTATGGTCATGTTATTTTTATTATTATTTCCAATAAATGCCTCTCCGAGGCTTGACGCAACACACACACACACTGTGTCTGTCTCTTGCTCACCCCGCCACACAACCCATTTTATTTCTGCAATGTGAGTGAAACAGGATGTTCAATGAGAAAAAAATAGGGTGGGACTGAATTGCGAAAACATACCTGTGGAGCCGAGGAGGGCGGGGCCGGGCTGGAATGAGACACACCCGGTCCCCAATCAGCCTGATGGGGCGCGCGAGGGATAAAGGCGGCCGGGGACGACAGTTCGAGAGAGAGAGAATTACAGACAGCTGTGCTGTGTTTTTAGTTGTGTGTTTTTGGTTGGGGTTTTTGGTTAATAAATTATTATTTAAGTTGTCAAGCCGGTTCTCGCCTCCTCCTTTCCTCTAAACCCCCTTACAATACCATAATTGCATTACATACTAGAATCGAGCCAGGTTGTTTAAGGTAGGGATTGATTCATAAGTATGATTGGTGACGGAGCTGAAAAGGAAAGTAATTTCAGATTCAGAGAAATTACATTTTGGCAAAAGGTTACGAAGACAAACTTTTTTTGTGAGTGTACAGATTAATCGTGCCAGGAATGGGTATTAAGAAATTAAACAGGTTTAAATTTTTATTTAATGTTGACTGATGATTCTGATTCTGATGTTTTTACTTAAATCCTTGACAGACTGAAGTTTAAATTTAAGATGGGAAGTCTTCCACCCATGATGCCCTTTGAATTTGTCAGATGCATTGGAGGATTTTAAGCATCTCAGAGGAGGAGATTGAGATTCTGGTTATCGGACTAATAACAACTCAGTTTCCCATCAGCCTCATGTACCTAGAACCATTTCAGCACCTCCAACCAGGGTGGAGAACATCAGAACTCCAGCACCACGACACCGAAACGACAGCAATAGGCCACCAGCCAGTCTGTCACCTCCATGGGCAGTACCACCACCAGCTTCAGACCAGGCCGATGCCATTGTGTGTAATTGTGTTCAGGATGCAGTTCTTCTAACTGTTAGCAGTTTTACAAGTGTAACACAGGGGATTGTAAGTTCTTTCTATGGGGCGATCAGCCGGCCTCAGCGTGAAATGTACCTCAGCAAAGGCAGAACAGCAGAGGATCTGGGGTTGATGAGGGGGAAATTATGTGCAACTGAAATGAGCCTGCAGTTACTAGGACTGTCATGAAAGATGGGCCAAACAAGGGCTGAATGTTCCACACCTGTGGAAAACCATGTGATCAGCAGTGTAGGTTCTTCCAGTCGGCAAACGAGAATGTGTCTCCAGGTACACTAGAGTCTGTTATTCATGTGAACAGAAAATAAAATCAGAGTATCTTGAAAAGGGTCATTCTTGCATTCTAGTTTGACCTGTGTAAGCCTCATGTCCTAACCAGGCACAAAGTTATTTGGCCAATGCTTCTGATTATGTTGCATCACTCTATGTTTTAGCTTTCAGTGTGGATAGAAATTACTTGCCACTGGAAACTCAAAATGTTGTGCCTGGTTAGGACCTTGTTTGTGTGAGAGGAGGGAAAGAGCAGCTAGAAATTGTTTTATACAGATGGTTCAAAGATATGTAGATATTACTATTGTGAACTTTATCTTCAATATTGTCTTTGTTGTTAATTTTCCTTTTGATCTCTTTTTCAGCCACAGTTTTTCTGAAGGAAATGGTGGTAAACTTGGTGGAAACAAAAAGGCCAGTGCCGCCTCAAATAAACCTCCTGCTGCTAAAAGGCAGAGAACTTGTGGAATATGCCATGAGCCCGGTCATACCCGGGTCACCTGTCCTCAGGGCCACTAAAAAAAAGTGTTAGAATTTATATATATATATATATATATATATATATATATATATATATATATATATATATATATATATATATATATATATATATATATTTATTTATTTGTAAAAAAATAATCATTAGTTTTTTATCTTAAGAGACGCAAAGTTTTGTATAGAATAAAATGTTTTTGTAAAATAAAGTTGTTTTTAAATGTAATTTTTTTTTTTTGTTAAGTAATTTATCCAATTGACCTTATTCACAGCAGTGCCATCTTTGATTTTTGATGGGGATGACAACGAGGCTGTGAGGGACAGATGTACAGTCTCCTCAATTGGTTGTTTCAGTTGTTTAAAGTGTTTTTGGATCATTCCATTGACGAAACATTAAAAATTATCTTTCCAAGAAACTTAAGTAAACACAAAACTCCAGACAACATGAGTTTTGGAAAATTAGATGTTTGATATTTTTATACAGTGCATGTCATTTAAGAGACTGGGAAGTCTATCCCTCACAGCCTCATTTTCATTCCCCTCAAAAATGGCACTACTGTGAATAAGGTTTATAAGTAAATTGTTTTGTTCTTATTGTATGCCCTACAGTCTGGTTGCAACGTATTGACCTTTCTATAAAAAATCAGAGCTTTAACCAAATAACCATGCAAAACCGTTTCCTGGTTGTTTTGTCACATACCCAGTGGTGATGGTTCAACAGCCAATTCATTTTGTGGTTAAATTAAATTAAAGGAATGTTCTAGGGTCAATACAAGTTAAGCTCAATCGACAGCATTTGTGGCATAATGTTGATTACCACAAAAATAAATTTTGACATATCCCTCCTTTTTAAAAAAAAAAAAAGAAAAAAAAGAAAGAAAAGTTTGGGTTACAGTAAGATACTTACAATGGAAGTGAATTGGGCCAATATGTAAATGTTAAAATACTCACTGTTTCAAAAGTAAAGCCACAAGACATAAACAATATGCATGTTAATATGATTTTGGTGTGATAAAATCACTTTTTAACCTCTTCTGTGTAAAGTTATAGCCAATTTTGTTGCCATGACGATATCAACAAACCCTAAAACAACTGTAAAGCTTATGATTTAAACTTTACAGCTCAAATAATACATGAGTTTAAACAGAAGAATTAATGAAAGTGCTTTTATAAAATTATAAGCTTCACATTTCTGTATTTAAACCCTCCAAAAATTGGCCCCATTCACTTCCATTGTAAGTGCCTCACTGTAACCTCCATTTTTCCTTTTTTTCTTTTTCTTTTTTTTTTAAAGAAAAGGAGAGACGAGTTGAAAATAGTTTTTGTGGTAATCAACATTATGCCACAAATGCTGTCAATTGCCTTTAACTTCTAATGAACCCGGAATATTCCTTTAAGCTCAATCAACATTTTAAAAATAGGGAAAATCTGGGTTACATTGAGGCACTTACAATGAAACTGAATGGGGCCAATCTGTAAATGTTAAAATACTCACAGTTTCAAAAGTATAGCCACAAGATGTAAATAATATGATATTACTGTGACAAAATTGCTTGTTTACCTTTTCTGTGTAAAGTTATATACAGTTTACTACTTGGTTGCCATGATCATATAACATTAAACATAAATGACTGTAAAAATGATTTAAACAACTTTGCAGCTCTATTAATACACAGGTGTTAACAGAAGAATTAATGTAAAATTACAAGCTTCACATTTCTGCCTTTAAATATCGGTTTTACCGATTAATCAGTGCCGATAGTTGCTTTTTGAAACTATCTGTTATCGGCCAAAATCTATGCCGATAGTTACCGATAGTTTTTTATTATTCCTTTGTGGACGGAGCTGTTTTGATTCGATAATCAAGTGTTTTAAATTGAAGCGAGGGCATGCAAAGAAATATGTGACTACGTGGAAGCGTGCCCTATCAGCACATACATTGTGTCTCCAACTTCATATCTTATGAAAAATAATAAACCTTATTCCTCATTAAACCTCATCTGGTGAATAGTCTATATAGGCGATAAAAAGATTAATTTGGTAAATACTTCAAAACAGAGCATTTTAACATAGCACAGTCTCTGTCATTTCAAAATAAGAGTCCCTTGTGTGTTTTGGGCTTGTTTAGAGTTAAAAGTCCAGCATAATGCACCAAATTATCATTGGGATTTTGGTTGGACAATAAAATGAATCTGGGATTTTATCCATGCTGGACTCTTGTAGCCTCTGTCTGTGCCCCAAGGGCGGAGCTATGGTGGGGGGCACCATGGCAGGCTTCGGGCCACCATGGCCCGAAGCCTGCCCACCCAATTGGACACCCCACTCGCAATTGCCGTTTTGGTCATTTTTTGTCTTGGTTACAATTTCCCCTCCATTTTTGTCTCCACGTGCCTCCGCTTTCTACATCAACAACCACTTTATGTGATTTTTGGAGCTTCAAAGGTCTGGTCTCCATTCACTTGCATTGTAAGGATCTACAGAGCTGAAATATTCTTCTAAATGTCTTTGTGTTCAGCAGAAGAAAGAAAGTCACACACATCAGTTATGGCATGAATTTCCATTTTTGGGTGAACTATCCCTTTTACAGTTAGTGGGCTGTACCATCTGAGCGGGGGTGTTGTGTGTTCCACCATCGGCCGCTTGAGTCAAATTCTTCAGCTCAAACAAAAATAGGCTGCGACTGCTGTCATATCCTGAATTAGACATGGCCGCGACCGGAGTTCTCCCCTTCATCAGGGGAGTAGACTTGAGTGGGAATGACTTTAAGGTAAGCGTTCTGCATCAGGACCGCTATATCTACGGAGTATTCTTAGTGAACTGTCAATAAATATTTCACTCATGCGAGGAGAAGGTGAAGTAGGGTGGTTAGTTTGTCAGCGCAGGTTGAGATGGTGTTGAGCTAGCAGTGCTAGCGGGTTAGCAGAGCGGAACACTGGGCGTTAGCTCGCGAGTTGTCAAAATATGGTGCGGTCAATCAAGCGACGGGGAGAGGAAATTAATAGAAGTTTGTTAGCGGCCACTTTGTAATGCTTGTTGTGAGGTTTTTAGTGTCGGTAAAAGAACTGCGTTGTTAGCACAGTGTCTCTCAACGCATGCAAGTTAGGAAGGAGCTTCTTTTAGCCACGACTGAGTAAACTATAAGAATTCCCACATGTTTAGACACAATATGGAAATGGAGAGGAGGGATTTGTTACAGAAGTCTTTCACTTGGTATGAGTCACTTTGGCCTTTCTAGCTGACAAGTACTTGGGTAAATCTTTTTCTTATCTAAACCCACTTCAGTCAGATCTACTCATCTTTAAAATGCATATCACCCTGCTTGTGTGAGAACATGGAGCTTTCTGCTTCACACTCATCTTGTTGTCATAGCAAACACACACCCCATAATCTCCAAGGCGTTTTTGTTTCTCGTTGGGAAGGGAAGTGACATCATTGTACCAAGTTTAGCTTGGTGTTGCTCATAATTCAGATTTGAGACTAAATTACATCACTGTAGCAGACTCTATCTGTAAATACATGACTCGCAATCAGAATTAAAACTCAGTCAAATGCATGCTAATTTCTAGCTGTAGTCCTGCAGTTTATCTTCTGTGTTTTTAAATAGGGGGGCTATTTTCCTGAGCATGTCAAGTCTATGACCAGCTTGCGATGGCTCAAGCTGAACAGAACCGGGCTTTGCTATCTTCCAGAGGAATTGGCCTCCTTACAGAAACTGGTGATGAATTTTTGTCTATTATAACTGTCTAAGCCACAGTTTAGTATTTTACATACATTGTCAAATTACTGATGTTCTGTCCGGGGTCTTTTTTTACTCTCCCTCTTTTACATCAAATCAGGAACATTTGTCAGTGAGTCACAACAACCTCACAACCCTGCATGGAGAATTGTCAAGTCTTCCCAACCTGAGGGTAAATATGATCAACAGTTTTGTGAAATACATCACATACTTATATGTAGCTATTTTCATACAGTGACAAGAAAAATTATGTGAACCCTTTGAAATTAGCTGGTTTTCTGCATTTATTGGTCATAAAATGTGATCTCATCTTCATCAATGTCACAAGTATAGACAAACACAATGTGCTTGAGCTAACAACACACAAACAATTATAACTATGTCTTTATTGAACACATCCCATTAAACATTCACAGTGCTGTGGAAAAGGTAAGTGAACTCTTGGATAACCTCAACAAAGTGTTTCCGGTAGCTGCTGATTAGACCTGCACAACGTTCAGAGGGACTTTTGGACCATTCTTTCTTACAGAACTGCTTCAGCTTAGCCATATTCTTAAGACCCAGGTATACTTAGATTTTGCGTGTTCCGGATCAGATCGTGCCTGCAATTTGTGTCGCACATACTGTGCGCGGAGGTATCCGCAAAGTATACTTTGGCCTTTAGGATGTCTGGTGTGAACGGCTCTCTTGGGGGACTTTCCACAGCATCTTTTTTTCCAGCCAAGTTTCATCGGTCCACAATTTTCCCAGTAGCATTGTGGAAATGTCAAGGTGGTCTTAGGCAAACTTCAGGCGCACTGCAAGGTTTTTGTTGGCAAGCAGCGGCTTCCTTCGTAGTGTCCTGCCATGGACACCATGCCTGTTTAATGTTTTTCGTATAGTAGACTCATGAACAGAGATGTTAACCTGTTTCAGTGATTCCTTCAAGTCTTCAGCTGTCACTCTAGGGTTGTTTTTTTACCTCATTGAGCATTCTGCTGTGTGCCCATTGAGTCATCTTGGCTGGACAGCCACTTCTAAGGAGAGTAGCCACAGTACTACAACATTTATAAACGATTTGACTAACTGTGGACAGATGAATATCTAAGCTCTTAGAAATAACTTTGTAACCCTTTCCAGCTTTATGCAAAGCAACCATTCTTGATCGTAGGTCTTCTGAGGTCTCTTGTTTGTGAGGTATGGTCCATGTCAGCAGATGCTTCTTGTAAATAGCAAACTCAAAATGTTTGAGTTCTTTTTTTATAAGTCAAACTAGCTCTAACCCACACCTCCAATCTCGTTTCATTAATTGGATGCCAGGTGTGCCAACTCCTGACTCTAATCAGCTTTTGTTGACATCATTAGCCTTGGGGTTCACACACTTTTTCCAACCTACACTGTGAATGTTTGAATGATGTATTCAAAATGTACAAGAACAATGCAATACTTTGTGTGTTATTAGTTAAAACAGATTGTGTTTGTTTATTATTGTAACTTAGATGAAGATCAACCCAAATTTTAAGACAAATTTATACACAAATGCAGGTCATTCCAAAGGGTTTACATACTTTTTCTTGCCACTGTATGTTGTGAAAAGTGTGTAATATGTCCTTGTCGTTTTGCCGTAGGCAGTTGTGGCTAGAGCAAACAACCTAAAAAACTCTGGAGTTCCTGATGACATTTTTCAGCTGGACGATCTTTCTGTGCTGGTATGTAGAGAATTACTCTTCTCTTTTGGTAGTCTAAATGTTTATCTCTCTTTTGAAAGGATGGGTTATATTTCTTAGTTAAGTGCAAAATTACAGGCATAGTTGAATTTTACATAAACTGTTATGTTTCTTCCTTGGAAAATCTTATTTATTCTTATTGGAGCTATTTTAATATGACAAACACTGGACTATGTGCCATTAAAATGGTTAAAGAGACATGTTCAAGGACCCATGTTTACATGTAATTCCCTCTGCTCTCCAGGACCTGAGCTACAACCAACTAACTGAGATTCCAAGGGACTTGGAGAACTCCAGGAACATGTTGGTCTTAAACCTCAGTCACAATAGGTACTGTCTGTTTGTTTTGAGCGTAGGGTTGGACACGATTACATAAGTGACAGCAGTGATTGATCATGACAACACAATTATTGCATGTTTTTTTTTTTTTTTTTTTTTTTTTTTTTTTTTTGTAACAGTGGCATTTTGGGTGGTATCTTGTGGGTCAATAACAGCTAGATGAAGCACTGTTGATGGAATGGAATGTAACTGAACACAGGGCTCTTGAGATGTGCTGCTATTTTTAACTTGACACTTACACTGGTGGCCAAAAGTTTGGAATAATATACAGTTTTTGCAGTTTTGGAAGGAAATTGGTACTTTAATTCACGAAGTGGCATTCAATTGATCACAGAGTATAGTCAGGACATTACTGATGAAAAAAAAACAGCACCGTCACTATTTCATAAAAAGTTATTTTTGATCAAATCTAGACAGACCCCATTTCCAGCAGCCATCACTCCAACACCTTATCCATGAGTAATCATGCTAAATTGCTAATTTGGTGCTAGAAAATCACTTGAAATTACATCAAACACAGTTGAAAGCTAATTGGTTCATTAAAGGAAGCTTAACATTGTCTTTGTGTTTGTTTTTGAGTTTCCCCGGTATGCAATAGACTGGCATGTCTTAAGGTCAATATTAGGTCAAACATGGCAAAAAAGAAACAGCTTTGAAACTCATTAGTCAATCATTGTTTTGAGGAATGAAGGCTATACAATTCTTGAAATTGCCAAAAACTGAAGGTTACATACAAAAGTGTACACTACAGTCTTCAAAGACAAAGGACAACTGGCTCTAACAAGGACAGAAAGAGATGTGGAAGGCCCAGATGTACAACTAAACAAGAGGATAAGTACATCAGAGTCTCTTGTTTGAGAAATAGACACCTCACATGTCCTCAGCTGACAGCTTCATTGAATTCTACTCGCTCAACACCAGTTTCATGTACAACAGTAAAGAGAAGACTCAGGGGTGCAGGCCTTATCGGAAGAATTGCAAAGAATAGGTTAGAGTGGGCAAAGAAACAGACATTGAACAACAGATAATTGGAAAAGAGTGTTATGGATCTTAACCCCATTGAGCTTTTGGGGATCAGCTAGACTGTAATGTGCGTGAGAAGTGCCCGACGAGACAGCCACATCTATGGCAAGTGCTACAGGAAGTGTGGGGTGAAATGTCACCTGAGTATCTGGACAAACTGACAGCTAGAATGTCAAGGATCTGCAAAGCTGTCATTGCTGCACATGGAGGATTTTTTGATGAGAACTCTGTAGTAGTTTAAGAAGTTCTGAATTTTTTTTATTTTTTTTTTTTAATTGTAATAATAATGTTTCACGTTATTAATGTCCTGACTATACATTGTGATCAGTTGAATGCCACTTTGGTGAATAAAAGTACCAATTTCTTTCCATAAGAGCAAAATCTGTACATTATTCCAAACTTTTGGCCGCCAGTGTAAGTGTCTTTACATGTACACCAATACAAAATAACTACCCAAAATCAGCTTATTTAAAAAAAAAAAAAAAATCCAGAATGCATGAAAACTGCATTTACGTGAGACTTATCCGATTATTCTCTGCTTTTCATGTAAAAACTTAGTCATGCACACAACACTTGTGCACATTGGTTAGTGTGTCGATTGGTTTTTGCTTAAACTTGTGTGACCATATTGTGGTTGTCCAAAAAGAGGACATATTTAACATTAATTGTAAGATTAATACATGTAAAAATGGCCATAAAATATAAAAATAAATACAAAAATGAACTAAACTTCACACTTTTCAGTTCTCCTGCTGTGCCCAGGTGTATTACAATCTCTCCTTTGGCTGAGGTTTTGTGCTTGTTACATAATATTTAGTATGGATAGTATATGAATAGAGATGCATGGCTTCGTTCTCCCCTCACATGGCCTCACTTGTTTTCTTGTTCATTGTATTTTCTGACTTTTTTGCCATTGACACGCAAGTGGCAGCTTTACAGGTCACATACAGAGGTTGCACAACAAATATCTGACAGACTGAGTTGTAAAATTTCAATCATGGTCTACTTTTATCCATCATATTAGTTTAAATTTCCCTCATACATAGTATATTTGATGTCTCGATATAGACAACATTTCCAGTTAAAAATGACATTGCGTGGCAAGCGCAAGTCTGGTGAAACAGGTATTCTATTTAATAATTCGCAGAGTTGGGGAAAGTACTTTTAAGTGTTCTTGTGTTACTGATGTTTTTTTGGATGAGAGCGGCAGAGCATGTGTGGTGATCTCTTTCGTATCGCTAGCCAACAGACACAAAAAATAGCACAGACTGAATTGAACTCTATTGCCACATACTACACCAAGTACTGTGATGTATCTATGAAGTACTCCACCAAAATGTACATCCCAAGGTTATTTTATTTTTATTTATTTTTTTATCATAACTGTTGCCAGTGAATTTCTGTGAAGATATGTGTAATCTGATACAGTTCTCTCCTGTTTATTCTTTCCCACAGCATTGATAACATACCAAATCAGCTGTTCATTAACCTCACCGATCTGCTCTACTTGGACCTTAGTAACAATAATTTGGACAGTCTGCCTCCACAGATGAGACGCTTGGTCCATTTGCAGACCCTAATACTCAATAATAATCCACTTATGCATGCACAACTGAGGTAAGACAGTAAGGTAATTTATACCTCAAGATTCATTAACTTTCCTCCTGATATAGTGGCGTACATTCAATTCAGATGATATCTTGTTATTGGCATTGAGCCAATAAACCCTGTCTTAAATCTGTTAATTTCTTTTTCCCCTCTTGCAACAGGCAGTTACCTGCTATGGTGGCACTTCAAACCCTTCATTTAAGGAACACACAGCGTACCCAGAATAATATGCCGACAAGTTTAGAGGGTCTCGCCAATCTAGCAGGTGGAGATCTAGAGGGTTCTCTGCACATCGAGAGTTCTCTCGGTCAAACAGTAAAAGCTTTTATTGGTGGCTGTAATTATTGTTTAATTGAAAAGTAATCAGTGATCATCATCTTGTACGTTTCTGTGTAGACGTGGACCTGTCCTGCAATGATCTGGCTCGGATGCCAGAGTGCTTGTATTCCCTGCCAAATCTAAAACGGCTCAATCTGAGCAGCAATCAGATAACAGAGCTATCATTGTGTATAGACCAGTGGACCAAGCTCGAAACTCTCAACCTTTCTAGGAACCAGCTCACATCCCTGCCTGTAAGTATTGGCACTTAGAGTGAAAAAGACTAACATAGCAGCTGGCCCTAAAAGTTCTTTTGTGCACCATATGAGATAATACTTCATCACATTAGTAGTTTTGCCAATGTTACAATTATGGATTGAGATAATCTTGATGCTAATCTAGCTAGTCTTCATTCTCATTTGATTAATGTGATGTCTAGTCTGCCATTTGCAAGCTGTCCAAATTGAAGAAGCTGTATGTGAACTCAAACAAGCTTGATTTTGATGGACTTCCCTCTGGTGTGGGAAAATTGTCCAACCTGGTAGAATTCATGGCCGCAAATAATAATTTGGAGCTTGTTCCAGAGGGACTGTGCAGGTGAGAATCCACATGCTTGGTGGTTACACATTTAATATAAGACTGACTTAATGTATGTTATATCTAATGTTAAAGGAATAGTTCACCCAAAAATAAAAATTCCCTCATGCCATCCTAGATGTGTATGACTTTCTTTCTTCTGCTGAACACAAATGAAGGTTTTTAGAAGAATATTTCAGCTCTGTAGGTCCATACAATGCAAGTTTATGGTGGGCAGACCTTTGAATGTTCAAAAAGCACATAAATGCACATAAATGTAATCCATACAACTCCATTGGTTAAATCTATATCTTCAGATGCGATATGATAGGTGTGGATGAGAGTCCTTTTTTACTATAAATCTCCACTTTCAAACAGCCCTCCTAAGCACTCTTTTCTCCTAAGAGTTCTTTTGGTTTTGGTGATTCACATTCTTTGTGCAAATCGCCACCTACTTTGCAGGAATCTATAGTAAAAACGGACTTAAATATTGATATGTTTCTCAACAACATCTAGCATATTGCTTATGAAAATTTAGATTTAACCACTGGAGTCGTATGGATTACTTGTATGCTACCTTTATGTGCTTTTTGAGCTTCAAAGTTTTGGACCCTGTTGACTTGTATTTTATGGAACTACAGAGCTAAAATATTCTTCTAAAAATCTTTGTGTTCTGCAGAAGAAATAAAGTCATCTGGGGTGGCATGAGGGTGAGTAAATGATGAGACAATTTGCATTCTTGGATGAACTATTCTTTTAATGTTTGGCCTTTGTTTTCCTCAGGTGTGGGAAATTGAAGAAGCTGGTCTTGAACAAGAACCGGCTGGTGACATTACCAGAGGCCATCCATTTCCTGACTGAATTGGAAGTAAGAACTGGTCATGGAATAAACCTTATTGGGAAGAGCATTAACTATTGCTTATTTATTATTTGAATGCAACCTGTTAATTTTTCAGGTGGAAAGTAGAAGCACATTTGAATAGGTTGTTGTAAGCTCTCCTTTTGAAAAGCTTCTAAGAAGAGTAGAAGTATGTGGCTTTATTGGCTGTTCAGTTATTTATATACTGTAATGAGATGATGCTGTGATGTTTTGCCCTTAGGTTTTGGATGTTCGTGAGAATCCAAATCTGGTCATGCCCCCTAAACCAGTAGACAGGACAGCTGAGTGGTACAACATAGACTTCTCCTTGCAGAACCAGCTACGGTTGGCTGGTGCATCCCCGGCCACTGTGGCAGCAGCCGGTGGAGGTAGAATATATGAAATATATTATATTTGTTGTTACCATTGGTATTATGGGCATTGGCGGTCTGTGAGGAAATTTTCTTGGGAGGCAAATACGTAAATCAGTATTAAAAGATCAAACCAATAAAAGATTGCAGTGGATTTAAATATAAATCTTTCTGCTGGTAATTGTGTTCCCGTGCACCAATGATCTCCTCTCCCTGATAACTTCAGAGAGTCTTGGTAACTACAAATGTGTTATAATCTTTCCGATCACCAACCCAACACTTGTCAATTCAGTAAACAAGTCGAACAAATCGCACAGTTCCATTTAGAGACTACGATTAATGCAAACATTTGTAAATGAATAGTGCCAAATTCCTTATACAATAAAATCTACAGTACTCACCAAATACAGGATGTGCAGAGGAACTCAATCTTCCACTGCTTCATTGAGTCGAATTTATATATGATCCTGTTGTTCAGTGTTTTATGTGTTTTAGATGCTCCAATAACGTTTATTTTATTGGCAAATTTTACACGTCACGTTTACCACAAGCAGATTTAATGACGGATTAATGGGATACTGAAAGCTGATTGGCTTGAATGGTTACATTTGATAATGCGGAAGGACAAACATTTTATTTTGCATCCATTTTGCATTTTTTCACTACATTTTTGATGGAAGCAGATGACGTTGCATCATTTGAATATCCATTTTGATTGTTCCGTTTACTAACGACGAGGCTTTATGCCATCAGCCTCCTGGCATTCATACCAGTTCATACAGTGATTAAAACACACATGCAACTGTGCATGAAAGAAAAAATAAAAGAGAATATTTATTATATATATATTTTGAATTTAAGGCATCTGAGTTATACATCTGAGTAGGTTAATTAATGAAACAACTGATTATTTGATCACTTTTATTGTTGCGTTCATTTTGAAAACATTTTTGAGGTGGCTCGACCTCCTTTGCCTCCTCTGAAGAGCCGCGACTGATTGAGCTCTCACACCATCACCAATGCAAGCTAATGACTTTTAAACATTTGTTAAATTTACCTGAAAATATGACATTGTAAAGCAGCTCAAAGTGAAGCATTAATCTTTTTATGTTATACAGGAAATAGCCCAAGAGACCATATGGCCAGGAAAATGAGGCTGAGGAGACGGAAGGACTCGTCTCAGGATGATGATCAGGCTAAACAGGTGCTGAAGGGAATGTCAGACGTGGCTCAGGAGAAGAACAAATCTATTGCGGTAAGAGAACAGCAGAGTTTTACTGTGAATCCATTCTTGAATCTATTTACCTGGTCCAGTGAAGATGAAGTTATTAGTACATTTCCAATAATCTCTTGCATTCATGTGTCTCTTGTCTTTCAGGAGAATGGTGACTTGAAATACTCTGACCTGAAAACCAAGCGCTGGGACAAAAACCTGGAGAAACCTCAGCTGGATTACTCTGAGTTCTTTATGGAGGATGTGGGGCAGATTCCAGGTGTTACAGTTTGGCAGATAGAGAACTTTGTGCCGATGCAGGTGGACGAGGCCTTCCATGGAAAGTTCTATGAGGCTGACTGTTACATTGTTCTTAAGGTCAGCCCTGTGAATTTTGTTAATTTTCACTGATGAATATTCTTTTGATATCGTTCATTTGCCCAAATGATATAGTGAATGGAAAAATAATCCCATAGACTTGCATTGAAAATGGGCCACACACCTATCTAGTGACCAGCATTTCATAGAGATTTTAGGTATGGCTCTTTTGACTCAGGGAATTAAACATCCGCCTAGAAACCACTTTTCATTTTATTTTATTTTTTATACTTTTTATCCCCTTTTCGCCCAATTTGGAATGCCTAATGTCCACTACTTAGTAGGTCCTCATGGTGGCGCAGTTACTCACCTCAATCCGGGTGGTGGAGGATCAAGTCTCAGTTGCCTCCGCTTCTGAGACCGCCAATCCACGCATCTTCTCACGTGGCTCATTGTGCACACCGCTGAGACTCCGCATGTGGAGGCTCATGCTACTCCGTGATCTATGCACAACTTACCAATTGCCCCATTGGGAGCAAGAACCACTAATCGTGACTCTACGCTCCCTAGTAACAGGGCCAATTTGGTTGCTTAGGAGACCTGGCTGGAGTCACTCAGCACACCCTGGATTCGAACTCGTGACTCCAGGGGTGGTAGTCAGTGTCAATACTCGCTGAGCTACCCAGGCCCCTAGAAACCACTTTTGGTAACCACCAATAATACCCAAGTAGCGCCCTAGAAAGCGATAAATGGATCAGGAAATACTGGAACGTAGTCAGTCCAACTACAACATCATGGCAGCTATGATTTGTGCAGACAGGCACCATTCACATTGAGAAAATTTAAAAATCTATTTTTATTTATTTATTTTTCTCAATAGCCTTAATAAGTCCTTTCTCTAAATTACTATGTTTGCTTCCAGTATGTAGCCCTTCTTCCATGTAATGCCTTATAAGTTCCATATTTTTTTACAGACTTTCTTGGATGACAATGGAGCCTTGAACTGGCACATCTATTACTGGATCGGGCAGGAAGCTACCCTTGATAAGAAAGCAGGCTCTGCCATCCATGCTGTCAATCTTCGTAATTATTTGGGTGCTGATGGCAGGACGATCAGAGAGGAGATGGGAGACGAAAGCGAAGAATTCCTTGCGGTCAGTAAAATAAACAACATTTACCAGCACAATATGCCTTGTAAGGTCAGTTAAACCTGCCGCATTATAATAGATGTCTAGCTAAATTTTTTCTGTACTGTGTCATTTTAGGTGTTTGACAATGCAATCTCTTACATTGAGGGTGGTACCGTCAGTGGATTTTTCACAGTAGAGGACACGCAATACCCGACCAGGTGCCCCACCAAAAACAACATGCAGGACAATCTTTTAAGCTCGTCCCTGATCTGACTCACTCTAATCTTGTTTGTTATATGTTTTGGGCAGGCTGTACAGGGTGTATGGAAAAAAGAACATCAGATTAGAATCTGTGCCTGTGAAAGGATCATCGCTTGACCCACGGTGAGTTCACCTGCTCTGCTCTATTACATATTTAGAAAGGAGTGGTCACATGTTTTACCCCCGATTCCTTTTCTCTTTGTAGATATGTCTTTTTGCTGGACGCTGGTCTTGAAATATTTGTTTGGAGAGGAGGCAATGCAACTCTTGGTGCTACTACCAAATCAAGGTAGCTTACAAATAACTCAGCTCTATGTTTGCCCCCCACCCCCATGGTTCAAATTTGTAATAGTGTGTCATTTACAGGTTATTTGCTGAAAAGATCAACAAAAATGAGCGAAAAAGCAAAGCAGAGATCACAACGTTGATGCAGAATCACGAACCTCCAGAATTCTGGGAAATTCTTGGGGGACAGCCAGAGGAAATCAAGAAGCATGTCCCAGATGACTTTACTCCTATTCGACCCAAGCTCTACAAGGTCAGGGAACATTGTGTATGATTTGTTTGAAGTTGAAGAATGAAGTTGTGCATTTGTTCTAAAAACCAGTAGTGTAAAATATATTGTACTTTTTTGATTTGTTAGGTTGGCTTGGGTTTGGGATACCTTGAACTTCCTCAGATCAACTACAAACTCTCCGTTGAGCACAAAGATAAGCTCAAACTTGATGTGGTTCCAGAGCAGAGACTGGTAATGCCAAGTTTAGACTTGGATTTTTTTGTTTTGTTTTGGTGAACAATTGTCTTATTGAATAATCAGTTCAAAACAAAGTACATACCCCCCCCACAACTTTTTCTTTGTTGGGTTGCTTTTACACTAGCACATTTGGTGCACACCCAGGGTCGAATGACGTCAAAGTTCAGTTTGTTTGGATAATGTGAATGCTTTTTTCCAAAGTCAAGAGCGCACCCACGAAACGCAACCGTGTCTGCTTGAAAGGTATTCTGGGGTACAGTTTATGCGAACTCTGGGGTGGTAAGCTGGTGAAATGAACACAATATAATTCGCATCTTAGCAGGCTTGCGATCACAATTATTGTGGTATAATGCATTTCTCATACCTGCTTGTCTCCAAAAAATCCCCTTCAGAGAGCAGCTCACATTCGTGGGCTCATGGCAGACAAACGCTAATATTCATCACATCATTGCACTTTCAGTGCATCCGTGGGAGACAAACACGTGTCGTTCTGTGCATGGCAAATTTTCGTGGTAAATCCAAACGGACTAACTTTAAAGACCCATACACGCTTGCAGCGACTTCCAGCAACAAAGCGACCTCATCTCATTCATTTTCAATGAGAGGTGGTGACTTCTAGCTACACGAGCGACAGCAACCTCTGGTGACTAGATGTGGATGTGGCAAGCAAAACGACAAAGTTGAGAAAAGTTTAACTTGATAACTTTAACTTTCGGGAGCAACAACCAATAGGAGGGAAGAGTGTGTGTTCAGTGGAGCTCATGTCATCCGTCTCCTTTGAGATAAAGGAGTTGAGTGCTGGCAAGACAGAGCAGCGTTTTAATGTTTCTGTAAGCGATTTCACTGTTCTATGATTTGTTTGTAACAACATACATGGATATAATAAAAAATGAAGGGTGGGAAAGAAACTGTTGGCAGTCTGAGTGAGTTTGATTCGTACATTGATAGATCGTTCATCTTTTATTAATGATACGATGCAATGAGCACTACTTCATTTCATAAAAGCACTCTCTCCTGCAGAATGTGCATTTTAGGGACAAGAAAACCGATTCATTGTCAAATTAGAAATAAATCTTAGTTTTACCGACAGTACATATCATCTGTGATCATATTTTCAAAAGACATGGCCAGACGTGCAGTCCACCAATAACGTTAGAGTGACAGCAGTAAGAATGCCCACCAGCGACTTTATAGTATAGAGACTAGCGACATCAAGTGATAAAGTCGCTGCATGTTTGTACGGGGCTTAATACATTTCACTTAACACAGTGATGCTGACGTCTTCTTGAGTTGTTACCTAGTTACAGTGGTAAACAGCTGCCGCTTGTACTCACGTTGATGATGTAATCGGACCGTGGTTCGGACCCAAATAATATGATGTGAACAGAGACCAACGGGGGTAGCAGGAGGGGGAGGAAATGATCTCTGGTTTGGCCCAAGCAAACAAACCAAGTGTGAAAGCACCCTTAAAGGACTTTCTTCTATCCTAGCTTAATATGCTGAGACAACTTTAAGTAAGCCATTCAGAGGTTAATTTTCACAAAAACTTTAAACACTGTGTCTCTGTGGCGCTATAAAAATTCCTGTGTTTGTTTTGAGAGACTCGCCCCATTAACGTTAATCAACCAGTGGTGTGAGTTGGTGGCGGGACTATCTGATTGTTTGAACAACTGCAGGCGAGGGACATAATCAGAAAGCTGTTTTGAAAACATTTATTTTTGTAAATTCTGTTCGGTGGCGCTAGTGTCGCAGAAATTACATCAAAATTATCAGTGGTAGCAGTAAGGAAATATAAACATTGTGAGGAAAAATCTGAAAACATTTAGATCAGGAAAAAAAACACCAGTGGGAAATAAATAATTTTACATTATAATGTTGAATGTTAATTCGATTTTTTTTTTTTTTTTATATGGATTAGTCATTGTAATTGAATGTACTAAATTGTGTTTGTGTTTTATTTATTTTAGGTACAAGGTCTCTTGGACACTAAAGGTGTCTACATCTTAGATTGCTGGTCTGACGTCTTCATCTGGATTGGCCGCAAGTCCCCACGTCTTGTTAGGGCAGCTGCATTGAAACTGGGCCAAGAGGTGTGCAGTATGCTCCATCGACCAAAACACGCCGTGGTCATCCGTAATCTGGAGGGCACTGAGTGCCAGGTAAAAATGTTAGACCTCAATTTACAATTAACCTTTTAAATGGCATGATGCCCTCTGCTCTAATTTCACCTTTTGATGTTGCACTCAACAGGTCTTCAAATCCAAGTTCAAGAACTGGGATGACGTGTTGAAGGTGGACTATACAAGGAATGCAGAGAGTGTGAAGCAAAATGAGGGCTTGTCTGGAAAGGTGAAGAAGGATGCAGAGCAGAAGGACCAGATGAAAGCTGATCTAACAGCTCTGTTTCTGCCTAGACAGCCACCCATGCCCCTCACAGAGGTGAGGTCTCAGCTGTCAGCATTACAGCTAATTAATTACATCTTTTAATTAGTGGTGCCTATGGCAAGCATCACTATTACTGTTGCTCATACTCGGGGTTAAGTTCAAATAAACTTGGGCACGTAACTCTTCCCGCACCATTTGATACCTCATAAGAATATTAATGATATGATGCCTCAAATTGCCTCAAGGCTTGTTGAGGAGAGGTGCTATCTAGAAGTGTTTCTAAACAATCTGACTTGGACCACTAAACAGCCACTGAGAAAACATAAGCGACTGTGTAGAAATGCCATAAAAATCACTTCCAGTCACTCACAATTTAATCAGAACCTAGTTTCTACACTGCACAAGTACCACCAGTATTTTGTAATGCACGTCATGAGGGCCTTGTAATGTTTTTAAATGGTCAGATCTTCATGTTTGAATTGATCTGCTTACCCTCTTTAGAAAGATGATTCTGAATCTTTGATTCTATGCTGTAAATTCATCCATTGTGTCTTTTTGGATTTGTCGTAATTCTGATAGGCGGAGCAGATGATGGAGGAGTGGAATGAGGACTTGGATGGCATGGAGGGATTTGTTCTGGAGGGGAAGAAGTTTGCCCGTTTGCCAGAGGAGGAGTTCGGTCACTTTCACACTCAGGACTGCTATGTATTTCTGTGCAGGTTGGTCAAGGCCCTTTACTATTTCCATTTATACTTCTGTAACATATGTTCTGATGGAATGGTTGCATCTGTCTCAGGTACTGGGTGCCTGTGGAATATGAGGATGATCAAGAGAAAGACAAAGTGAAAGCAGAAGGAGGAGAGGATGAAGAAAAACAGACTGAGGAAGACTTCCAGTGTGTGGTTTACTTCTGGCAAGGCCGTGAGGCTTCCAACATGGGCTGGCTGACCTTCACTTTCAGCTTGCAGAAGAAGTTTGAGAGCTTGTTCCCAGGCAAACTAGAGGTACTGCATACTTGGAGTTAATGTGATGTATCTCATTTTCATTTAATTGCAGTGATGTATGTTGCCTTAACCCTTTAAGCTCAGATGGGCCCCTGCCGGCAAGCCCGCTGAGATTTTTCTTTTTTTTTTAATCAAAATATTAATAACTACAGTCTTGACCAACACAAAATAGGTATCGTTTTAAAGCTTAGAAGCTGTACTTTACAATGCATGTAGGCAGTATGACCAAAACTGAACAAGTGCTCCATTTTTAGAATGTATTAATAATTTTGCACTGCACATTTTATTGTAATCGTTAAAAATATCAAACAGCCATGTGTCCTATGTCATTAGAAAGCACTCAATGAGTAGAATGCAACCAGCCTATTTGTTTTACTCAAAGACAAAAATATAGTGAATACATAGCTAAGTACTTGTATTTTACAGCTTGTATTTGACATACAGTTGAAGTCAGAAGTTTACATACACTTAGGTTGAAATCATTAAAACTAATTTTTTAATCACTCCACAGATTTCATATTAGCAAACTATTGTTTTGGCAAGTCGTTTAGGACATCTACTTTGTGCATGATGAGTAATTTTTCCAACAATTGTTTACAGACAGATTGTTTCACTTTTAATTGACTATATCACAATTCCAGTGGGTCAGAAGTTTACATACACTATGTTAACTGTGCCTTTAAGCAGCTTGGAAAATTCCAGAAAATGATTTCAAGCCTTTAGACAATTATCTTCTGATAGGAGGTGTACTGAATTGGAGGTGTACCTGTGGATGTATTTTAAAGCTTACTTTCAAACTCAGTGCCTCTTTGCTTGACATAATGGGAAAATCAAAAGAAATCAGCCAAGACCTCAGAAAATAAATTGTGGACATCCACATGTCTGGTTCATCCTTGGGAGCAATTTCCAAATGCCTGAAGGTACCAAGTTCATCTGTACAAACAATAGTATGCAAGTATAAACACCATGGGACCATACAGCCATCATACCGCTCAGGAAGGAGAAGCATTCTGTCTCCTAGAGATGAACGTAATTTGGTGCAAAAAGTGCAAATCAGTCCCAGAACAACAGCAAAGGACCTTGTGAAGATGCTGGAGGAAACAGGTAGACAAGTATCTATAGCCACAGTGAAACAAGTCCTATATAGACATAACCTGAAAGGCTGCTCAGCAAGAAAGAAGCCACTGCTCCTAAACTGCCATAAAAAAGCCAGACTACAGTTTGCAAGTGCACAATAAGACAAAGATCTTACTCTTTGGAGAAATGTCCTCATTGTCTGATGAAACAAAAATTTAACTGTTTGGCCATAATGACCATTGTTATGTTTGGAAGAAAAAGGGTGAGGCTTGCAAGCCGAAGAACACCATCCCAACCGTGAAGCATGGGGGTGGCAGCATCATGTCGTGGGGGTGCTTTGCTGCAGGAGGGACTGGTGCACTTCACAAAATAGATGGCATCATGAGGAAAGAAAATTATGTGGATATATTGAAGCAGCATCTCAAGACATCAGCCAGGAAGTTAAAGCTCGTTTGCAAATGGGTCTTCCAAATGGACAATGACCCCAAGCATTCCTCAAGTTGTGGCAAAATGGCTTAAGGACAACAAAGTCAAGGTATTGGAGTGGCCATCACAAAGCCCTGACCTCAATCTGATAGAAAATTTGTGGGCAGAACTGAAAAAGCGTTTGTGAGCAAGGAGGCCAACAAACCTGTCTCAGTTACACCAGTTCTGTCTGGAGGAATGGGCCAAAATTCCAGCAACTTATTGCGAGAAGCTTGTGGAAGGCTACACAAAATGTCTGACCCAAGTTAAACAATTTAAAGGCAATGCTACCAAATACTAACAAAGTGTATGTAAACTTCTGATCCACTGGGAATCTGATGAAAGAAATAAAAGCTGAAATAAATAATTCTCTCTACTATTATCCTGACATTTCACATTCTTAAAATAAAGTAGTGATCTTAACTGGCCTAAGACAGGCAATATTTTCTACGATTAATTGTGAAAAACTGAGTTTAAATGTTTTTGGCTAAGGTGTATGTAAACTTCTGACTTCAACTGTACATGTTACATGTAAACTGGTGTTACAAATATGCCGCGTTTTCGTCTATAACTTTACGAAAAGTAAACGGAACATAAAATATCACATACCATTACTTAGAGGAGGGGATTCTTTAAAATGAGCCCACACATAACATAATTGGATGGACAGATCATTAGATAATTCACGTGAAGCACAATGTGTACACAGCACATAATGTGCTATATGGCTAAAAACATGTTAGCTTTCCTGGATTCAATCACTTCATCGGAAATGATGTAGTATGTTCTCCAGCATCATGGAACGTTAAACCAATCGTATTTGGATTTAGATCGCTGCAACCAGAGGTGGAAGTCATCCAAATATGGGCAGAGAGGATAGTTCACTCTAATTATACTAATTATACTCTAATTTGGCCACCAGGAGATGGCACCAAGTACATGACACGGACTCAATGATGGCTCAAATGACACAGAATGGAACTGAATGATATCTCGTTACTCATGCCTGCATGTTTTATTCATTGCTGTGTAATTTGTTCTTATGTACATTTATTGTTTTATTTGTTTGGAGAGGCTTTTGTACACTAGGATAAATTATTTTTGTAATGCTATAACTTTTCATTGCTTTATCATATCAACACAAAATTTTACTCTGTTACAGGTGACATGATTGGGAACAAAGTTTTTCATAGTAACCTTATTTACACCCTGAGATATGTAATGTCAAATCAGAAAAGAAAAGTACATTTTTGGGATCTTTTTTTTTTTATTTTTTATTTTTTTATTGCAGAGAGTCTCAGAATTTATCATAATCTATATCATTAAAAAAAAAAAAAACGTAAAAGTTTTCTTTAAAATGATACCAAACAATTGACCCTCGTTTTTTTTTTTTTTTTTTTTTTTTTTTGGTTGAGTTTTAAACCTTGAATTTTGGTAATGCCACTGAAACAGGAGATCTTTAAAAACACCCTCAGAGCTTAAAGGGTTAATTATGTAATCATCATATGTATCTATGTAATTTGTCATAAATGTGACATTATTATACTTGTAAATCACAACATTAATTAATTAATTAATTTCTTAATGTTGAACTGATAAATAGTGTCTCGTTTAGTTTATAGACAGTCCTGGATGCATTTCTATTACTTTTGTTTTTTTTTAAAGAAAAGGACGGACGAGTCAATAATTTTTTGTGGTAATCAACATTATGCCACAAATGATGTCGAAATTAGCTTAACTTGTATTGAATCTGGAGTATTCCTTTAAATGTTGTCATCTATTTGTTCCAGGTTGTGAGAATGACCCAGCAACAGGAGAACCTCAAGTTCTTGTCACACTTTAAGAGGAAGTTCATCATCCACAAAGGCAAGAGGAAGCTAAAGGTGGACAGTGTGCAACCAAGCTTATACCACATCAGGACGAATGGAAGTGCACTGTGCACCAGGTAACAATGCCTAGATGGTATTTTTTCAACTTAATGGCAAAAATGTACAAGTTATAACTCTCTTTATTTTGTTTTAGGACTATTCAAATAGCCACTGATTCCAGTAACCTCAACTCTGAATTCTGCTTCATATTGAAGGTAAAGTGATAGTGTGTACTCAAATAAGCCATCAAATAATAAGTGAAACAAAATTTATACTTGCTATTATTCATCAGCTGTGAATCACTTAACATTATGTTCATTTGTTTAGGTGCCATTTGAAAGTACAGATAACCAGGGAATAGTGTACACGTGGGTTGGCAGAGCAGCAGACCCAGATGAAGCTAAACTGTCAGAGGACATCATGAACACCATGTTTGATGAGTCATACAGCAAACAGGTATGGTACATACTCTTTTGCCAAAATTAAGTTCTGTGAGCTTTATATGAAGCCTATTTGTAATACTGAACATTTTTTTTCTCCTTTATTCAGGTGATAAATGAAGGGGAGGAGCCAGAAAATTTCTTCTGGGTTGGCATTGGCTCACAGAAGCCTTACGATGAAGATGCAGAGTACATGAAATATGCCAGACTGTTTAGGTAAGGATTTAGTTTCAGAAAAACAACTTTTATTTTGTCTCTCTATCTGTTATTGTTGCATGTGAAGATAATAGATCTGTCCTCTTATGTAAGGTGTTCTAATGAGAAAGGTTACTTTGCTGTATCGGAGAAATGCTCTGACTTCTGTCAAGATGACCTGGCCGATGATGATATCATGCTTCTGGACAATGGAAAAGAGGTAGAGCTTTGTGCTTACAGCCAAACACAATATCATGCCAGTGAGTTTGTTACTGAGGTTCTTTACCTTGATTTCCAGGTTTACATGTGGGTTGGCACACAGACAAGCCAAGTGGAGATCAAACTGAGCCTGAAGGCTTGTCAGGTAATAATTGACAGACTGAAGGACAGTTTTATTAAACATCAACACCGTGGCATTTCCTGTACATGCTTAACATTGTTTTACCCTTTAATTAGGTCTATATTCAACACATGAGGTCTAAGGATTCAGAGCACCCAAGAAAACTGCGCCTGGTGCGCAAAGGCAACGAGCCTCACTGTTTTACACGTTGTTTCCATGCCTGGAGCACCTTCAAGACTGCACCTGCATAAACTAGCCTTGCACCTCACAGATTCTGTCTGAATGCAACACATCCACATGCATTAGAGTTCAGAAAACTACATCTCTCATAACAGACCCTCCATTATCACTGTGCACTGCGACTCTTTGTAAAGCTCACAAATATAATTGCTAATCTTAAACCTTTACGTGTAGGTTTAAAATCAGAGTTTAAAGGAATAGTGCACCCAAAAATGAAAATTCTGCAGCCTGATCTGTCACCCTCATGTCATTCCAAACACAACAAAACCAACCCATAGTCACTATTCATTTTCATATAGTCTTTTTTTCCATACAATTAAAGCGAATGATGACTCCGGCATTCATTATACCTAACATCTCCTTTTGTGTTCCATGAAAGAAAGAATTTTAATTTTTAGGTGAACTATCCATTTTAATGATACAGCATTTAGGTAAGCCTTACCTTGTAAGATAAAAATGCTGTATTCTTTAAGGGATGGTTTTAGGAAGAACATATCTGTTCTAAGGGAGAGTTTATATATATATATGTGTGTGTTTTTTCTTTTTAACCATCTGGCTGCACAAGTGTTGTGAATTGTTATATCTCTTTACAATCTTCTTTGCATATGTTATTTTAAAGAAGACTCCTAATATAATTTGTTTGAGCAAAACTTGCTTATGCACTAGACGCATATCATAACTATTGACTGCAAAGACTTTCAGCTATTGAAAGCACAACACCCATGTAAATGTTTCAGATTTCATCTAAAAAAATATCTGAATTGGTGCCACTCACATCAGATTTGTTAGTTGCCTTTGAATGTCTGTTTCATTGCTTTACCTTTGGGATGTTGACTCTGATGCCAACGCTGATGGAATAGAGAATTGCACAGTCTTTGTGGGATGTTCTTTGATAATTACATGCCCTTAAACTACCCAACACGTCCAAGTCTGGGCTGATCTGTAATTGTAATGAATGGCAATCCAGTAGTAATAATACAACAGTGCACCCTATGATTTGTTATAGAGACTTCACATGCATTTTCTATAGGTTTTTGGTTTAGCGGGGCTTATGTCTGCTATAAAGCTGGCACTGTTTTATCAAAATGTTTATAGTCCCCTGTGTGTGAACTACATAGTTTTTTTGAATACTGAATTTTTGTTGATCTTGGATAGGGAAATTTGTTTAGCAAAGGAAAGAAATGTTGTTTTAATTATGCTAGTCCCATTTCTTATGGCTATCATAAAAGGGATTGATAGAGGTGAATAATACATATTCGCAGTTTATAGTGAGCTGCCTTTTTCCGTTTCTTTTTGTCATAGCAGCTTTTTTGTCTGCATATATAAATGTGTTTCTATGTGGACAAATATTTTCTGCCACCGATTTCACCTGCAGATGCTCTATTTATGTATTTTGTATTGAATAAAGTTTCATTGCACCGCTGTATGATTACATGGGAGTATTTTTTTAATTGCACTCAAACTATTTTCTTTTGTTTTATTATTATTATTTTTTGTGGTATATCCTGAGTGTCTCAGGAGAACTGTGAAAGCAAAAGCATTTGAACCTAATTTTAATGTATCTACTAATAGGTTGTGCAGTCAGTGTAGGGTATTTTAGCAATATGCTGATTTTGGTAAAGGAATCAATTTCAGGCTCGGCTCCTGGTCTAAGATGTATGGTGGGTCAAATATTTGGGGGGCCAAACTCATGGTTTTGTGGAGCTAAGCTTTATCTCACCATAGAGGTTTATAGGTTTGCAAGATGGAATTTGGCAACAGTAAAGCCTGAGCCAAATCATTGAAATATTCATTTTTAATTGTGTTAAATGATTTTCATTTTCAGTCACTATCAAAAGAATGTATTATGCATACTAAACATTTTGTACACCAGTGATCATGCAAAATAATCTTTTAAATTATTACATTACTAAATATATTACTGTTATAAAGTATTTAGTGTAAACGCTCAAATTACACCTTTTCAGAGATTGTGAACAATGTAAAGGTGACATAAACAAGTTTAGGGCACTTTAGTTACAGCACAAGCCTAAATTTAAAGGGATAGTTCACGCAAAAAGGAAAATTCACTCATCATTTACTCACCCTTGAGTCATCCCAGATGTGCATTACTTTCTTCTGCTAAACAAAAATAATTTTTAGAAGAATATCTCAGCTCTGTAGGTCCTTACAATGCAAGTGAATGGTGGCCAGAACTTTTAAGGTCCAAAAAGCATATAAAGACAGCATACAAGTAATCCATACGACTCCATTGGTTAAATCTATATCTTCAGAAGTGATTTAATAGGTGTGGGTGAGAAACAGATAAATATTTAAGTCTTATTTTTTTTTTTTTTTTTACTATAAATTCTCCTCTCTGCCCAGTGGGTGGCAATATGAACAAAGAATCTGAATCACCAAAAACAAAAATGTAAGAGCATAAAGTCAATGTTAAAGTGAATATAATAAAAAAGGACTTAAATATTGATTTGTTTCTCACTCACACCTATTATATTGCTGTTCTGAAAATATGGATTAAACCGCAGGAGTCTTATGGATTATTTTATGCTGCCTTTATGTGCTTTTTGGACCTTCAAAGTTCTGGCCACCATTTACTTGCATTGAATAGACCAACAGAGCTGAGATATTCTTCTAAAAATCTTGTTTGTGTTCAGCAAAAGAAAGTCAGTCATACACTGAGATGTCATGAGGGTGAGTAAATGATCAGAGAAAATTTTCATTTTGAGTGAACTATCCCTTTAAGTATATAATTATAATTCTTTAAGTAATACTGTACCCTCCTATGTATTGGAACAGTAAAGACAAAATTGTTCTTTTTGCTGTACACTCAAGGCATCTGTAAATTTGATTAAAAGATGAAAATGAGGCAAAAGTACAGAATTTCACCTTTTTTTTTTTCTGGCTGTTTCAATACATACAATTGTGGCCAAAATATTGGCACCCTTGGTAAATATGAGCAAAGAAGTCTGTGAAAAAAAAAATCTGCATTGTTTATTTTGATCTTTCATTCAAAACAATCACAAAAATCTAACTTTTAATTGAAGTAAAACAATTGAAATAGGAAATTATTAAATAAATATTTTTTTCCAAAACGCATTGGCCATAATTATTGGCACCCTTTTATTCAATACTTTTTGCAACCTCCCTTTGCCAATATAACAGCTCTGAGTCTTCTCCTGTAATGCCTAATGAGGTTGGAGAACACCTGGCAAGGGATCTGAGACCATTCATCCATACAGAATCTCTCCAGATCCTTCAAATTCAGATCTCTATGTTGGTGAACTCTCCTCTTCAGTTCACCCCACAGGTTTTCTATGAGGTTCAGGTCAGGGGAGTGGGATGGCCATGGCAGAACCTTGATTTTGTGGTCAGTGAACCATTTTTGTGTTGATTTTGATGTTTGTTTTGGATCACTGTCCTGCTGAAAGATCCAACCAGGGCCCACTGTAAGCTTTCTGGCAGAGGCAGTCAGGTTTTGATTTTTTTATAAGTTGATATTTGATTTCTATATTTGAGTCTGTGATGCTATTTATCCGAACAAGATGTCCAGAACCCCTGGCAGAAAAACAGCCCCACAACATTAAAGATCCAGCTCCACATTTAACCGTGGGCATTGGGCACTTCTTCATCTCTGTGTGCGCCAAAACCATCTCTAGTGTTTGCTGCCAAAAAGCTTTTTTTTGTTTGTTTGTTTGTTTCATCTGACCACATAACCCGGTTGCATTTGAAGTTCTAGTAGTGTTGCAAACTGAAGATGCTTGAGTTTGTTGTTGGATGAGAGCAGAAGCTTTTTTCTTGAAATCCTCTCAAAACAATTTGTTGTGATGTAGGTGAAGTCTGATTGTAGTTTTGGAGACTTTCTGACCCCAAGACCCAACTAATTTCTGCAATTCTCCAGGTGTGATCCTTGGAGATTCTTTGGCCACTTCAACCATCCTCCTCACTGTGCATGGAGACAATATAGACACATGTCCTCTTCCAGGCCGATTTGACTCCAGTTGGTTGGAACTTGTTAATTATTGCCCTGATAGTGGAAATGGGTGTTTTCAATGCTTTAGCTATTTTCTTATAGCCATTTCCCATTTTGTGAAGCTCAACAACCTTTTGCCGCACATCAGAACTATACTTTTTAGTCTAACCCACTGTGATTGATGATTAACGGAATTTGGCCTGTGTGTTACCTCATATTTATACCCCTGTGAAACAAGAAGTCATGGCTGAACAATTTCATGTTCCTTGTCACCCAGGTTACTAAAAAATGTAAAATATGAATGGGAATATACTTAAGATATATTTTACTCATAAGAATTTCTAGGGATGCCAATAATTGTGGCCAACGTGTTTTGGAGAAAAATATTTATTTAATAATGAGATATTTCCCCTCTTTCAACTGTTTTACTTCAATTAAAGGTTAGATTTTTGTGATTGTTTTGAATGAAAGATCAAAATAAACAATGCAGATTTTTTTTCACAGCCTTCTTTGCTCATATTTACCAAGGGTGCCAATATTTTTGGCCACCATGTATATGTTTTACCAACTAAAAATTACAGCACTATTTGAGTTCCAGCCCCCCATTTAATGTGAGCATAAGTATTGGGATAATTAGCTGATCAGGTGTTTCCTGTTGCATTAACTTGTTCAAACATAAAATAGTAGGGAATGTGTAGTCTCAGTTCTATCTTTTGATTTTGCTTTTGGGGTCTGCATTTGGTGTCAGTAGACATAAGCAAGCGCAACAGAATGTGAAAGAAAAGCAAGTGATAGGGATGCTAAACGAAAAGTGGAACTCAGAACTATAGTACAAAAGTTGGGAATAGCCAAATCAACAGTCTTGAATGTCCTGAAAAAGAAAGAAACCACTGGTGTCTTCAGCAATCAGCAGCAACCAAGTCAGCCGAGAAAAACAGCAGTCGATGACAGATGAATGACTAGAGCTTTGAAAAAGAACCCTAAAATAAGTGGCAGAGAAATCACCAACAACCTCCAGAATGCTGCGGTGATAGTCTCACAATCTACTGTTCGCAGGAGACTTTGACCGTAGAATTACAGAAGCAAAACAGCAAGATGTATACCTCAGCAAAGAAAACAGAAAGATTCGAATCCTCAAAAAAAGTAAAGAGATGAGCCAGTACAGTTTTGGAATAGAGTTTTATAGAAAGATGAAATGAAGATTAACCTTTATCAAAGTGATGGGAAGGCAAAAATGTGGAGAAAAAAAAAGGAACATTTGTAAAGCATGGTGGTGGTAGTGTCATGGCATTGGCATGCATGGCTGCCACTGGAACAGGCTCATGCATCTTTATTGATGATGTAATGAATAATGGCATGAGCAAAATTATTTGAGAAGTGTACAGAAGCATATTACCAGTGTACAAGAAAATGCCACCAGACTCATGCGTGGTGCTTCATACTGCAACAGGACAATGACCAAAAACACACTGCTAATGCAGCTAAGGAGTTCATCAGGGAAAAAATTGAAGATTTTAGGCTCCTGATTTAAGTCCTATTGAACATGCATGATGAGAAGAGACTAAAGGCAGAAACTCCCCAAAACAAGCAACAGCTAAAAATGGCTGCATTAAAAGCTTGGCAAAGGACGATACCAAGAGTTTGGTGATGTCAATGGGTTGCAGACTCACTACTGTTATTGCATGCAAGTGATATGTGTATTATATTTACCAGGGACCAACAATTAAATATTTACTTTTTAGTGTGTTCTGTGCAGAAACTGTATTTTTTTGCAGCCTCCTTTTCAAATTGTAACCAGTTAGAACTGGGAAAAAAAACGGTTAATAATGTTCTTTATAAAATAACAGTACTCAGTTGCAGTGTTGCTAGATCTCAAGAGGAGCAAGGCACCTGTTTTTAAAAAACAAGCTCAAAATAAGGGACTGGCCTCACCCAAAATAAGAAAAAATAAGCTATTTGATTTTTTTCCATGTGGGGGAATTTTCAGGACAGAAATCATAAGCATAGTATACAGTAGCCTATATAAAGTAATGTCTTTTCAATAAATGTATTCTTAATATGAAATATATCCCCAAAAATATTTCAAATCTTAACAATATTCATTTGTCCTAAGATCAATTAATAGCCTAAATCTCTCACTCCTGCATGCATGTGCACACTGTATTGGTGCGTTTGGACTAAACGTCATCTTTTGCTGGCAGAATCATTTACATTTTTTTGAACATTGGTTTTTAAACCAGCAGTTTCCATCAGAATCAAAGCACTGGCTTGTAAAATTTACTGTAATAAACCGTTTTGTCTTTGGTTTCATGAAAAAATTATCTGAACAAAATTACCTAGTTTTTAACCAGTTAACAGCATTTAAAAATTATGTTTTCACTCTGGAACAACTGAAAGGGATTTCGTTCCCATTTTCAGTTCTGTTCAGCAAACATTTTTGTGAATTTCCGGTTTTGTTCCATGAACCGTTTTTAGACTCTGATATATACAGTTGCCCTGAGTTTACAGCAAAAAGAGCAATTTTGTCTTTACTGTCCCAATACATATGGAGGGCACTGTATTTAATTTTTTTAATGATTATTTTTGTAATTTTAACTCCCTGAGTGTATTTTTGCTCCAGTCATATGCAGTAAAACAAGGAGAGAGCTATCAGTTAGCATTCCCATTCATCTCTATGGACTACTTGCACTGAGCCTAATGACGTACATCCGCTTTGAAATAAAGTGGTTGGCTAATTTCCTGTTATGTATTTACAGTCAGGAGCGGGTTTACGATTTCTGAGGCCCTAAACAACTGACCAACCCGGGGCCCCATCTCAAAATGTTTTGCTTAAAATACATAAAATTGATTTTAAATCATAATTTTAAATTCATCCTATTAGCCGTTAAAAAGGTACATTTAGGTTTGTTCTTCACATAAAATGATTGTAAGACTCGGAATGCACCTGGAATGAAACGGGTGACTTCAGCAGTGCAGGATGTGTACAGACAGATTAAATATACAGATAAAATATTAACCACTGAGAATAAATGTTGCTGATTCAAATTAAATGAAAATCATACCCCCAACATATGTCACGATGACAAAATTGTACCTCAACGTATAATTAAACGATGCTAAAATTGTAATGCCCATTGCATCAGTCAGTTGACGTCAAAGGTTTCTCATTGAAAAGAACGCACTTGCCGGATGCATCGTAAAACTGACACCAGAGGGCACTTTTGGCGTCTGTAGCTTGCACAAGCGTCAGTCTTTTGATGCCTTGGAAGTAAGAAAAAAAAATATTCCGTATTTAAAGCTGGAATGTCCCGTATTTGGGTGGTAGAAAGTTTACAACCCTAGGGGTGTCAGTCAGTGCCACTGTACAGTTTTGACTGTACATCTTGACATTGCACTCTTTAGGCACGATCATGATTTCAAGCTCGATTACACTTCCTAGTGCTTGACGTGACATGCACAGAGCACTAGATGGTGCTAGGAAGTGTAATCGAGCTTGAAATCATGATCACCAAGGAGACTGCTGTTAAGATGTACAATGAAAAAAGAGTTACATTTTGGTCTGTTCTCACCTAAAACCAATTGGATTGCTTCAGAAGACATTGATTAAACCACTGGCGTTTTAAGGATTACTTGCATGCTGCCTTTACATGCTTTTTGGAGCTTCAAAATTTTGGTCACCATTCACTTGCATTGTGAGGCCCTACAGAGCTTCTAAAATCTTAATTTGTGTTCTGCAGAAGAAAGAAAGTAATACAGATCTAGGATGGCATGAGGGTGAGTAAATGATGAGAGAATTTTCATTTTTGGGTGAACTATCCCTTTAAACACCGGAGGACAACGGTGTGTCAAAATAAAAGCTCTCTCCTAAAAGAATAAAAATCCTGTCTCCATTAATCTGCTCAGTACCCACAATGCAGAGCTCTGAGCGATTACGTAAACAGGAGCGCGCTTCAACCGGCTTCACTGCCCGTACTGCCGTTTACAACCCCTTCAAATCCACACGGATCACAACGAGAAAACCGAAACACCACAGTCGGCCAGTGCCTTTGACTACTATGGATTCCATCCCTAAGAAAGACACGGAGAGCACGTGCGTGCTCTGCTGCCTTGACATCGACATTTTCGCGCTGGGGAAATGCGATCACCCGGTGTGTTACCGCTGCTCCACCAAGATGCGGGTGCTGTGCGACCAGAAGTACTGCGCCGTCTGCCGGGAACAGCTCGACAAGGTGCCGCCGCCTCTCATTCAACAGCGCTCACAGGCCTCGGCCTCTTCTACACAGCGAGCGTGCTACGCGATGCGACAGAACTAGAACGCGCTCGTTATAATGTCGTTATAGCTGATTATAATGGAAGCGTTCGTAGTGTAGATGGGTTAGTCACATGGGACCAATCAGCTATGTAAAGTTTAATTAGTTTCGAAATGCCATGTTGTTTCTTCCAAAGTTAAATTGATTTTGTTGTTAAACTAATTGGTTTGTTGGTTGTAGTTGAGACGGCCTATCCACCTTTTTCCTGAACGGGGAAGTGTTCCACGATTCGACTGTTTTCAATTTCCGGTCTCCAGTGTTATCGCTTGCACCGGCGTATATTCTTAGTGGGTAATGTAATGTTTAAGGTATTACATTACATACTTCACAGAGTCGAGATGGCCGTTTTTTATAGACAGTGCCTCACCTGAGTGTGTAGATGACATGAAGCGATGGTCAGAGGTTAGTTACGTTGATATCATTAATTATGTTGTTATGTTATGACAGCCAACAACGGCACAAGTTGAGCATGATATTCATTTTTACACCAAGTAACACTTCAATGGTTGTTGTTCCCCTCTGTTTTGGCAGTTTTACTTGGCGTCCCGAGACCAGAAATACAAAACAGGCAATTAGAATCATCACGGCGCTGCCGAGTGGTTGCTCAGGAAAACTGTTTACAGAAGTGATTCATTGCGTGACTTTTCCCGTGACAACTTGTTGGCCACGTCGTTCAAAGTTTGATTTGATACAAGTTGAGTTAACATGTAAATATAGCAGTCGACAGATGCTTAGGAAACAAAGTATTACTTTTAATAATATAATAATAAAAATTAAATAAACGTGAGCAGGGGACAAGTTACGTAATCGGCTTCAGATAACACCGACAGGCTGTCAAAGTGTGACGTCATGTTAACAGTGATTGACTCATGTCTCATAATGTGCCCATTAAGCATTTAGCTACATTAGTCAGCAAGTCTTGCATTGATTAGCTAGTGCACTTGGTCTGTTTTACTTAACTGACAACGTTTAAATGGAGTGTAAGGAGGTCTGTCAATCAAACAGTTTTTTGACAAGTAAATAAGTATCTGGTGTGATTTACTATTTTTCTTTCATTATTTTTTTTCTTCAGGTGGTCTTTGTAAAGAAACCTGAACCATTTGCAGATCTGAACATTCATCAATATCAGTGTGAGAAGAAATTTGACATATATTTTGGAGATGGAAAAACTTATGCACAGTTCAGGTACTTCATTAGTCATTGTCAGTACTTAAAGGAATAGTTCACCCAAAAATCAACATTCTTTCATCATTTACTCACCCTCATGCCATCCCAGATGTGTATGACTTTCTTTCTTCAGCTGAACACAAACAAAGATTTTTTTTTAGAATATTTCAGCTCTGTAGGTCCATACAATGCAAGTGAATGGTGGCCAGAACTTTGAAGCTCCAAAAAGCATATAAAGGTAGCATAAAAGTAATCCATAGGTCTCCAGTGGTTAAATCCATGTCTTCAGAAGCGATATGATAGGTGTCGTATGGATTACTTTTATGCTGACTTTGATTCTTGGAGCTTCAAAGTTTTGGCCACCATTTACTTGCATTGTATGGACCTACAGAGCTGAAATATTCTGAAAAAATCTTGAGAGAAGTGTAAATTTTGGGTGATTTAAGTCAATTTGACTATCCCTTTAATTCAGCTTTTTCTGTTACTAACAAGCTCTTTTTTTATTGTCTACAACAAATGCAGGAAGATTTTGTTACATGAATGTCCACATTGCCCAGAAACAAAAGTGTTTTACAAATTCGAAGAGTTAGAGCAACATATGCGGAAACAACATGAGCTCTTCTGCTGCAAGTTATGTGCCAAGTACCTGAAGGTAGTGTATTTCATCCTAATGTGGTGACTTCAATTATTTGCCTTGGCTTGCACATCATATATATACAATGAATTTGTTCAACTCTACAGATATTCTCATATGAGCGAAAGTGGTATAACCGAAAAGAGCTGGCTCGTCATCGAACGCAAGGGGACCCGGATGATACGTCGCACCGTGGGCATCCGCTTTGTAAATTTTGTGATGATCGATATCTGGACAACGATGAACTGCTGAAACATCTGAGGCGAGATCACTACTTCTGCCATTTTTGTGATGCAGATGGAGCTCAGGAGTATTACAGGTAGAATTTCCATTCTGCAAGCACTATCAGTTGTTCAGCAGTGTTCTTGTACTACCAGACAAAAGTTCAGACATACCTACTTACTATTTATTAGTATCACTATTTTATGCATTTTAAAAAGATAGTAAGGTCATTGAAAATATGGGAGTAGTATGGGAATAATGTAGTGTTCAAAAAAATGTGAAACAAATCAAAACCCTTTGCCAAGATTACATTTCTGCACACTCTGGGTGTTTTCTCAACCAACATTATGAGGTATCCACCTAGGATGCTTTTTAAACAGTATTAAAGGAGTTCTCATTTATGCTGGGCCCTTATTGGCTGCATTTTCTTAACTATTCGGTCCCATTACAATCAAATATATCAACAGGGCTTTATGATAATGAGTAACAAATGTAGTCAAATGTTTCCAAATTTATTCATTTGGCAAATGCCTTAAAAGCACATTGCAGTGCATTTAAGTTATACTACTACTCAGTATGTGTGTTCCCTGGGAACCAAATCAAAATGTGTTATATCTTTGCCCACAGTGACTACCAGTACCTCAGTGAGCACTTCAGAGAGAGCCATTATCTCTGTGAGGAGGGCCACTGCAGAACAGAGCAGTTCACTCATGCTTTCCGCACAGAGATTGACTATAAGGCTCACAAAGCTGCCGCACACAGCAAAAACCGGGCAGAGGCACGGCAGAATCGGCAAATCGACATACAGTTCACCTATGCACCCAGACAGCAACGAAGAAATGATGGTAAAGCAGAATTTGCTCATTTTGTGTATTGAATATAACCGTTCAGGGGCCGCAAGTTTTAGACCCCATTTGAATGTCATTTTCAGTTCTGCTTGGTGGCGATGACTATGAGGAAGTGGATCGCTTCAACAGACAGGGACGGTCGGGAAGAGGAAGAGCTCCTGGAGGACAGCAGAACGTAAGGAGCTGGAGATATAATCGGTACGTCCTCATTAGTAGTATTGTCGGCTGTTTGCTGACATTATTATTAGAGAGCTTATGGAAGAATAAATTTGCTGTTGACTGCAGAGAGGAGGAGGACAGAGAGGTGGCTGCTGCTTTGCGAGCATCGATGGCTGGCCGTGTGCAAGAGGAGAGAGGCCACGTCCCAGACAGAAGCAGCCAAAAACCACGCAAAGAAGAAAAGATTGAACCAGATGAGATGAGAAACAACAGAGCTACAGTGAAGCCACCGAACGAAATCCAAGGTAGGAGAATTGAAAGTGTGGTGTTTTTTATGGATTTAAAAAAAAGTGAATTAAACTGCAGATTTAAATATATTTCAGCTCGAACAATGAAGAGTAATGCCTCTTCGGCTGGTGAGGACTTCCCAGTTTTAGGGGCAGCTGTGCCTCCAGCTCCCATTCCAAGGTATGTGCATCCTCGTTTCCTCGCTCCTCCATCCTCAAGCACGTGACCCGGAAACCGATCAAAGTACGCCATCATGAAAGACGTATCAATTCTCTAAATGCTTCGTTTTTTGACGAAGCAACTGACGCACGCATAAATTCTCCTCCCACTTCACATCTGACACAACAGTTTTAATTCATGTTTCACCTTTGCAGTTTAAATAAACCATAATTGTCACTTACTTTAAAAGTGCATCTTGAATTATTAGGTTTTATTATGAAACTATCAATAAATAAAATTTCAACAATATAACAGCAAGCACTCCAAAGTAATGCAGCTGCGCAAAGACTGCAGACGCTTGAGCAAAGAAACACCGGAGCATCCTGTGTGGAAAAATTTTTGGTTGAAGCACCTGACGCACATATTAATTCTCTTCCCCCTTCACTTCTGACACAATAGTTTTAATTCATGTATCACCTTTTTTAAATAAACCATAATTGACACATACTTCAACAGTGCATCTTGAATTATTTTGATTTATTATGAATATATTAATAAAGTTTCAATAACAACGTCAACCACGGCAAGGTACTGCAGCTGTGCTAAAACACGCTCTGAAGTGAGCAGGACATTTAATTTTACAAATCCTTGTGGCTTTGATTCCTCCATCCTCGTTTCCTTTTCTCGAATCCTTTCCTTGTTTCTATAGAGGGTGGAGCAAGGACGCAAGAAAAAGAAGCAAGGAAAGGAAATGAGAAGCACTCATAGGCTTACAATGGACAGACCTGAGCCATATATAGGGACCAGCAGCCAATTTTAACATACCCCAATTTGTTAAGAAAACAATTCTTGAATCATAATACTACCCTTGCAATTATTACTAGGGGTTTTCTTCATTTAAGGGGTTTGTTGCAACTGGGTACACAATATTAGAGACTTGGGGTAGGCTCTTTTGACTTTAGTAACTACCCACAACTCTTTCATTGGCAAGAAGTATTCGCACTATCTACAGACAATGTAAAAATAGAGTTATAAAATAGTGAAATCTAAATATATCAGTAATTAACAATGTCATTGCTTCTTGCCATTGCAGCAAGGTCAAGCAAACTCCTGTCTCTCTGAAGGAAGATGATTTTCCAAGCCTGTCTGGCTCTGTAGTTTCCAGTCCAATGACACGTGCTTACACAAATCAACCCAAGAAAAATTCATCCTTTCAAGAGGAGGACTTCCCAGCACTGGTCGCCAAGATCAAGCCACTTAAGCCCCAGGCGAATGCAAAATCTGCATGGTCTCAAGCAGGAAGTAAACCTGTGGTGGTTCCCAATAAACCTGTGGTTCTGCCAACCAAAACAACCCCTGTAGTCTCTTCATCCATACTGTCTGCCAGTGACCCGCCTCCCAGTGGTAGCGTGCCTCAGCCTCTCACTGCCGTCTCGTCTCGAAGCAAAAATAAGCTCGCCCCAGCAAAAACCAACAAAGCTCCACCTAAAGTCAAATGTCCATCTTCGTCCGATGATGAAGACTCACAAAACAGTAAAACTTCCCAGGAGATCCGTGCGGTACCCACCATGCTTGACATCTCCACTTTGCTAATGGTGAAAGGTGGCTCATCTCAGCCAAATCTCAAAACCAGTAAGAATAAGCAGGCAACAACATCATCTTCTGCAACTCCCTCGCATACTGCAGAGTTTGTGTCGAAAATAGCTCACAAAGAGAATGTTCCTGAGGCAAAACCTCCAGATACCGGCCTCACCAAAGGTCCTTCAGCCCCCAAAATGAACTGGTTTATCAATGGACTTACAGAGAAGCCAACAGAAGCACTATCATGTACAACATTTCCTGAAAATATTCCTTCCCCATTAAAGCAGCCTGAAAATGAAAAAGTCAGTCCATCCAAGGAAGAGGATTTCCCTGCTCTTATCTCAAAAAAACCTCCACCTGGTAAGTAGGGATGGGTCACAATGTTCAACTAGTCATCTATGAATTGACTAGTCTATTAGTGAGGTTGACTAGTTTTTCATATTTTTAGCAGTGGTGCTTTAATTTGCATGCTGACCTTGAGCTCGATATAACCCTTTTGGAAAAAAATTAAAATGAATCCACTAAAATGTATCCCTGCTTCAGCAACACACATTCAGACAGACAGATCTTCGGCTGTGAAGCTTGCTTCACATCTTATGCTGTTTTTTTAAGTGTCCTGCCATGAGCATTGGGTTTTTAACTTGGTGTGACTAGTTAAACTTTAAAAAAAAGTCCTCAAGAACTTGGCATACATTTTTTTCCTTTGCACTCCATCTAGCTGTTTTTGCCCCTACGAAATGCATCCAATCAGGGTGAACCCAGCACCAGTTTAATTGTACAGGGTTTCCTTAAAACCGACTAGTCAAATAGTCATGCAGGCATCCCTCATACAGTGGCAAGAAAAAGTATGTGAACCCTTTGGAATTACCTGTGTTTATGTATAAATTTGTCTTAAAACCTGGTTTGACAGGAAGGGGCCTGAGTAGCTCAGCGAGTATTGACGCTGACTACCACCCCTGGAGTCACAAGTTCGAATCCAGGGTGTGCTTAGTGACTCCAGCCATGTCTCCTAAGCAACCAAATTGGCCCGGTTGCTAGGGAGGGTAGAGTCACATGGGCTAACCTCCCTGTGGTCACGATTAGTGGTTCTCGCTCTCAATGGGGCGCGTGGTAAGTTGTGCGTGGATCGCGGAGAATAGCATGAGCCTCCACATGCTATGAGTCTCCGCGGTGTCATGCACAGTGAGCCACTTGACAAGCTGCGTGGGCTGACTATCTCAGAAGCGGAGGCAACTGAGACTTTTCCTCCGCCACCCTGATTGAGGTGAGTAACCGCGCCACCACGAAGGCCTATTAAGCACTGGCAATGGGCATACCAAATTTAAAAAAACATAAGATATCCTACAGGATAATGTCAAGGTGGCTGTGCACCAGCTGAAGCTCAGTAGAAGTTGGGTGAAGAAGCAGGACAATGACCATAAACACTGTTAAATCAACCACAGAATTGCTTCAAAAAAAGAAAATTCACCTTTTGGAGTGGCCCAGTCAGAGCCCACTAACCTAATAGAGATGCTGTTGAATGACCTCAAGAGAGCCATTCACACCAGACATCCTGAGAATATGGCTGAGCTGAAGCAGTTCTGTAAGAAAGAATGGTCCAAAATTCCTTCTGAATGTTGTGCGGGTCTAATCAGCAGCTACCGGAAATGCTTGGTTGAGGTTATTGCTGCCAGAGGAGGATCGACCAGTTATTAAATCCAAGGGTTCACTTACTTTTTCCACAGCACTATGAATGTTAAATGGGATGTGTTCAATAAAGACATGAAAGATTATAATTGTTTGCATGTTGTTAGCTCAAGCACATTGTGTTTGTCTATAATTGTGAGTCATGACTTTGAAGATGAGATCACATTTTATGACCAATTTCAATTAATGCAGAAATCCAGCTAATTCTAAAGGGTTCACATACTTTTCTTGCCACTGTATGTAGTTTTGCAAACCCCTGCTGTTAAGAGGGTACCCTTCTTAAAAGAGCCTAAGCCCAGATAATGGAATTGCTCATAAACAAGCTTTGTTTTCTAGGTTTTAAAAGTGCATTTCCCTTGAAGAGCACTCCAAGTGTGCCACATTCTCCTCCTCCTCCTCCTGGACTTGGGCCTGTGGTTAGCAAGCCTCCTCCAGGATTCACTGGCATCCCGCTCAACAGTAATGTAGTGGAACCAGCAATGTCTGCTGTTAACAGGTTAGAAAAATTTTTATGATTTTGAATAATTTTTCTGATGCCAATAGTTAGAGTGCTAAATAGAGAGAGACTGATAATCGGTTTGACTGATATTTTTAACTGATATTTATACTTTTTCACTTTATCGATTCTGGAATATCTGGTTTACTGCTCAAGTTAGACACAAAATACTAATATCACTTAAAATTAAGTGAGGGACTTTGTATAAGTGTATATTGCAACTAAGTTAAATTAAGAGGTTAGTGATAAATGATTAAGTTGTTATTGTGCCTAAAAGCAGAAATAAAACAAGAATTAAAAATTGGTTATGCATAGGAATGTGCACAAGTAATCATTTAATCAAGTACTCATTCAGCTTTAAATAATTTTACAAGTTATATTGCAATTTGATTTTCCTTTGTCCCTTTGCCTGCTGTGGGCAACATTGAAACTGCTTCTCTTGTCTAAATCTTGCTGTTATTTCTCCCAAAAAGAAAATTATTTAAAGTGATTGTATCGCTTCAGAAGACTTGGAATGTACACTCCCTGTACAAAAAAAAAAGTTGCCTTTTGGATCTAAAAAAGCAGATCCTTTAATTAAGCAGAGCTTATAGTTGGATGATTATAGCTTCTCATTTCTTAAACAACCATGTCGGAAGACGTATCCCGTGGTCGTGGAAAAGATGTTACTGTGTTTCAGAAGGGGCAAATTATTGGCCTGCATCAAGTAAAGAAAACAACTAAGGAGATTGCTGACATAACTGGAACTGGGACACAGAACTGTCCAACGCATTATTAAAACCTGGAAGGAAAGTGGTGAACCATCAACTTTGCGGAAGAAATGTGGTCAGGAAAAAGTCTTGAATGATCATGATCGGAGATCACTAAAATGCTTGAAGTCACATTGTAAAAAATCGACAGCAGAACTAACGGCTGTTTAATAGTGAAAGTAAGAGCATTTCCACACGCACAATGCAACGAGAACTGTTTAGTCCCAATACTGTAAGCTGTGTGGCCACAAGAATGCCAATTGTTAGTGAGGCTAATTGGAAAAATGTACTTAAATTTGCTAGGGAGCATAAAGATTGTGTTGTCTGAGTCCAGATTTACCCTATTCCAAAGCGATTGGGCGCGTCAGGGTAAGAAAGCGCATGAAGCGATGCACCCATCATGCATAGTGCCCACTGTACAAGCCTCTAGAGGCAGTGTTATGAACTGGGGTTGCTTCAATTGGTCAGGTCTAGGTTCAGCAACGTTATACAGCAATAAAATGAAGTCAGCTGACTACCTCAATGTACTGAATGACCAGGTTATCCCATCCACGGATTATTTCTTCCTGGACGGCACGTGCATATTCTAGGACAACAATGCCAAGATTCACTGGGCTCAAATTGTGAAAGATTGGTTCAGGGAGCATGAGGAATCATTTTCGCACATGAACTGGCCACCACAGAGTCCTGACCTTAACCCCATTGAAAGTCTTTGGGATGTGCTGGAGAAGACATAACGGAGTGGTTCAACCCCCGTCGTCAATACAAGATATCGGACAAAAATTTATTGAAATTCTGGATGGAAAATAAATGTTGTGACATTGCATAAGGTTGTCCAAACAATAACATAACGAATGCGTGCCATAATCAAAGCTAAAGTTGGTCCAATGAAATATTAGAGTATGCAACTTTTTTTTTTGGCCAGGCAGTGTATGTTTCTATGTGTGAGTGCAAACAGGTTTTTTGTGTGTGCGTTAATTTTTAAAGCTAGATCTTGTTGTTTATGCATAGTGCTCATTTTTCCATAAGAATAACAGGTTCTTAAATTCTAAATGTAAGGTAATCGATTACTTGTTTTTTGTGTTCGAGTACTTGACTACAAAATTACTCAAAATGCCCAATCCCTTGTTATGTATATCGGTTATCAGACACAAACATTAAACACAAAAATAATCAGTATCGTATCGGTTATTAAAAACCAATATCTGTCCATCTTTAGTGCTAGATCCAAGCCAGTATCAATATACAGTGGCCCCTTAAGTATTTGGAAACTTAAGCAACACTTTACAGTATACAAATTTCATTGCATAAATGAGATATCAAGTGGCTTTACTTTTCTTAGTTATTTTTGCTAGTACTTGGGACAAGTTGAAAACTGTGCTTTTGCTATCTTTTAAATACTTTGAATAAACTTGGTATGCATTAAATAGATGGCTCTTGGTTTGATATTACAAGAACATTGATTTTACCCAGTATTTACTAAACATGCACTGATATTTTACAACAGAAAATCTGATTACTTTGCCTGGCTGATATATATTGTTATATTATTTGTACTTGTTATAATGTTGTTTGATCAAAAAAAAAAAAAAAAAAAGGAAATTATGAAAGTGCATCACTTTACTTCATCAGGCATTGTGTTTGCTGTCATTTCAGACCCACACCTGCAGTTGGATCCTACCTCATACCTGAAAATTTCCAGCAGAGAAACATGGACCTTATTCAGTCGATTAAGAATTTCCTTCAAAATGATGAAACCAAGTTTAATGAATTCAAACACTATTCAGGCCAATTTAGACAGGTAACAGTCAAAGACTAACTGTAGGACCACTTTTATTTGATCTCCTTTTATTCAGTGATTTATAATGAATTATTTCCCCATCCCTTATTAGATAGTAACAAAATAATTCTCTTCTGTTGACCAGGGTTTAATTCCTGCTACCCAGTACTACAAAAGCTGCCAGGAACTGCTGGGAGAGAATTTCAACAGGGTCTTCAACGAGCTGCTGGTTCTCCTACCAGACACTCGCAAGCAGCAGGAGCTTCTCACTGCTCATGGGGACTTTAAGGCCCTTGAGAAACAGCAGCAAGGCTCAAAGCCCAAGAAGAACAAAAAGAAAGCCTGGCAGACAGGCACCACCAACAACAGCCTGGAGCTGGACTGCCAAGTGTGTCCCACCTGTAAACAGGTGCTGGCTCTGAAAGACTTCAACACCCATAAGACCCTGCACATCGGAGACGATGACTTCCCCTCTCTCCAGGCCATAAGCAAAATCATCAGTTAGCTGTCAGTGAACGCACCTCTACAGCTCAGCCACAGCAGTCTGCGACACAGGGACTGGTACTTCACCAGATGCTCGAAAAGATGAGGGGTGATCTAAAGTGCACATGTGATGTGTACTTGCATTGTTTAGATGAAAGTTTGGAAGTGCAGCATTTTGAAGAGGAACAAAGTGCAAGTGAGACTGTAACCGTTTTGAAGGGAGCCGAGTTAAATCTACTTGAAAGGTTGAGTTAGAACTTGAATTTCTTTAAAATACCCCTTTTTCATCAGGTTTTTCCAATGCTGTTAGCATGGTCATTTGTTTTTTTAAATGCTGTCTGGTTGACTGCCTTTGAAAAATAACGTATTTATTTCAAAACGCTCCTGTCTGTTGGCTGAAAAATATTCCTCATTTATGTTTACAAGCTATACAGCACATAAAAATAAAAATGGTTAATATATAGAATTTCTAGAGTAAGGTACAGTGATCAATATACATTTAAATGCAGAAATGCATTTTTGAAGAACACTGAATATTTGTGTTGAATTGCTTTGCAATTAAATGATCAAGCCAGGGAACAAAATGCACCACTCTACTTGTACAGTATATGATTGTCTGACATGAAACCTCAACACTTGTTTAGGTGTGACTGACACATTTCACAGTCATACAGTTGAATCAGTGCAAGAAAGATCACTCATCAGGAAATTGCCTTCAAATATACAAAAATGTCAGAGGCTTTTTGCTTTTAAACATCTCTGCATTGCGCTTGTGCCTCTTTTAAATTGGGTTTCACACTGCCATAGTCCACACCCCTGTAGTAAGGAAACCTGCAGAAAAAAATGCTTCCTAGTTAAATATTTTAAACATCTAAACGTTTTTAAATTTGCAATCTGTCTACTTTAAAACAAACAGCTGCTCCTTATATGCAGTACTCAAAACTCTTCACTACAGAGACTTAATGTCTTACTTGAACAAGGTTTCAAATAATACTTTGGAAAATATTTACACTATTTTCTGTTCTTAATTTGAAACCATAGATCATCATAACTTAAGCATTTGAAGAGGTTAAAGGGATAGTTCACCAAAAAATGAAAATTCTCTCATCATTTACTCACCCTCAAGCCGTCCCAGATGTGAATGAATGACTTTTTTCTGCTGAACACAAATGAAGATTTTTAGAAGAATATTTCAGCTCTGTAGGTCCTCACAATGCAAGAGAATGGTGACCTGACCTTTGAAGGTACAAAAAGCAGATAAAGTTAGCATGAAAGTAATCCATACTCCAGTGGTTTAATCCATGTCTTCTGAAGTGACCCAGTTGGTTTTGGGTGAGAACAGACCAAAATATAACTCCTTTTCATTGTACATCTTGACAGTCTCCTTGGCGATCATGATTTAAAACTGTAGTGAAGTGTAATCGAGCTTGAAATCATGATCGTGCATGGCGTCTGCAATGGCAAGGTGTACAGATATTTTTCTTAAAAAAAAAAAAGCTTTTGTGTTCAGCAGAAGAAAGAAAGTTATACACATCTGGGATGGCATGAGGGTGAGTATATGATGAGATCATTTTTCATTTTTGGGTGAACTATCCCTTTAAATTGGGCCAGAACGGTCAGATCTAGGGGTTCCCCCACCTCCAAAATTTAACAACCTGAGTGTTTTAAACAGTTTTTTAAAGTTTAAAATATTACAGGGTGTGGCTTCTACATCACACAGACTTTTCTATAATTGAGTGTTTTCAAGTCACACATTACAGAGTGATCGACTCATGAAAAAAAAAAAATATTTATTTTCATGATGTCTGACAACTGCAGTCTGAAGACATTCCATTGGACAAGAACAAGTCTTTTGAGTACAACTTTCACAAGATGGGTTATATTGCCTGAAGTTACAGTATGTAATATGTTTAAAAAGAATCATGGACAAGATCTCGAAAGCATTTTACTGGTGCAAATTTTGCATTTGGGGTACAAATACAAAAACTAAATAAGGTCTTGTGTTTTTAGTTTCTGATCTTCAGGATCTTTTTACCTGTTATCTGTCATACTTTTTAGAGTTGCAAATTTTGAACCAGCTTAACATGCCTCAGTAAATGTCTCTCAGGAGTGCAGTGTTAAGTACAGGAAACACTAGACCCTGACCACTTTCACAAACATACTCCATTTACATGTATTGAAGTACAATCACTATAATTTTGTGTATGTTGCCCTATCTCTGAACACAGAAACATTACCAGAATTCTACCACATATCAGACAAAGCACTGACGTTGGTCACCAAACATTTTTTTTTTTTTTTTTTTTTTTAATAACAGCTAACTGGTGAATATCTGAAGGGAGTCATTGTGTCCCAAACACATCACTTTGTAACCATTGCCATATATATATATTTTTTAAATGACTTGCCATTCAGTTTATTTCCCATTTCTAATTTTGTAAACATAGCAAGTGATGACATTGTTCAAGTTTGTATACTTATAAAATATTTCATTAAAATGCTGGTCATATACAGTAATTCAAATTTGATAGTATCTTTTTGTGTTAATCTTTTTCATAAATCTGACTGAACCTTGACAGAACAATTATCATGGCTCTGTATTGCAAAACTAATTTCAATGGTGTCTTGGTAATGGTGCAGTGTTGGGTAAGTTACTTAAAAATAGTAATCCACTACAAATGTCTAAAATTGTAATCAGATTACTTTACCATTTACTTAATTTAAAATGTAATCGCATTACTTGTTACTTTTAAGTTACTTTCTAAAACACTTTTCCACTCAACAAATTCAAAATACACACAAGTCATACACTCAGTACCTCACATTCCTCACATATGTATTCTACATAATAATATATTAGATATAAACATAACCCTAAAATGTACTTAAAAGTAATTCAGTTAAATGAAAGTCAGTAACTGAAATCTGATTACAAGAATTTAAAATGTAATGCATTACACTCCTTTTTTTTACTTAAAAGTAATTGTAGTAACTTATTACTTTGTAATTGGATTACACCCAACACTGGTCTTTAGTACAACATAAAATTCATTATTTTGTTTTGTACGTTGTTCCAATTATTATTATTTTTGTGGGATACATTTAACCTTTATAGTTTGATATTGTCAGAAATATCTTGCATCCTACCCTACAAAAATCCACCCAAATAAAAGTCTTTATGCAGTTTTGATGTATAGGCAAAACACATTTAGTGCCTCCACTAAATCAAACACTGAATTCACAGGTTTATATATTTTTTTGTTTTACACTGAAATAACCTTTGATACATAAGACATCCTTATCTACAACAGAACTCAAACCTCTCTTAGGCAGACAATTTTGGCAGCTTTTAGTTGGAGAACATTTAAATGTATTATGGACTGCCTTTCCATGTTTTAGATATTGCACTTTATATACAGTACCCGACGGCATAATGGAAACTGAATATTTAAGTTATTGTTTGTGATGCATGGCACTTCATAGCTCTCTAAATATAACACATGCAATATAACAAGTTCCTTTTTAATTTTTACACAACACTGAAACTGATACCCCTCAATCGGTTTCATTCCTCCTGGTAAATTAACATGTAATTTTCCAAACAAAAATGAAATCACAGTCAACATAATCTTGTACAGAATTTCACTGAACACTACAACCTATGAACATTGTCACATCTCTTCAGTTTGAAGGTCAGTGCCACCCATCCACACTGATTCTGATAGAACGATGACATTGCACACAAACTCTGTTGGGCATCTCTTTAGTAAATTGGCACCTGGTAGTTTGGGGCAGTGGAGTCCAGGTTTTCAGTGAAGGGTGGGCTCTGGTATGTGTCAGTGGGCTCAGTGTTTGGGCTGGTGGGGTAGGGCTGGATGGGTGGGTTGCCATCGAGGTGCTCTTTGGTGAAGAGGGACATGTCGGTTCCTAGCATGTACTTCTGCACAGCTCTTACAGTCAAGCCAGCCTGAAGTTCAAAGCAAAATATATTAAAATGCACCAATACAAAATTTGTGAGCTGATACTCCATAATTTAGAACAACATACCTCAAACATACACCAGTCAAATCACTGATAATTAACTTTTACAAAGTTTCTTACAACTTCGAAAGAAATTTAAATAACTTTATCCTCTATCTCGCCAAGTTTTGTCAGTTATAAACAATGCACGGAAACAAAAAGCACATTATTAACTCACATTAACGTTCATAGCTTACATTACCTGAAATCTAAATGATGAAGCTCTTCCCGTTTTAGCTAAAGCAGCCTTTGCTTTAGCTTTAAAGGTACACTTAGTAATTTTTTGAACTTGTTGTCTTGGACCTTCTGTATACCAGTTCTGTACTTTAGCCCACTACGCCACCACTACTCCATGCAACAGCTGATTTTGCTTTGGCTTCATGTGGAACTATTTTCATTAGCGAATCAAAAATAACCAGCCATATTGTTTCTAAAATTTAATTTACTCAATATTTAGTGCTGTAGTAAAGACACCTCCATTTAAATCTCCATGCTCTTAAAGGAACCTCCGCTTAAAAGGGCACCTTTACATTTGTGAAGGGCACATTTAGATTTGTGAACAAAAGGGGCAGGGGCTTGTGCCCCTGTAGCCCCTGTTCTGTGCACGTCAGTGGAGCAAAATATTTCTGAATGTTGGTCTGTGTACTCATACGTCAGACGGATGCTTTTGGAACATCTCACTTTGGTTGTGTCCAGTTTCATTAGTTTTCAGCGTCAAGTTAAAGCTGAGATATGTAATTTCTGCACCACTAGCACCACCGTACAGAATTGCAAAAATAAATGTTTGTTTTAAACAACTTGCTGAAAATGCCCCCATCTGCCGCTGACTGAACAACCAGATAGTCCCGCCCCAGACTCACACCATTCTTTGAGTCAATTTTATAGTGTCGGGTCACTCAAAACAAACTGAGGAATATTTATAGTGCCACAGAAGTACAATGTTTAAATTTACCTACAAATGGCTTACTTACAGTTGTCTTTGCATATTAAGTTGGAATAAGAGAAAATATTTTAACACAGAAAATGTAACACACTCCAGCTTTAAATGTAGTTTGAAATGCTGAAAATATATACCTGCATTCTGTTAAGCTCAGTCAAGCTGTCTTTGAGTATAAAAGCGCATCTGAGGAAGGCTGTGCTGACTGTTGCTCTTGTTGGTTTGATGCGAGTAGCAGTAGAGCTGCATTTTTGCTTTGTTTACTTAGTTATGTCTGTGACATTCTCTATAATGAGGTTTTCTGTGCTGTACTTAGACTCTACACATTTTCTGCTATTCTCCTGTGTTGTCTGTGCAATCGTTCGCGGAGACATTGTTATTTCTTATTTGTTATTATATAAATTATTTTTTCCCCTCTGTCAGTCCTTTACTATGGTATGATACATCACCCCAAACACACTATTATGACAAAACCGACTGTAATTGGTCATGTCAGTTACATGGCTTTTCCTGTCTAAATGGGCGCTTCTTGTCCAATTGAAGTGCCTATAGACCCCAGACCTATGCCGTAGTCATTAGTGATGGGAAGATCGTATCATTTTACTGACTTGAATCTTTGAGTTTCGTTCAGCAAAATGAACGAATCTTTATTCAAGTCATTTCGTTCATTTGAGCAGAATTAAATTAAAATGTTACATTTTCAATAGCCAAACCCCCCCAACACGTCTACTTCTGCAAACTTTGATCATAGTCCCAATAAGAAAAAATGATAATACAGCCAAGGACAAATTATGAGAGAGAGAGATGATTAGTTCGCCTCTCCAGTCTGGAGAGGTGAACTAATCATTTCTGTTTCCTGTACAGCGCCTATGCGGTTTTCACGTAACAAACGAACGGAGGTTGCGCAATGCACATGCGCGGCCAACACAAAATGAACGAATCACTCTCTGAGACTACTCGTTCTTCTGAGTCACATAAAAGATTCGTTCAAAATGAACGAATCGTTCATGAACGATCCATCACTAGTAGTCATAGGTCTGGCTACGCGAGACTAGCGTGTTACGACAGTAAGTAACTGTTTGTGGATACCATAGAAATTCCGTAAACTGACACCTACCTGACGCAAAATTGTCCGTGTCCTCTCTTATAAAACAGCAATTTTATTGTAGTAAATTCCACACAGTTTATTCCAAACTAGTGTAAAACTTGTTGAAGATTAGCGGACAGGTGGTCAGTTCATTAAGAGATGAACTGTTTCCTCACAAAAGCAGTTTATTCAGCACACTGAAGCATCTACTTCACAGACACCCATTCAAAAAAATTAATGTCTCTTCGCCAGTTTACCGCCCATAGAATGTCTATGGGATCGCCGCGTTATGCATTTTATTGCTAACCTTGTAGGCTCTACATGTAGAAGGTCTCTGGTAAAACAGGTGTTGCCTGTACAGCTGGAGCGTTGACTGCCCCCTACTGCCACATCAAGGTGGTACATCAAGCTTGAATTGGTCCGATGGTAGAAATACTCCGCATTACACAGTTTATGTAAGGCAAAGTCCAACGCTCCATTATTTGCTCCCCACCTATGGAAATCAGTCCTATTTGAATAAGTTTGTATATGTAGTTATGTAATGCAAGCGTTAAAATAGGCTTTATTGTCTTTAAAATCATGTGTTATAGTGTAATAATACAGTATTGTATGGGGAACGGAGCAAAAAATAAGTGTTAATCAACTGATAATCTGCTGTTTTACTCCTGATTTGTGTGAAAGTGAATAAAAGTCATTACTGTTGTAGTGCCGCTGCCTCTAGTGTTTATTTCATCAGAAAACTGCAACGATATGTAAAACGGGCAAACAATGTAGTAATGTTTTTACTATGAGACCAGGTTGCAATATTGGCACTGCTGATTCAACTGTAGGCATAAGCTAGAGGCTGAGTGCCAAAGGTAATCACAGCCGTGCAGATATTCAGTACAACAGCACAATTGCAAGTGTGCAAATAAATAATATATATTATACTGAATCTAAAAATTTTAATATAAAATCTAAACATGATTTATTCCAAACACAAATGAGTGATTAACAATTACTAGAGGTCAAACTTCACTCTTGTTCAGTAACTATGAGCCACAACAATGGTTGGTTTGCATCAGGAGTCACTACTAAACACTACTCTCATCCTCATTCACAGCCAGGGAAAAGGAAGTAATTCTTTTATATGTTCCCAAATCCCCTGAGGGTTGAAACCAGTATGTAGGCTCTACATTGTAGAGCAAGCTAATGTCAAAGATAGGTCATGATGTAACAACTTACTCATATCCTGAAAAGGATTGGTGCTCTGCATACCCTGCCATAGCAATGACTAATTACAATGACATTAAAAAGGAATGGCTCTTACTGTCAAGGTAAACCAATAAAATGTGTTTTAATTTCATTGTAGAGGTACTTGAGCAATATTTACCCAGGTGAAGATGGAGAAGAAGGAGAAGGTTATGGCAGCTCTGGCAGCATCCGCTCCCTGATTTAAGGGCAGCTCATATGGGGTGGTGCGCTGCCATTGGTTGACCAAGAAGCAGAAACCAACAAACCACAAAAATGCCCAGAAACCTGTAATCATGCATGCCACCTTTTAAAATCAACAACAGGAAATATACTAGAGTAATAATGAAAAAAACAGATTCCATTGATTAGAGCAATAAGATTAGCTGCCCTCTGTTCAGATTTAACACTTGTTGTATGAAAACCTTAAGTTAAATAACAAATCCAACTTTGTCTTCAATGTACAGCCAGAAATAGACACAATTGCAATGAAAGTGGCAAAGTCTGAAGGCAATACTGTACTTCTGCTGAGTTCATGAATCATTGCCAGACTTTTTGCAAAGTCTATGAACAATTCACAGTTTAAAAATAGCATGCAGTCACAAAGAGTCTAAATCTGTTTTGGCATGCTCTGACTGTTTACCTGAGAATCCAATGTCCAGCATCACTGCCTTCTTCCTGTCTTTAATACTGCTGATTTGTTGGAACTTCATGTCAAGGATAAGGAAGAAAATGCAGGCTAAAAAGGCTATGAGCCCAATGGTGGTTCCATAGTTACAGGCATTGTTGTTCTTGTTGAAAACGCAATAGAGCCTCTCACTACCATGGTTGACATAGCCTTCGTTTATTATGGATCCAAAGACCACTACTGAGAAGATCTATGGTGGGAAAAAATGTCATTATTAAAACTGTTGACCAATATACAGTAAATGACTGTTGTTTAAGTAGTTAGTTTGGTGCAGCTTCACTAACAAACAAGGTCTAATGAAATGACACAAATAAAATAAGAAACAAAATAAGGAAAGAAGGTAAATCCAGCAACACTTGACAGGACTTTTAAAGAATGTAAGCCTAATACACAGATTATAAATGAGTGCCCATGACAAATCATAACATTAATCTGTTAACATGGTCATATGATCATGATCTGGTCAATTCAGTCACCAATTAGAGTTCTGGAAGATATAGTTATTTTAAGACTGCACTCATTACTGTAAACAAGTGTTTCAATTACATTATGAAACAGGAAAAGACAGTGACATAGAGATAAGATCCACTGTATGACTAGCAAAATGCTATTTGATGAGTATTGAGGCACATTGACCGGCAATGACTATTCTAAATCAATATTTTCCATTTGAAGGGCCTATATTTCCTCAAACAAGCCATACTGTCATGTATGAAATGTTGTATTTTTAAGAGTCAAAGTGTATCTAAGGTGACAACAACAACAACCCATTTTTAATCAACTTTTGAAATAACACATAAAACATTCGATATCAAAAGTCCTAAAAGAGAATTATATGCTGCACTAGACTGTTTCAGCTCTGGTACACGTGATGCATTTTGTCTGATGCAAATAAAATCAAATGGCAGTAACAGTGCACGAGCGTATAGTAATGTAACAACCAATCAAAATGGAGAGGCGCCGGTCATATAGAAGCAAACTATGACTGTGTCTTAAATCCTAAAGGGCTAGAGAGCATTTTAGAGCATCACAGCCACTTTCAGTGGAACGGTCGTAATGATACTTAAATGTTGTCTGGATATAAGCAGCTCACTATATGTTTTGAGACACAGACTGTGATGATGCTCTTACTGGAAAAACCCAAGGAGCTCTAAAATAAAAACCTATTGCACAATAGAGAAACGTTTGCATCATTCGTGACATCAACATATCTTATTTTATTGCTTAATTGTTTTAAGAAATATTATTTAACGTTTTGAAGCCAAATCCACGCTTGACGGTATTTATAGCCTAAATAAAATACCTCCAGTCTAAATCATACACTACTTCAAATATGATACCACAGACTAATAAATTCCACAATAAACGACACAAAATAGCTTCTGCAGAAGCAACGCTTTATATGTTATTAATATTCTAGAAAGAATCACACGAGTAACCCCGCCACCAGCGCAAATAGCCTACGGAACATGACATCAATACGTCAATATTTTTACCCAAATGAAAAATCATTTTGCGAATAATCATCCCATAATATCGCGAACATTACATATATAAGAGCAGTAATATTTCCGAGTGAGGTCATTTAATAATTAGGGGGCGCGTAATGAAAATTTTGATTATGATTGGTTCTGGGTTATTTCTACAGACAGTACATGTCTTCTCTGGGCCGATATGCTTATTTATAGGGAAATAAAATCTCTTCTTACCCACGATAATATTCTGAGGATAGTCTGCGGCTGTTGAATAAAGGCAATGGGGTCGAACGCAGACCCGGCTCTTCCAGCGCCAAATGAACCTACTCCGTCCATTTTCCTCCTACTGTTATTCAAGCTCTGGGCTGTGGGTCGAGGTATACACGCACACACACGCACGCACGCACGCACACACACACACACACACACACGAGCTGGCACTTGACTTTTGTTCATTTTAATGGAATAGTTATACTACTACCTCGTGTTTTTCCAAACCTTCCTTTCTTCCGTGGAACACAAGATGTTAGGCAAAATGTTAGGGACTGACAGCCTCAGTCACCATTCACTTTCACTGTATGGACAAAAGATGCAATGAAAAGTGAACAGTGACTGCAAATGGTCAGTGCCTAGTAGGGCTGTCAACAGGGCTGAGAAACAAAATTCCGATTTTTCTCTCACAGTTATCTCTTAAGTTGTTTTAACCCAAATAAATTGAGTACAACAAACACAAATCCTAAAAGTTACTTAAGTGTTTTGAGTTAGGTGGATGAATTTCTCTCACTCTACTGGAATTTCTGAGTTCAATGAGCCAATGGCAACAAATTAAACAAGATTTTGAATATTATATTAAAGTGCTTTTTTGAGTTGACACAACTAACAACTTTTAAGTCAACTTAACATGTATCAATATGTATTTGCCACCTTAACTCAAAAACATACGTTGAATCAATTACAGTACATTCAGTGCCGGGTAACTTCACATCATTCACAAGATCTTTAATACTAAGAAATGCAAATTATTTTTTAATCTAAACACATTGGACAAACAATATCACCCTAAATGTTGTCCTAACTAGCTTAACAATGTCGTCTGAACAAACTATTTAATACTGTACAATATGGCTGATTTGGCAGCTCCCAGCATGAGTTGTGGCATAAATAAATTTTTATGGTTGGTGTTATAGGCTTATTTTTTGCTGTTTGCAGATTTTATCTGTGCTTTTGTTGTTGTTTTTGTCATTGCTGTTAGTTAATGGTTGTGTGGTTGTATTCTTTTTACTTAATGGTGTTTGTTGATTGTCACCATTACTGAGGTTTGTGTGTCAAGTGTTGAAGTCTATGTGCCTCCCTGACTAGACATCACATGCTGCATTTGCTTAGCAAGATGCTCGTACATTAGGAGGCAAAGGTTGTACTGTGTATTTCACATAGAGTATACGGTTAAAAGTACAACAGTACTAAAAACAAGATTAATTATATTTGTTATTTGAACAAAACAGGTCAAGTTCACTTAAATCAAATGGTTTGTCAATTGTTTGATCTGTTGTGTCAACAAGACTTTTTATGTCGAAAAAATTTATATTTTATATCACTGGAACTTGAGACAAAGCAGAAAGATAAACACAACTAAGTTGAGTCAACGCAATTTTTTTTTATCTCCGACAAATTAACTTTTTAGGGCAATGAGTTTCCATAAATTATTTTTGTATTTTTTTTGGTATTTTCTCCCCAATTTGGAATGCCCAATTCCCAATGCGCTCTAAGTCCTCGTGGTGGCGTAGTGACTCGCCTCAATCTGGGTGGCGGAGGATGAATCTCAGTTGCCTCCGGATCTAAGACCGTCAATCCGTGCATCTTATCACGTGGCTTGTTGAGCGCGTTACCGCGGAGACATTGTGGAGGCTTCATGCTATTCTCTGCAGCATCCACGCACAACTCACCACGCGCCCCACCGAGAACGAACCACATTATAGTGACCACAAGGAGGTTACACCATGTGACTTTACCTTCCCTAACAACTGGGCCAATTTGGTTGCTTAGGATACCTGGCTGGAGTCACTCAGCACGCCCTGGATTCGAACTCGCGAACTCCAGGGGTGGTAGTCAGCATTTAGAGCTGAGCTACCCAGGCCCCCTTTCCATTACATTTTTAAGTTAAATAAACTTGTTCAGAAAGAGTACCAAAATCTGAATTATATTAGAATTGTTAAGACATTTTCAGGTAGGGAGAAATCTATAAGACATCATATTTTAAATTTTTAAAGCGGGGACAAAAAAATCAATATACAGTTGAAGTCAGAAGTTTACATACACTTTGTTCGTATTTGGTAGCATTGCCTTTAAATTGTTTAACTTGGGTCAAACATTTTGGGTAGTCTTCCACAAACTTCACACAATAAGTTGCTGGAATTTTGTCCCATTCCTCCAGACAGAACTGGTGTAACTGAGTCAGGTTTGTAGGCCTCCTTGCTCGCACACGCTTTTTCAGTTCTGCCCACAAATGTTCTATTGGGTTGAGGTCAGGGCTTTGTGATGGCCACTCCATTACCTTGACTTTGTTGTCCTTAAGCCATTTTGCCACAACTTTGGGGGCATGCTTGGGGTCATTGTCCATTTGGAAGACCCATTAGCGACCGAACTTTAACTTCATGGCTGATGTCTTGAGATGTTGCTTCAATATATCCACTTAATTTTCCTTCCCCATGATGCCATCTATTTTGTGAAGTGCACCAGTCCCTCCTGCAGCAAAGCACCCCCACAAAATGATGCTGCCACCCCCATGCTTCACGGTTGGGATGGTGGTCTTCGGCTTACAAGCCTCACCCTTTTTCCTCCAAACATAATGATGGTCATTATGGCCAAACAGTTAATTTTTTGTTTCATAAGACTAGAGGACATTTCTCCATTAAAGTAAGATCTTTGTCCCCATGTGCACTTGCAAACTGTAGTCTGGCTTTTTTATGGCAGTTTTGGAGCAGTGGCTTCTTCCTTGCTGAACAGCCTTTCAGGTTATGTCAATAAAGGACTTGTTTTACTGTGGATATAGATACTTGTCCTTTCCTTCAGCATCTTCACAAGGTCCTTTGCTGTTGTTCTGGGATTGATTTGCACTTTTCACACCAAACTACGTTCATCTCTAATAGATGGAATGTGTCTCCTTCCTGAGTGGTATGATGGCTGCGTGGTCCCATGGTGTTTATACTTGAGTACTATTGTTTGTACAGATGAACGTGGTACTTTCAGACATTTGGAAATTGCTCCCAAGGATGAACCAGACTTGTGGAGGTCCAAAAACTTTTTTTTCTGAGATCTTGGCTGATTTCTTTTGATTTTCCCATGATGTCAAGCAAAGAGGCACTGACTTATAAGGTAGGCCTTAAAATACATCCACAGGTACACCTCCAATTCAGTACACCTCCTATCAGAAGCTAATTGTCTAATTGCCTAAAGGCTTGAAAAGATTTTCTGGAATTTTCCAAGCTGCTTAAAGGCAAAGATAACTTAGTGTATGGAGACTTCCGACCCACTGGAATTGTGATATAGTCAATTAAAAGTGAAACAATCTGTCTGTAAACAATTGTTGGAAAAATTACTTGTGTCATGAACAAAGTAGATGTCCTAAATGACTTGCCAGAACTATAGTTTGCTAATATTAAATCTGTGGAGTGGTTAAAAAATGAGTTTTAGTGCTGAATGACTCCTGTCAGGCTTCCTAAGCAACCAGTTGGCTCGGTTGCTAGGGTGGGTAGAGTCACGTTGGGGTAACCTCCCCGTGGTTGCTATAATGTGGTTCTCGCTCTCGGTGGGGCACGTGGTGAGTTGTGTGTGGATGCCGCGGAGAATAGCATGAAGCCTCCGCGCACGCTAGGTCTCCGTGGTAATGCGCTCAACAAGCCTCGTGATAAGAAGCGCGGATTGACGTCTCAGACGCGGAGGCAACTGAGATTTGACCTACGCAACAGTGAGGACTTAAAAGCGCATTGGGAATTCCAAATTGGGGAGAACCCCCCCCCCCAAAAAATAAATAAACAATAATTTTAATGACTTCAATCTAAGTGTATGTAAACTTCTGACTTCAGCTGTAAATATATTTAGTATTTTAGAGCTCCTTGATATGAACAAATCATTTTCTTTCAGCCTTGTGCAATAACAATGCTTTTTTTAGATGCTAAGTCAATTTAAAAGTCAATTCAACCTTTTAAACGTGCGCTCTCACACCCGTGTTCTGTTTTATTTATTGCACTGCATCTATTTTAGCCTGAGAATGTGTCATCATCAGTACTTGGCACACATCCAAAATTCGAATGCTTATTTTAGCATTCAAATGTGCATTTAAATCTTAAATTCGACAAATATTAAAACTTCAATTTGACAACCTTAGTGCCTAACATTCTTCATTTTGTGTTCCACTAAAGAGAAACAATTTGGAACTACACGAAGGTGAGTAAATGCTGACCACATTTTTTGGGGTAAACTATCCCTTTAAAGAGCTTAACTAAATGAAATTGAACATATTCAAAATCCATTGTTATTGCCTCTTCTGATATATGTATAATTCACTGAGACCTCTAATCAAATAAACAGATCATTTTATTTCCAGCAGCAGCACAGATAAAACAAAGTTACTCAAGTACACTAGAGACTATTTCCATTCTCTGAAACATTGACCATGATGCCATAAACTTGCAAAAAGATGTACTATTAAAATCACAATATAGACATTTGTTATCAAGTGCAAATTGAACTTGTATAAATTTATGTATGACTCTTGATGGACAACCAAAGTATGATAAGCAAACAGAAGCCTGGAGGCATGGTCATGTGACTGCACTTTGCTTGTGTTCATGTTGGTGGCTGTCAGTCACAAGAGCCATCTTTCCAGCCGTCCCTCCATCGCTCATCCACCCTGCTGCAGTCAAACTCTGGCTTGCCTAACCGGATGTTGATGCCATTATGGAGACGACACATCCACTGAGAGAGGTTGTGGCGGCTGCTAGTGTCTGGTTGATTTGCTTTCAATCTGATAAGAGAGATGTTATCACTGAAACATATCAAACATCATATCCTCAACCAAACATAATGTAAGCAGTGCTATAGTAGTGCTTGAATTGGCAGTCAATAGTAAAGAACAAACACAGAATAATCAATCACAAACCTTGATCTTAAGTCTTCTGCACATTCTTCACATGGGAAAAACTTTGAGAAGAGGTTGATAAATTGTGTCATCTCCTGCTGTTGAGATGTAGATGGGGTATCTGGATAGTAGGCTACCATAGTGTGAAGTAAAGACCATGAGCTCCTGCCCAGTTCCTCTCTGTCCAAAGGGCATTCGACTGGCTTTTCAGTCTCCTCTGGTGCCCTGCTCTCCTGTTCAAAATATCAATAGACATTATTTACTGTGGTGGACTGATTAAATCGTGCTCTATGAAAGTAAAATTAAAATTTACAGTAGCTCTTGAAAAGTAGCCATAGTTTTCTTTTCCACCTTTATTTTCACTTTTCAGTGGTATTCATAGTGCAGTGCATCATAAAAACTAGAGGTTGACCGATAGTAGATTTTACCGATACCAATAACTAAGGTGTTGGAAAAGCCTGATAACAGAATTAATCGGGCGATAGTTTTTAAAATAAATTTCAAGTATGTTCAAAAAAATTCTTAGTCTTTTCTTACTGTGACGGGCACAGACACAGATGCTACAAGAGTCCTAAATGACATCTGGGATTTTATTAGTTTACTGTTCAACCAAAATGAACTATAAACAAACCTGAAATACACCACAGACTATTGTATGTGTCAACCTCTACTGCAGGAAGTGTATTACAGGATTCCAGATCTTGTCAAAGTCATCTGTTTTATCACTGACAAAAAATATGATCTTTTCTAAATGCAATACACTTCCCAATTCATTCATACACATTTCGTAGGTTGGTATTACATCAGACTTGTAACCATACTTTCTATGTAGTATTTTTGGTAAGACCAAAGTAACCACAAGTTAATACCACGGTTCGATCAATGTAATACTATTTCTGTAAAACTAACTATATTACTTCTTAATATATACATTTACATTACATTTATACACATTTGGCAGATGCTTTTATCCAAAGCGACTTACAGTGCGCATTCAGGGTATAACTTTTTATCATTTTGTGTGTTCCCTGGGAATCGAACCCATGATCTTGCAGTTGCTACCAACATACAGTTGAGCTACAGGAACCCTATATAGTAAGTTAAAAAAAAAAAAAAATCTATTTGTCTTTTCTTACTATGACACAGAAGCAACTCGAGTCTGAAATGAATAAAATCACAGATTTTCTAATAAAATCCCAGAGCAACAGCAACTTTATAGTAACCTACACTTTTAGAGGGTATAAAAACAAATGCCATAGTTACATATTTAAATATTTAGAGTGATATACAATATTTCTGGCACTAAATACCACAGTTGCTGCAACAGTTAATGATGCTAAATTAAAACCATGGACCATGGTATGTTCAAAAAGCAGAGCTGTCCCCACAAGCCCTTTCAAGTTCAGTAAGGTTGTGTTTCATTTACATTAAAGAGTTAGTTCACCCAACAATGAAAATTCTCTCATCATTTCTCACCCTCATCCCATCCCAGATGTGTATGACTTTCTTTCTTCTGCAGAACACAAACAAATAATTTTTGGAGAATATCTAACTTCTGTAGGTCCTCACAATGCAAGTGAATGTTGGCCAGAAATGTGAAGGTCTAAAAAGCACATAAAGGCTACATAAAATAATCCATACGACTCCAGTGGTTAAATCCATATCTTCAGGAGTGATATGATTGGTTAGTGAGAAACATTATTATAAATGTTCACTTTAACTTTCACATTCTTCTTTTGTTTTTAGCATTTCATATTATTTGTGTATATCGCCACCTACTGGGCAGGGAGGAGAATTTATAGTTTAAAAAAAAAAAAAGAAGAAGAAAAAAAAGGACTTATACTGATCTGTTTTTCACCCACACCTATTATATCACTTAAGAAGATATGGATTTAACCACTGGAGTCATATGAACTTTAAAGTTCTGGCATCCATTAACTTGCATTGTATGGACCTACAGAGCTGAAATATTCTTCTAAAAATCATCTTTCTTGTGTTCAGCAAAAGAAAGTCACACACATCTGGGATGGTATGAGGGTGAGTAAATTATGAGAGAATTTTCATTTTTGGGTGAACGCTATTCAACATACATACTGCCTATGATTTTCAACTCTTGAGTCCAGTATATCGTTAATAGTACATTTACATTTCAGTATAGTTTCAGGTCTCTGACACAAAGTTTGTTCACCTGCAATGAGGCTGGTGTCGTCTGTTTCTTCTGCGTCTTCATCCATGATTTAAAATCTGAACACGCTCTACAGGGCTTCTTTTGCGGTTCTGTGGTGATAGTCTGCTCTTTATTCGGTGGTCTGTCTGAAACAGGTATTGGGAAACCCTCCATACCTGTGGGGTTTTGTGTGGATGAGCTTGACCCTGTAGGTGCTGCCATGTTTCCACTCATACGGTAGGAACGATTGTTGCACATGTCGGTCTTGAGTCGGGATGTGTCATTTATTTACTGTACCTCTTGATACCCATTCAATATATGACCGACTCATCAAATTAAATATGCTCCTCATTCATATTCATATTTATGTTCCTCTAAGTCTGCGGGTTCACAAACGTTTGTGTGGTTCTTGCCGGAACAAATTCTCTGCCGCACTCTCTGCCGGCGGATGATGACGTCACCAGCAGTGCACGCTACAGAGTTCGAGCTGCTCAAAATTGTAATTATCACATTTACTTCTTGTATTACACGATTGACAACGTGTAAGACTTTCTGAAGTATTTAATCTATAAAATAGGATTTTGTCATTATATTTGCATAACAAATCTATCTGCAATAGTGTTTGATAAGTTATAAGTGGCTGTTAGCTTAGCTTTTTACTGACAACGTAACCATAGTGCATATGGTCTTTACAGTACGACTGATATGCTTTATTTCATGCTACTGTAATATTCACAGTGTTCGCATTAAGAGGGATATCATACTTCATTGACAATGGGGATTCTCGAAAAGATAGCAGAGATAGAGAGAGAAATCTCTAGAACACAGAAGAATAAAGGTAAGTCAAGCTCTGCTCCCTCAAAAACACTGACATTGATGATGTTTTTTTCCCCCTTCTTGAAAGCAATGTTAAAAATGTGGATTTTTTTTTAAAGCATATTTTGTTTTGGGGCGAATGTTTACTAGTTACACAAAATGCACTCCAAAGCAAAATATGTTTAAAAATCAAGATTTTCCCATTAACTGCCACTGTTTACTAGTTACACAAAAATATGCAGACAATGGGGAAAATCTTGATTTTTAACTAAGCATACATTTCTTACTGTCGTTGTGAGACAGTTCAGAGTGTTAGAGCTACTGTTTTGTGGAGTCTATATATAAAAAAGGGTATTATTTAATTGCTTTTAACAAATGGTGCAATTCTGCTTTGACATTAAATTGGCCTTTTATAACTTTGCATCCATTTACTGCTCATCTTTTATATTCTAATCAGTTAAAAACCTATTTTGCAGCCACTGAGTACCATCTGGGTTTATTAAAAGCCAAGCTAGCCAAGTACAGAGCCCAGCTTTTGGAGCCCTCAAAGTCAGCTGGACCAAAAGGTGAAGGCTTTGATGTCATGAAATCTGGTGATGCTAGAGTGGCTCTCATTGGATTTCCCTCCGTTGGCAAGGTAACCATGCCATCATCTGCATGTGCAATGTGATCTGACATGCAAGACCTGCACTAATCAATGGTATTTTTGTAGTCTACTTTTCTTAGTTTAATGACAAAAACAGAAAGTGAAGCGGCTTCATATGAATTCACCACGTTGACCTGTATCCCTGGTGTCATTGAGGTATCTGTTATTTTTAATTTACATTCATTTCATTTCCTTTGTTCTTTTTTTATAATATTATTATTTGGGTGAAAGGTGTAGAGTTCATTATTTTATTCTTGTTCAGTAATTCTTCTCTTATTGCAATCGTAGTACAAAGGTGCCAACATACAGCTGCTGGATTTGCCTGGTATCATTGAGGGTGCTGCACAAGGTATGGTAATTTGTATTTCTAAGAGGAAAGTGAATCCTTTCTCTTTGATGTCTGATCATTGCTTTTCTTACAGGAAAGGGCAGGGGCAGACAGGTCATTGCTGTGGCCAGAACCGCAGATGTGGTCATCATGATGCTGGATGCAACCAAAGGTGATGTTCAGAGGTCAGTGGTAATTTGAAGTCTTTGAAGAATGCAAAATTTGACAAAATTCACCCTGTATTGCACTGTTTGGCCTTCTTTGTTCTGCCCTTCAGGGAACTCCTGGAAAAAGAGCTTGAATCTGTTGGCATCAGACTGAACCGGTCCAAACCAAATATCTATTTTAAGGTGCATATGCACACTTCTATGCACTGGAACATTACAAGATATACTGAACCATTCGTCTTGTATTTATTGTGTGCTGAATCATCTTAAAACTGTCATCCACTTTTCAGCCTAAAAAAGGTGGAGGACTATCGTACAATTCGACGGTTCCGCTCACACATTGCTCTGAGAAACTTGTTCAGCTCATTCTTCATGAGTACAGTATCCTTCTGCAACCTTTGTCAGTTTATGCTTCATTTTTATCCAATGATTGAGCTACTTATCTTCCTTAATGTGACTGCAGAAATCTTCAACGCTGAAGTTCTGTTCAGAGAGGACAGCACCCCAGATGAATTTATTGATGTCATTGTGGGCAACAGAGTGTACATGCCTTGCTTATATGCGAGTATTCATTTCTATTCAAGCACTTTTAATTTTTTTGCAAAAGTATCAGAAGATCTGAATGAAGTTGATTCTATTGTTCGGTCTTTTTTCTTAATACAGGTGTACAACAAAGTGGACCAGATCTCAATAGAGGAAGTGAATCGTCTTGCTCATATACCTCACAGTGTAGTCATCAGCTGTGGCATGAAACTGAATCTAGATTACCTCCTTGAGCAATTATGGGAATACCTGGCTCTGATCTGCATTTATACCAAGAAGAGAGGAGGTATGTATTCTTCTTTTGTAACTGAAAAGCATGTAAATTGTAAATTAGTAAAATCTACTTTTACCAACATCGTCATTTTTTTAATTTATTATTATTATTTTCTCCCCAATTTGGAATGCCCAGTTCCCAATGCGCTTTAAGTCCTCTTGGTGGCGTAGTGACTCGCCTCAATCCGGGTGGCGGAGGACGAATCTCAGTTGCTTCCACATCTGAGACCGTCAACCTGCGCATCTTATCACATGGCTTGTTGAGCGCGTTACCGCGGCATCCACACACAACTCACCACGCGCCCCACAGAGAGCAAGAACCACATTATAGCGACCACGAGGAGGTTACCCCATGTGACTGTACCCTCCCTAGCAACCGCGCCAATTTGGTTACTTAGGAGACCTGGCTGGAGTCACTCGAACTCGCGACTCCAGGGGTGGTAGTCAGCGTCTTTACTCGCTGAGCTACACAGGCCCCGCTCATCATGTCATTTTAATGTTAATCTTAATTCCTTTAAAATGAAGTGTGTGATTTCTGCACCATTAGTGTCACCAAGTCATATCGTTTTCCAGAACACCCATCACCCTCACCTCAGCTTTAAGTTTGCAACACATTTCAGTAATGCTTGCGCCAGTTGTCATAAAAATTAAACAATTGCCATACCCATTTTTTTAAAATTTGCTGTAGTAAGACTTTTACAAAGTGACTGAAGGTGTTTGTTTTATTTATACAGGAGCCAGCTGCCCATATAATTTATAAAAAACGTCTTGGTTATTTTCAACTTTTATAAATCAGTGGCAGACAGTCGATTAACAATTAACAAAAATATCACAAGATTACAAGATTATAGACAATAATACTATAAAAACTGAAACGTAATTGTGGACATGACATTGTGGACAACAGAGTGTACATGCCTTGCTTATATGCGAATATTCGTTTCTATTCAAGCACTTTTTATTTTTTTGCAAAAGTATCAACAGATTTGAATGAAGTTGACTGCCATGACAACATAATGGCATAAACCCTAAAATGACCATGAAAACGATGGTTTAAAGATCTTTACAGCTCCAATAATACACGAGTTTTAACAGAAGAATGAAAGAGCTTTTATAAAATTATAAGCTTCACATTTCTGCCTTTAAACCCTCCAAAATTTGGCCCCATTCACTTCCATTGTAAGTGCCTGACAGCAACCTCGATTTTTGCTTGTTTTTTTTTTTTTTTTAAGAAAATAAATTTTTTTGTGGTAATCAACATTATGCCACAAATGATGTCCATTGAGCTTAACTTGTATTGAACCTGAAATATTCCTTTTATTTCTGTAACACCCCCCCCCCCCCCCCCACACTCTTCCCCTCTTTTTCACGTGTATAGAACGACCAGATTTCGGTGACCCAATAATCATGAGACGAGCAGCTTCAGTTGAACATGTGGTATGTCTCAATTTTGTTGTCTTGTGTTACCTACAATAATATTTCCAGTTTAGCTATTTCTGAACTGTAAGTTACATAAAAACAATGAAATAAAATAGAAAATGGATTAAAAGTAAAGGTAACACTTTACAATAATGTTTAATTCATTAACATTAGTTAAAGCATTAGGTATCATGAACTACCAATGAACAATATATTTTTTGCAGCATTCATTAATCTTTGTTAATGTTAGTTAATAAAAATACAATTGTTCATTGTTAGTTCATGTTAGTTCATAGTGTATTAACTAATGTTAACGAATGGAACCTTATTGTAAAGTGTTACCAAAGTAACCAACTAATTCCACTGCAAGACTCAAATCATATTAGTGACCTACAAAAAGCATGTATTCTGTATAAGGCAGGTTACCCCCTCATTTGCCCCTAACACCCCACTCTATTAATCGCTCTATTTCTCCAAGATATGATGTCAAGCTGAATATATACATCATTCTCTGCATTAAGCATCTATCAGACTCAAGACTATACTCCTTATTTTTTCCAGTGCCACAGAATCCACAGGACACTAGCTAGCCAGTTCAAGTACGCACTTGTCTGGGTAAGACCATTCCTCATTGTCCCCAGTGAAACATTCATTATTGTTTTTGTCTTTGTGTTTTTACTAAAATTCTTTCATTTTGTATGACAGGGAACAAGCACAAAGTACAGTCCTCAGAGAGTAGGACTTACACACATCATGGAACATGAGGATGTCATTCAGATTGTGAAGAAATAAAATCTAGTCTTCATATCAACTACAGAATGAACGGAACGTTTTTTGTTTTTTTTTCTGTTAAGAACTACAAAGACTTGATGGAGAAATCTTGTGCTCAAGACTTAAAAATAGAAATGTATTATTTTTGTTTATGGAAAATCATCTACCTGACATAATCCATTCAAATAAACAATATTCAGATCATTGTTTTATTTTTGACATTTATACTATGAAAAAAAAAAGAAAAAACTCTCTTCCCTTAATAAATTGGATAGTATTGGCATGTTTTATCAGCTTTTTAAAGATGTTTTTTTCAGAATCTTAAAAATACAGAACAAAGAAAAATGATTAAACCAAAAGTAATAAACATAGGGTTCCCACGGTCATGAAAAACCTTTAAATATCAAGCGATTTTAAAATGAACTTTACCAGGTCTGGTTAAAGCCATAGAAAATTCACAAAATCTTAAAATGTCACTTAACAGCATGGGAAGTTCTAATATTAATACACATTTTTCTAGTTATGCCAGTACTGAAATATTTCGAGGGCAGTTTCTTTAAATGAATATTTATTTTTTTAAATCCTTTAATAACAGACGACTGTAAAAGTCATTGAAATGCGAAATGAGATGTAGGAACTGTTATATGAATCAAACGTTCAAAAGGTTAGAAATTTGCTGATAGTTTAAACCAGTCATGGGGTGTGTCATTTACAAGCCCCTAAAATCAACTTTACTGTCACAGTTTGAAAAAGATCAGAGTTCATTCTTTATAGAAGACCACTTCTCTTTAAATATCAGCTGAAGATAACTAGAGAACATACACCGTGTTCTTATAGGTGCTGGAGGTTATGTTCCATGTACAAGTCTCTAGGTATGTTGCTCATTTTTCTCTTATGTTATTAAAGTCACTGTAAAAAGAAAAATATGCAGGTGGAGAGATAATGATGTTTTACTGTAGATAACAGTTGGCCATTACACATTTCTTCATACTTTCTTCATAAAAAAGAAATGAAACTGACTGTGTTGGCTTAGTGAGAGAGTGATATAGTCCCAAGTTTGTTTAGATAAATATAATGTGTATATAATAGAACTTTCATTAATGCATGATCATGTTCAGACAGTACCTCAGAAACACACAGACGATAAGGTATTGTTAAAAGACTTCTACTTATAGTCACACCTTTCAGCCCACCAGAAACTTCAACTCACATTTCATAGCCTGCTGTGAGTGCAACATGGGTGGTTGGTAACTCAAAAGCACTCTTTATGTTCCCAAGATGTTACCTTTCTGCATTCATCTGAAAACCTAGAGCTGCCCACTCTATTCATCACAGAAAACTAACATAATAGATAACATTAAATATGCATACTGAGGCACTCGCGCTGTACAACACAACGGACAAGTGTGGAGTGGGGGAATTATCAAGCCGTCTGTGTGTAATTAGCCCACATTTAAAAGTGCTAAAATGATAAGAAGGATGACAAGAAACTGTTTCGGAATAACTTGAAGATTGACATTTCGATGCTGGAGTTGATTTGAATGAGTTTGAATGGTAAGACAGACGAGTGCTGTGCCAATGAGCTATGTGTGTGAACATGACACTTGATGCTGGGGCCATATGGCACAGTGTGTGGGTGTGTGTGGTAGCAGGGCCCGTATGCTTCAGGTTTTACTGCTTCATTGTGGTATTCTGTATATATGTCGCTGACTGGTGATGATACATTTTTATAATAGCAGAACATTGCTTAATGGAACACTAGCTATGAGACATGATTGACATGGTAAACTGTAGTTGCACTTTAATTTAGCTTTCTTGACTCTTAAGCAAGCTCACTTAGCCCATTTAATCCAATCTAATTAATTAAGTATATGTATTTTACTCTCTGAACAGCCCAAAACAAACTGCATGCACTCTCTAAAAAAGTTTTTGCTTTATTCTTGGTCACAGTTGTGGCCAGTGAGAAACTAGTAAAAAGTGCTCAGCTGGTAAGATCCAACAGAATGTGAAAAATTAAATCTACGTGTCCCATGATTTATATGAGCCAGAAAAGTGTTATTAATTTACAGTGTTGGGAGGGTTACTTTTGAAATGTATTCCACTACAGATTACAGAATACATGGTGTAAAATGTCATTTGTAACGTATTCCATTATTTATTTATTTATATGTATACTGCTTAATTTTGAAGAGAGATTTGTGAGAAGATGCGACTGCTAATATCACAGTGTTCAGAAAACATAGGAAAGAGCATAAAAGGGCTTTTGCTGCCCCCTGCTGAATAATCAGTATTGTACAATGAAAAAAGGGCTAAAGTGTCTCTATCAAAAGTACTAAACCAGTAGACTACTTACACTGAGTAAAACAGTTAAAGGAATGCTTCACCAAAAAATGAAAATTATCTCATCATTTACTCTCATGCCATCCCAGATGTGTATGACTTTCTTTCTTCTGCTGGACACAAACAAAGATTTTTAGAAGAATATCTCAGCTCTGTAGTCCATACAATGCAAGTTAATGGTGGCCAGAACTTTAAATCTAAAAAAAATCACATTATTGCAGAACAAAAGTAATCCATATGACTTCAGTGGTTAAATCCATATCATCTGAAGTGATATGATAGGTGTGGGTGAGATACAGATCAATATTTACTCTTAAAGACATGAATTGTAATTTTGCAATATTTTTTGTGGGAAATTATGACCACTCACATTAAAATGAAGACTCCAGTCATATCAATAAACTTATAAAAGCTATTTTATTGTACATGGAGAGGGTCCACACATGGGGCGGCCATGTTAAAATCACATGACCAGCCAGATACTACTCGCTTAATCTCAGTAACCGTCCTGTTATTTGACACTTTCACTCATTGATTAAATTAATCACGGCTGACTGTGAGTACTGAATTTCTACAATGGCATCTGAGACTGAAAACTATTGATTATAAATATTGCTGCATCCAAGCCACTAGGTGTCAGTGTAAGTCCAAGATCACACAAAGACAAAAGTTACTGAGTGCACCTTTAAATCTCCACATTTGACCAGCCCCAACCAGTAGGTGGCGATATGCACGAAGAATGTGAATTGCTAAAAAAACAGAAGAAGAGGAATGTGAAAGTAAAAAGAGATTATAGTAAAAAAGTACTTAAATATTGAACTGTTTCTCACCCACATCTATCATATAGCTTCTGAAGATATGGATTTAACCACTGGAGTAATTGATTACTTTTATGCTGCCTTATGTGACCTTCGAAGTTTTGGCCACCATTCACTTGCATTGTATGGACCTACAGAGCTGAAATATTCTTCTAAAAATCTTTATTTGTGTTCTGGAGAAGAAAAAAAGTCATACACATCTGGGATGGCATGAGGGTGAGTAAATGATGAGAGAATTTTCATTTTTAGGTGAGCTATCCCTTTAACATTTATAGGTAATTGCATGCTTGAAATGATAATTGAGTGGGGGCCTTTTCCAGTTTCATAAGGTGATTAAAAAAATTCTATCAGACATATGATGTTTAAGTATTAACAAATTGCATTGTGCCATCTCAAGCTAAATTGATAGGCTACATTTTAAAGTGAAGGGATAAGTAGCTTTAAAGTAAAGTTAACAGAGTTGACAAAATCAACATATATATATATATATATATATATATATATATATATATATATATATATATATATATATACATATAACGTTACTGGAATTTGTTTTAAGGAAAATTTACCATCTCAACACAGTAAAAGTTCATATATCAGCTATTTATTAAGATTTTTTACACATATGCATATGAGGACAGTTGGCCCTCTATTTTGTAGAATGACCCTGAAGTCTCTGAAGTGATCAGCCTGTTTGCAATGTTTGGTACTTTTGTTTCTTGATGTATCATGACAAACCATGGAAAGTCAGAATAATTGATGATACATTTCTATGTTAGAGTTACTTTAAATTAGTTTAGCTGGACAGATAGATTATCCAATTATAGAGAATGTTGTAATATTGCATGTATAATTGTGTAAGCATGGGTTGTGGATTAGTAGATTAAAAAAAATTAAAAGCTCATTAAAGGGGTGACGTGGTTTGTTTGCCTATCAATCAGAGCCGGATCTGTGGTTACTCAAATAATAGAAATTGTGTTTGCCTGCTAGCTTCTCAGAGGTCTATGATGATGGTTAATTTTCCAAACCAGGGAGAAAGCATTGTTGTGGTTTTAAACAGAAAGCCAAATTACCAAGGCTTTTGTTCCATCTCAGCAGTTAGGGAAGATGAATGTTTGTATGCAGGCTTTTAAGCAGACTGGGAGAGGGACCACACAATAGAATAGCTGTTATATTAACATACAAAGTCTGTTAGGCCAGCATAGTTAAGTGGACTATACTGACTGGGTGTACTCAGATAGGGTACCAGAAGGGAATCATCATATAACCATGGAGAGCTTATGAGTGCTTCTCTTTGAAAAGATGAGATTTTGAAAGAGGCTTTTGGAAATAATAATTTTTTGAAAGCCATTTCAAGGGAAGTGTTTAAGGCTTTGGAACGACCAAGACAATTACACAGTAAGCAATTTAATATGCTTTTATCTTAAAGTATGTTCTTAAAAAAAAGAAGCTTAGTTAGTGACTAGCAGTGTCAGAAATTTACATTTTTATTGCCCCCTGGAATTAGTTTTATTGAGCATTTTATGGGGATTAACAATTTAGTCAATTCATTAAAACAATGTTCTATATCTGAATAATTAACCAAGTCTAGAATATAATTTGTGATCTGCTCCATCCTTTTTTTTTTTTTTAACCAAAGTAAAATGTGCATTAAATTCAAAATCTGTTTCTTGGTCAAAGTGACTCAAAATGATGGAACATGTCACATTTTAAGAAAGACATCAGAAAACAGAGGAATTCAGTACGGGGGCATTTTTTTGCCCCCACATTATGAATGGCGTTTTTGCCTCTTCCAGGGGCATTTTTGCCCCAAACCTTGTTTAATTTTTTACCCTGATGACTATCGTGTCATGATTGTTTGTATATTTGTATGTGTATTATATCTGTCTTTATTGTGGTGTGGTTGTAAGGTGTGGCTTTGGTAGGCTGACCATATGTCCTCTTTTTTCCGGATATGTCCTCTTTTTCGGACCTTAAAAAACCGTCCGGCTGGGATTTCTAAATTTGCGAAAATGTCCGGGATTCAGCTTTAGCTGCATTATGATGTGCATCTGGTCTAATACTTCATTGTGTGTGCACGCATATTTGCATTGCTTTAACCCCTCTTTGTAAGTCCCGCCTTCTCGCACATCAATTGGTCGATTATAAGAGGCTTGCAGCAACTACTGGCCAAATTCCTGCCTGTCAATCTTTCCGCAAATGCGCAAAGTTCTGTTGTGTTTGGCATCAAACAGTTGCTTGACAGTAGCAGCAAATGACAGCTGAGTGGAAACAATGCCCCCAAAAGTGCAAATTTACAGAAGATTTGCACAAAAAATTCCCATGCTTTCGTCCAGGTCGAGATCCGTGGGAAGCAGAAAGTATGACATGTAAAGCTGGCACTTATGTGTCAGTTGCTAATAAAGGTGCAAGTGATTTAGAAGCACACATTAGCTCTGCGAAGCATAAAGGGTCAGTAAAAGGTGAAAGTTCATCAGGTAAATTAACGGACTACTTTTTGTGACCAGGTAAAATTGTTATCACATGACCATTCAAAATAATAGTAATAGTAAATGAAGGTACACTCATGGCATCAGATATTTTATTTTAGTACATGGACATTCAAAAGAATGTTGGAAATGTTTATATATATATATATATATAATATAATATAATTTTGGTAGTTTTAAGAGATGTTATGCAAAACTATTACCTTTGTGAATGTAAAATATACCTTGAAGGATATCAGAAGCAATATTCTTGTTATCTGAAATGTAAAAAAAATAAAAAATAAAAAAATAAAATCAGCTGTAACATAGTTGACAGTAAAAGTAACACAATGACACCATTTTACATAAGAAGATCTCTGTTTTTGCAAAGGAACAATATCTAGTTAATTTTGTAAAATCAATGAAATGTCCCTTAATCCCTAATCATAATGTTCCACGCATGCATGCACATACATGCACGAGGGCACACACCCTCAGTGTCCTCTGACACATACAGTACAGGCTTAAATTATGACAAAAAACTGATCTATGAAAAATAATTAATTGTCATCAGTGGACAAAGTAGGGTCGTGTAAACTATGTTACCCAAGAGCTGACATATAACCTGGTTGACAATTCCCCATTTTGACTCATAATTTCAAAGGTAGACCTTGCCTGGCCAACCACATGTCATTTTCTTGATCAGGTTAACCTCAAATTTGAATATATATTTTAGTTAAAATCATAAAAATACTGCAAACCATAACGATGTACCCAACATAGTTGACGGTAAATTAATATACTCCTTGACAATATGCTTCTGTAGTTAAAATATTGAAAAAAATTAAAGGACACTCACCATTATGTGTTCAAAATGTCCTCCACAGAGGAAAATGACATCACATGATTCTGGTCACATAATTTTGAGATACGCCATTTTTTAGTTGCAGAGGGATGTTTGTTTAGTAACATAGTTGACAGAACTTTTGTGGACATGAGTAAAATGTCAAACTCATTCCAAAAAAAAAAAAAAAAAAAATTAATTTTTTCTGAAGTGTTTAGAATTTAAAAATAAATAAAATATAGATAATGTTGACTTTAAAAATTTTTTTTTCATTATTTTGAACTGAAGACCCACTCACTTCAAAAACGGACAATGCAAAAACGATCAGTTAAGAAACATCATGGCAATTTCAAGCAAAATGAATCATGGGGTGCACTAAATATTTGTGTGATATTATAACATGCTTTCCCTTAATGGATAAAATGGGATATTTATGCATTAATAATTAATAATTATCATCAATGGACATTGAATGTACCCTAAATTATAGAACGAGACAAATATTCCATTATTGTTTGTGGATGTGGCCATTTGTTTTTACTATATAGAACATACCTTTGTCATTTGACCTCTATTCTATGTACCCCAGGTGCAGAGGTGAGTAGAGTAGCCAAAAACTGTACAAGTGAAAAAAAAAAAATTACTCAAGTAGAAGTAAAAGTACTAACATAAATAATTACTTGAGTAAGAGTAAAAAAGTATCCAATTAAAAGAGTACTCAATTAGTGAGTAACTCGTTACTTTCACAAATGACATAATAGACGTTAACGCCCCTATATTCCATTACATAATACACATTTAACATGTATTACATAATTATTATTTTTATTATTATTATTCATGGAAATTCTCATTCACCATCATGTTGTTTCAAACCCATATGACTTTCTTTCTTCCATGCAACACAATAAGGAGATATTAGACAGAATGTTTGCCTGAGTCACTATTTACTTTCAGTGAATGTGTTTTTTTTGTTTTGTTCTCTATATTTTGAAAGTGAATGGTGACCGAGACTGTCAGTCCCTAACATTCTGTCTAACATCTTTTGTGTTCCAAAGAATACAAAAGGTCACATTGGTTTGGAACAACATGAGGGTAGGGAAATGATGGCAGAATATTAAATTATGGCTGAGCTATCACTTTAAAGGGATAGTTCACCCAAAAATTCAAATTCTCTCACCATTTGCTCACCCTCATGCCATCCCAGATGTGTATGATTTCCTTTGTTCTGCAGAACACAAATTATGATTTTTAGAAGAATATTTCAGCTCTGTAGGTCAGTACAATGCAAGTGAATTGGTGCCAAAATGTTGATGCGCCAAAAAGCACATAAAGGCAGCATAAAAGTAATCCATTTTATTCCAGTAGTTAATTCCATATCTTCAGAAGTGATATGATAGGTGTGGGTGAGAAACAGATCAATATTTGTCATTTTTTGCTAGAAAGTCTTCTCCCTGCCCAGCAGGAGGTGATATACAGAAAAGAATGTGAATCACCAAAAACACAAGAAGAAGTATGTGAAAGTGATCTGTTTCTCTATTTCTCATCCACACCTATCACATCGCTTCTGAAGATATTGATTTAACCACTGGAGTCTTATGGATTACTTTTATGCTGACTTATTTGATTTTGTTTTTAGCTTTAAAATGTTGGCACCCATTCACTTGCATTTTATGGACCAAAAGAGCTGAGAAAATCTTCTAAAAATCTTAATTTGAGTTCAGCAGATGAAAGAAAGTCATAAACATCTGGGGTGGCAAGAGGATGAGTAAATGATGAGAGAATTCTCATTTTTGGGTGAACTATCCCTTTAAGGGCTCTTGTCAGATCTGGATGAATTTGTTTATAAGAAGAGAGGTTTCTAGTAATTATTACAGTGAAACCGTGAAAATGTCCCACAAGGACATTATAGATAATTCTGAAATATAAAGTAAAGCAAGACCATGCTTTATTAATTTTCACTATTTCATAGCTTTTAAAGTCCTGCGTGGATTCTTATTTCAGTGTAGTTACAGTTTACATTTTTCGAAAGAACTGCACCAACCCCAGTCGCAAAACACTCGCTGTGTCTGAAAGTATCAAAAGTACAGGTAAACTGCATAAATTACGGTACAGTTCATTAAACTCATGGCAACTTATTTGATTGGTGGTGCTCATCATTTACTCACCCTCATGCTATCCCAGATGTGTATGACTTTCTTTCATCTGCAGAACACATACAAAGATTTTAGAAGAATATTTCAGCTCTATAAGTTAATTCAATGCAAGCAAATGGTGGCCAGGCATTTCAAGCTTCAAAAAGTACATTAAGGGAGCATACATTTATCCATACTACTACAGTGGTTAAATCCATGTCTTCTGAAGCGATTCAGTTGGTATTGGGTGAAAACAAACCAAACTGTAACTCATTTTCACTGTATATCTTGCCATTGCAATCTCTAGGCACGATCATGATTTCAAGCTTGATTTCACTTTCTAGTTCTTGATGCATGCACAGAGCCCTAGGTGGCACTTTAGGAAGTGTAATCGAACTTGAAAGCCTGATCGCCGAGAAGACTGCTAATGTCAAAATATATAGTCGAAAAAGGAGTTATATTTTGGTCTATTCTCACCCAAAAACCAATTTGATCCGTTCAGAAAATATCGATGAAACCACTGGAGTCTTATGGATTACTCTTATGCTGCATTTATGTGCTTTTTGGAGCTTTAAAGGTCTGGCCACCATTCATTTACATTGAATTGACCTACATAACAGCAATATTCTTCTTAAAATATTTTTTTGTTTGTGTTCTGCAGAAAAAAAAAAATTAAAGTCATACACATCTTGGATCGAATGAGAGTGAGAAAATTATGAGAGAATTTTCATTTTTAAACAAACCATCCCTTTAATGGTACATTCAAGTCACATCAGAATGATCATATTTATGGGATTATGGGGCCAATAAGCAGCCACTCAGCAACCACCCAGAACACCCTGGCAACTGCATAGTGATGTGCTGAAACACAGTTAAAACAACTTAACAGCATAGCAACAACCTGACAACAACCTAGAACACCCTGTCAGCTGCAGAGCAATGTGCAAAAAACACAGAAAACAATTTCGCAACAGCACAGTAACAACCTGGCAACCACATACTGTAGCAATGCGCCAAAACACACAGCAGAGATCACCTTGATAGTTTCCAGTACCCCCGCGAGGGCGCGTGGTAAATGTGTAAATACTGCTCATGACATGCGGGATGCAGGACAAAGCGCACTGATATATTGCTGCACTAATTTAAAAATGTACACTTATAAACTGATGTCATAAGAACCCATATTTACAGAATCACCCTGAAAATTACCATCACCATGTCACAGAAAAGCCAGCTTTAGTTTAAGAGCCACAACTTACCACAGCGTGCTGCCATAAGATGAATCTGCAGTTTTAATCTTGAAATATACATATATTGTTTTGGTCTTAAATGAAGGCATTGCATGACGAAATTATAATTTTTACACTGTGCGGAGCGAAGAAAGTGTTTCACTTAATTTAGAAGAGCATGATGCTGCTGTGATGGACTCGGCTTGAGTGACAGTCTTTGACAGCACATGCAGCTGTGAACTTCCGCTGTCGTAAATGTCCCATTCATTAATCTCTCAATAAATTACACGTTAATTAAAATTAAACCCAGTAATGTAACGACACGAACGCTGCCCATAGTAATGAAGTAAAAGTACATTTTACTTGAGTGAGAGTAAAAAGTACCCACTTTTAAACCTACTCTAAAAGTAGATTTTTTCGCAAAAAGTTACTCAAGTAAATGTAACGGAAGAAATGTAGTGCGTTACTACCCACGTCTGCCCAGGTGCCCTGTTAAGGATTTCCCTTCATTATTTGTTGAATAAGTGCTGCCGCTGCCAAAACAGAATGAGGTTCATTAAGCTTATCAAACACTCTGTTTACTTGTGGTATACGTTACAAAATCGCACTTTAACTTACTACAGTGTGGTGGAGCTTAATTGTATAATTGTATATAATTAACTCATTGACACTATAACATGATAGTTTGACAAGTCAATTTAAAGTTTGTTGTCGCTCTTACTATAAACAGGAACTATTTAGTCTCCCCAGTGACTTTGGAGAAAACATGTTGCACAAAACAATCAACAATAAATTGAACATTAATATGAAATGAAAGCATTTTAAAGGTTGAGTAAAGTAGGGTGCATAACTGCACTGTTAAAGGCAGCATTATTGCACTGTGGCAGGAAGAGAAAAGCCATTTCTCACTTCATGTGTAAAAGATGATGTTTGATATTTATGCTTATGGCACATTTACTTACTTTGATAACTCACTTCTAACCATGTATAAGACCATTTGTAATTTAACCGAATCCTCTCACTAGTCACTTGATTGTAATCCTACCTATCAGTTGGCTTAGGTGTATAGCTAGGCTTAGATTTAAACAGGTTCATTTAGGGTTTGCATTACGTCTCATCAAGTGACTAAGCTATGTGTCTACTTTTAAATAGGTTTGAGTCTTTATTTAACTCACCCTTATAATATTTATTTAGATACTTCTGATAGTAGGCATATATATATATATATATACTGTAAGAATGTAATTTAGCATTGATATGAATATAACTGACATAAAACAGCTTTGCACCTCCTTTTGGACTTGTGTCAGACATAATAGCTCATGTAGTCCAGAGGCAAAATTATGCCCTTAAAATTATTTAATGTAAATATAGCATAATTTATATACATTTGTTTTAATGTCTAAGCACATCTGTGGATGTGATAGTGAATATATTAACAATGAATGGGGTCACTCTATATTTAGAACATCATGGCAATTTCAAGCAAAATGAATCATGGGGTGCACTAAATATTTGTGTGATATTATAACATGCTTTCCCTTAATGGATAAAATGGGATATTTATGCATTAATAATTAATAATTATCATCAATGGACATTAAATGTACCCTAAATTATAGAATGAGACAATTATTCCATTATTGTTTGGGGATGTGGCCATTTGTTTTTACTATATAGAACATACCTTTGTCATTTGACCTCTATTCTATGTACCCCAGGTGCCCTGTTAAGGATTTCCCTTCATTATTTATTGAATAAGTGCTGGCGCTGCCAAAACAAAATGAGGTTCATTAAGCTTATCAAATAATAATTTTGGACTGTAAGAATGTCAGATAGCATTGATATGAAACAAGACAAACCAACTTGTGAAAATGATTATACATTTTTACATGATATTAAATATACTGACAGTTAAAAAAAAGATATTATTTTAGACATATCTGAGGATTGAAAATGGAATGAATATAACTGACATAAAACATCTTTGCACCTCCTTATGGACTTGTGACAGACCAGTTCATGAAGTCCAGAGGCAAAATTATGCTCCTTAAATTACCCTGATATGTTTAATGTAAATATAACATAATTTAAATAAATGTATATAATGTCTAAGCACATCTGTGCATGTGATGGTGAATATGTTAACAATGAATGGGGTCACTCTATATTTAGATCCTTTCTGATTAATATTTCATTATTTTCAGTGAACTGAATACAGACCATTAAGAATTAATACCTACCAGTGTCATGAACTCTTGGAATATTAAGTAGTTAACAGAGACATAATCGCTCGGCTTAATATGTGCATACAGTGTGTGTGATTCTTGTCAGTGACCATTGAATTTTCTAAGAGCTGTAATACATATCAGACAGTTTGTAGCATCCTAATACTGTATGTCAGTGGTTCTCAATGTGTGGGGCGCACCCCGACTTTCCTATTCTCAAATCTCACTCACTTTCACACATTCAGAAAATTGGTGACAATACATGCAAGAACCAATGTGAGCAATTTCTTTTCCTCCGCCTTTTTCTCCTTATGCCTTGTTTATGCTTTTGCCTGGCAATGCAGCATGTCCAACTTAATGCTCAACTTTATGCAAATTAAAAGTGTCCAACCAATCCCTGACGATATTGCAGCAGTTTCTGCTGGATTCAGTGTTTAGTCACATCATTATGTTTAATTTAGACTTCAAACAGACATTAAATGGTGATTGCACACATTCATTGTGGCAATACTGTGGCTGGGTAAGCAATAAATCAAGACTGTTTGTATATTTAGGCAATCGGAAATGAAGCTGGCATCTTTCCAACTGTGATTTTGCATATATATATATATATATATATATATATATATTAGAAGATATTATTGTTCATGTACAGAAAGCAATTGTAGACAATACACATTCACTTTACAAATTACAAACACGCCCCAGAGCGACAGTTTTCTATCGTTGTGAGCAGTGCTGAGCAGATTTCTTCCGCTCCAGTGGACACAGTGCCGCTCCTTGCTTTTTGGGGGCCCTAAAAAAACTTTGTGTGGCCTCCAACTCCAACTCCCCACCCCCGTCAATGTGTTCGTAACCCCTAAAACAATCCCCCCACCCCTTAAGCCTTTCTCGAACACAATGCAAAGTATTGATTTTATTGAGTTTACATTAATGACAAAGTTTTTGCATTTTATTTGGACTTTTAGGTATATATAGTATATAGTATATAGCAAGTATATAGCACGTTAAAATAAACAAAAGTTCAGCCAAAGTTGAAAGTACAGTTGAAACAAGAACTATAAACAATATATTAAAATATCTATAAACTATAAGACATGATAAAACAATGAACAAGAGTAAATTAATGCAGACTGAAAGACAGATAAAAACATATTAGCATTGCAGGTAGACAAATGAACAATGGAATAAATAAAAATTTAGTTTGACAGCAGAATGTTCGCAGAAAATAACACCATATAGCTTTCTGAAAAATTATAACACACATATTAGTGAGTTTCTGTATGTTGATGCCTTTCTGGATTATCTTATTTTCTCAAAAATATATTTAAAAGATAAAGATGTGCTAATTCATTCTTATTAAATGTACCTAAGTCATACTGCCTATAGCATAAAATGTAACAAAGCAATAAATAAATAAATAATGTTATTTAAGCTCAGTATTGACATTTACATAAAAAGATTAAATGTTTGTCTGTACTTTGTACTTAAATCATCTAATACTTTGTTATATTGGACCAAACTTTTGTGCAAACATGCTGTATTAATGATGCATTTTACATAAATCAAAATTTAATTATATCATCATATCAAGTTATATCAGTGTTCTGCATAAGGATTATTTCCATCTTCGTTAAATATTTGTGATTGTTTTGTGTATGTGTGCGTGTGGTTGATGCATTGAATTCAAAATTGCAGAAAAAACAGAAATAAAACTGGTCTGGCATGACAGTATCAAATTGCAAGTGTTTTATTAATTTTGTTCTCCAATGATAAAATAAAATAAAAAAATAAAAATAATAATAAAAAAAATTTAATCAACCTTAGATGTGATGGAGGAGAAATTCCTCTTTGGTCAAAATCATTACCATATTTTGGTCTTTTTTTGGAAATGTTCTCAGACACAGTTTAGTAACAGCTCAGCCAACGTGCATTATTTATATAGGAATGAGCCAAAGAGATAATGATACCCTAAGACAGTGTAGTTGATACATTTAAGGTGCCCTTTGAAACTATCACAGGGAGCCCTCACATACTTTCAGACACATGCATCTGGTGCTCTTGAAGGACACTACTTGCAAAACTCAGAGGACAAAAAATGTAACTGGAGTACTTTTTCCCGAGAAGCTTGAAGCACACAACAAAAGGGATGCAGACATTCATGAATTCCTGAGATAATGGACAAAGAGCCTTTTGTCTGTGGGAAATCTCTTGCCAAAATTAGCACTACAACCAAGGACAAGAATCTGTTGGACATTTCTAAAATGTGTGGAATGCACCTGTAAGGTACAGTCATAAACAAAAGGAACTATCAGCATTTTGGCTTTTGTGTTAAGTGGAAATGCTTCAGACTTGGACTTCAAGAGGCTAAATTAGACATGTACTATGTTACATTTCTTGTGATATAAGAGATATACTTATAATTGCACTTTATAATAATTTCTGCTTTTTTTTAGCCTATATACCACATGGAAGATTTGTATTACTGTTTGAGTCACTGACAACTCATTTTTGATACAGTGACACGCTTTAGCATGACTTTAGCAAAAGGATAAAATGCCACCAAAGAAAGGAGACAAAGCTGCCCCTAAGAAAGGTGACAAGGGAAAGGCACAGGAATCGAAAGAAGACACAAAGGCTGGAAAAGATGACAAGAAAGGGGGCAAAGAGCAGCCTGTTAAAGGCAAAGGGAAAGAGGACGCGAAGAAAGGCAAAGGAAAGGGCAAGCAAGCAGCTCCTAGTGAATCTGAGGAGGCCTCCGAGGAGGTTGAAAAGAGTGAGGTTGAGGACAGCGAGATGGATGAAGAAGATGTGCAGAGTGAGGATGATGGTGGCAAACGAGGTAAAGGGAAAGCTGCGATGAAGGGAGCTTCCAAAGCTATGGCAGTAAAGGCTGCAGCCAAGCCAAAGCGTGGCCAACCAGCCAATGAAGGTGTCGATCTGAAGACCGGTAAGCGTGCCAATATTAAGGCTGCATCCAAAGCTGTGGCAGGATTCAAACCTGAAGAAAAGAAGCCACAAATTCAATTAGGGAAAATGAAGGACATAAACCTGAATGGGGCCTCTTCGGCTATGATGGGCTTTGCTGTTCAGGGTCAGAAGAATGTGCAAAAGAAAGAGGATGCTAAAGCTAATTTAAAAGGCGCTTCTAAAGTTCTCACAGGTCTGACAGGAAAGTCCCCATTTTTTTCAAAGCCAGCCCCAAAACAATCAAAAAGAGGGCTAAAGAGCACATCAAGGCTCTTCATGGGACTGTCAGGCAGCAAGAAAAAGAAAGGTATGACACCAAAGGCATTACAAAGCACATCAAAGTTGTTTGCAGGCTTTGGAAAGTCAAAAACAGATGACGATAAAAATAAAAAAGAAGAGGGTGGAAGAACACTCTTATTACTCAATATTGGTGGAAAGGCAAATAAAAATGCTGCAGCGACCTCTGGACTTGGAGGAAAATTCAAAGGCTTCTTCGGTAAAAAGAAAACTGGAGCTGCTCAATTCAAAAGTAAAGGATGGGCACTGGGGAAGATATCAGGAGCAGCAAATTGGCTAACTAATAAATTCATCTCATCTAAAACTGGAAGACTGGGTCATACTCTTTGTTATGGCAGGTCAAGTATAGGGCGATATAATGGCTATCAGAATGGAGGGTATGAATTTGATGAAGGTGAGTTTAGCTATGAGGAAGATGACTATGCTCAAAACAGTTATAGCAGAAATAACCCCCGTGGGCGATATAGGAGCAGAAATTATGAAGGCTATGGCCAAGGGCATTTCAGAGAACCACATCAGTATGACTATTATGAAGATGACCAGGAATATTATGATTATCCTGAAGATGAGTATGGCTTCTATGACGAGGAGAATGATAACTATGATCCCATGTATGAGGATGAAAATGGCTATTATGATGAGGTCTATTATGATCAGTACGATGGAAGACAACCATATGGTTATTATGATGATAGAATAGACTATGATTATAGGTACCAGAGAATGGATGAATATGGATACCCTGTTGATGGTATGGAATACTATGATGAAATGGGTATGGCTATGGAGGATAAATTTGGCTATCTTGGTAATGATGCAGAATACTACGACTGTGGGTATTATCCAGAGCAGTTGGACTACTGTGGTGATCAACAGAATTATTATAATCACTTTGATGGTGTTTCAGATGCATACATGATGTATTCAGCTTATCCAAGTGCATACCATCAAAATCAGTACAGCTACAATGGAGATGCAACTGCAGTTTACCTTGACCCTCAGGTGGTTGCTAACCAGCCATTTATGTACACAGTGGAGGATGTCATGGAACCAACAGAACCCACAGAAATGTATGGTTATGAATATGCACACATACCAACAGAAAGAATATTGACTGAGGACGCATTCAGATTCCCAAGACCACAAGTAAAAATGTTTGGAAAAGAAAAACTTGAAATTGCAAATCCAATGTCTCATATCCCCAGGAATGATTTTGAGATGATTTCAGACCAGTTTGAAAACCAAACATTTTCTTCACCTGTGGGGTTTCCTCTATATACTTCCCAGCAAACGGAAGATGTACAAAGGTCATTATCTCACACACCTATGATAATTCATCAAATACCAACACCAGCATCTGTCATTCCACCTAGTAGTCCCATTTTAACCCAATCACCCATAATACAATTTTCTCCTGTTCCTCAAGCGAGAGCTTTTCCGTCTCCAATCCTAGTATCACCAACCCCAAGTAGACATACTTTTGGACCTGTTGGACCCATGTCGTTCTCAACACCAGCATCTCCTGTTCTGTCTGCAAGGAGATTCGATCCCATTTTAGTTGATCCAGTATCCCCCCATTTAGTCTATCCAGATCCTATGTTAATCCCATTTTCACATGAAAATAGCCAACCAACAACACTGAGACAAGTAAATAATCTGCCCTCACCACAGCTCTCCATAAGACAAAGCAATTTTTCGCTTGGCCGAAGCAGCCCTATGCCTCGCCAAAGTTCTGATATGTATGAGGAAATGGGTTCAAAGTTTTTACCAAGGCATTCTAGAATGTTTAGCCCACCATTATACAATAACAATATACAAAGACCGTTCTCTCCCATCCAAAGGAAAAAGTTCAGTCCCCCTTCTTCCCCACAACCATCCAGGCGATCTCCATCACCCTTGGCATCTTTAAGGGGAAAATCTCCAACACCCCATAGAAAGCCTTTTGGTTCCAGAGCACCGTCACCTCTTGTTAATGGAAGGGAGAGTCCTCTTATGTCCCCACGAGGCTCATTAAGAAGGAGAAGTCCTCCATCTTCTCCTAGAGCAGCCCTGAGGCAAAGTGTTCAAGCTAGTCCTGGCCCTTCAAGAAAATCTCGTTTCAGGCCAATTGGTAGAAGCAATCAAACATCTTTCATATCATCAAGATCTATGAGGAAAAGTTCTCTTTCACCTCAACCATCTTTACGGAGAAGGAGCCCCCCAGTGTCTCCAACGATAGGCCAACCAACTTTAAAAGAGACCTCTTCATATCCAACCCGCAGAGCGGCTTCTCCCATCCAAAGACCTGCATCTTCAAGACCAGTATCCCCCTTCTCTTCTAGATCCCAGAAACCTCTGTCCCCATCACCATCAGGATTTTCTGGGAGAATTCAACATGACCCACAACAATTACCAACTCGTTCCTCCACACGTCGATTTAGAGGATTTGGCGGCAACAAAGTGCCAATGGGAACAGTTAAGCCTTCACCCGTTAATCCAGTTTTGCAAAGAAAAAGTCATCATTGTACTCCCCAAATGCAAAATGTTGCCCCATTCAGATCTTCATTCCATAATGCCCCCATGGGCTCAGGAGGTTTAGATCAGAATGCTAGATCCTCCCCCATCATGTTGGCAAGACAAGGTTCCAGACCAGCAGGTTTTCAGGACTCAAAAAGATTCTTTCCACCTGGAACACCTAATCCACAGAGAGGTTTTCATAGACCTGTTGGGAGAGGGCATCCTGTTATGAGAGTACCAATAATTCCTGTTCCTCTAAGACAATCAATTAGAGGGCAGAGCCATCCTCTTGTAATGAATGCTCAGCCACCTTTTCCTCATCAGGTTCAAATGAAACAACCAGGAGTACCTTCACCACAACTCTCTATGAGACATGTACCAACCCCATGTCCATCACCTCAGCTTTCAGTGAGAGCTGGTTCCCCAATGTCTGTACGCTCTTTGTCACCAAACATCTCAGCCTCTATTCAAAGAAATGCTCTGCATAACGAACTAATTCATCGCACCTCACTCAGATCACCATTTCCACCTGGTAGCACTCCTCAGTCTCAAGAAGTAACAGAATTTGCCCAATCAGTTCAACAAGGACCATCACATCTACTAACAAATGCTTTACAGAACCCAAATCTTTCCACTGCTTCATTCAGTTCATCTTTTCCACGGTTCAAGTCCCCAATGTCTCAGATCAACCAAGGTGTCCCTCTGAGTTCTTCCCCAGCTTTAACAAATGCATTACAAAATCCACTTCTCCGTAATGCCACTTACCGCTCACCTCTGCAAAGGTCTGCATCTCCCCATTCTGTCGTAGCACCTCAAGAGTTCCAGGTAATTGATCAGAGTTCTTCCCCAATGCTGTCTAATGCATTGCAAAACCCTTACCTACGTAATGCCTCATTCACTTCCCCTCTACAAAGAAGCACATCTCCATATTCTCCCTCAGCTGCTCAGCAGGGACCTCAGAACATTTTGCAATCTTCTTCAGTGCTAAGTAATGCATTACAAAATCCTCAATTACGCAGTGCCTCATTTATCTCACCTCTTCAGAGGAATGCATATGCTCCAGGGATTTCACAATCAGCCAATCAGCAAACATCACTATTATCAAGTGCACTTAAGAATCCAAACTTAAGGAATGCATCATATACCTCTCCTCTTCAGAGGAGTCCCACTCCTTTCCATCAAGCACAAACATATTCCTCACCATTGTCAAATGCATTAAAGAATCCAAGCCTTCAAGGCGCTTCCTTTCGACTACCTGATGGTTCAATAATATCCAGGAATTTAGGAGGTCAAAAAGAGGAGACCCCTACATCTCTTCTGTCAAATGCTTTGCAAAATCCCAGTCTCCGAAAAGCTACTTATAGACTCCCAGATGGTACTATAATATCAAGAAATGAGCCAACACAACCAGGTCCATCTTCTTCACTGTTATCCACTGCTCTTCAGAATCCCAACATTCGAAAAGCAAGTTACAGACTTCCTGATGGAACACTTGTATCCAATGACACTGACCAAACAGCTGACACAGCGATATCCTCACCATACTTGGGGAGTGCTCTACAGAATATAAACCTACGTAAAGCTTCTTATAAACTTCCTGATGGGTCTCTCTTTTCCCGAAACCAGCAGAAAGAACAGTCTTCGTCTCCACTTCTTTCAAGTGCTCTTTTGAATTCTAATCTTTGTAAGGCTTCCTATAAGCTTCCTGATGGAACAATTTTGATTAAGAACGCTAAGCCAGAACAAACAATTTCATCTCATTTGTCAAGTGCATTGCAAAATGTTGGTAAGGCCAACTATCGCTTACCTAATACCTCTGGCCTGTTTAGAAATCCAAAACAAGAGCAAACTCCCCCTTCAATGCTGTCCAGTGCCCTACAGAACCAAAACCTTCGCAAAGCTTCTTATAGATTGCCCGATGGATCAATCATGACAAGAGGTAAAGCAGCTCAAAGTGAAGGACCCACATCACCTTTTCTGGGAAATGCCTTGATGAACGCTAACTTGCGCAAAGCGTCCTACAAGTTACCGACAGCATTGGGACATTCTTCAGAGGACCCGAGGTACGCAGTGGTGATTCCACAGGTTCAGGGTCAGTCTGGTGAACATTGGGCACAAAATCAAATAATAGATCCTCATGAGCCAGATGATGTGTGGTCTTCAGAAAGAGTCCTCCCTCATCATACTGTTCAGAACCTCACAAAATGGTCCATGTATAGGGATGAAGAATTGGAGAATTTTGTCATCCCCGTGTTTCCTGGCCAAGAAACAGATAGCGCAGAAACTGCTTGGGTACCAGATAGGGAAGGTGAACCTCAAGGGAGCTGGTATGACAAGGTAAATACCTGGTATTTATGTAAGTTGATAATAAAACTGCGTATGAGAAGCTGTTGCTCAGTTTAAGGCTATCTAGAATCCCCCTGCTTACAATATTTGTGCAGTGAGAACTTCTTTTGAGATTTACTCAGATACGTCAGTTTATATGTTCATTTTGTTTCCTCAGTTTCTGTGAGTGGAATTATCTGTACACTAGAAATGCACATGTATTCATAATGAGATTACATTTTCTGAGTGCAGGGAGTGCAATCTCTCTGCCAAGACAATATTATGAGTATAACTGAAGCTTCAGATTAATATGTTGAATTTAGGTTTTAAAACTATGGGTCGAAACTTTACAGAAGAATGTCAGTGCATGTCAAATGTCAAAGAAAACACCAAAACACACCAGACACACCAACTATATCACAACAACTTACAGGTATCATGCATTTCTAACTGTACTGTGAAATATTGGTGTATTGGTTATACAGTTTTAATATTTACATAATCTTGTTTTTACATGCTTTTTAGATGTACTCAATACGAAGTCTGCCCACAATGTTGTACCGTGAACATGCAGAGGAGGATGGGTTTGAGGACATGACACAGCTTGAGTATGAATTTATTGAATATGATTATTTTTTTGAATATGTAAACATAATTTACACAAGAGTATTGCTGAAAATAAATAATTACATTGGTATCGAATGAGGTCAGTCTTTACAAAATATGTCAATTAATTACATATTTAATGTGCTTTAAACATACTGTATGCTACAATGTATTAAACATTTCTGACCATTTTTGATCACTTTCAAAAGAAACTGTGCTTTCATAAAGGATAAATCTCTCTTTCCAGGGAACTGCACGAAGGTGCTGTGTTACTGAATTTGAAGAAAAGGTTCAAACGCAATTTGATATATGTAAGTTGATTTCAAAGCCCATTCCATATTTATTTATATCTGACAATGTTAATGAATAGCACTGAAGCATGTAATTGAAAACATGTTTTTAAAAATGGAAAATTCTTTAATTCTGTAAATATTTCCATTACAGCAACACTTCTCGACTGTACAAGAAATTTGTCTGAATTTAAAAATGAAAGTAGGGCAACAGTTTCACAAAAACAGATTCTAAAAAAGAATTTTGTTTTCTTTCAAGACTTACATTGGAAGTATCCTGGTGTCTGTTAACCCCTACAAGATGTTCAACATTTATGGAACAGACATAGTACTGCAACATAAAGGTCATGCCCTTGGAGAGAATCCTCCGTAAGTTAATTCATTCATTTATTCATTCGTTAGTTCGTTCGTTCGTTTGTTCATTCATTCATTTATTCCCCATATTTTGCACCATTGACCTGAATTTTGTATTTATCTTGGACTGTTATATAAGAAGAATGTTCATAACAGTAAGGAAGTTTCTTATGTTGTAATTTTTCAGGCATATTTTTGCTATTGCAAATGCTTCCTACACCAAAATGAGGGATGCCAAAGAAAACCAGTGCATTATTATCAGGTAGGATCATATAAAATTTATGTTTGTATGTATGTATGCAGAATATATGTAGGAGGATACAATTTGACTACATCACTTAACATAAATTCAATATTATTTTAATATACTTCTTGGAACATTGTTCATGAAACTTAACTGATTATAATATGCTATAAAAACATAAATGAAAGGGAATTACAGAATTCAAACATCTGTTCTGAGTCCTGTCACCTTGAGAAGACTTTTTAGCTGATGGAACCATCAGTGTCAGTTCTACTTGACACAGTTGATCGCCTGGAACACTTTAAACCTAGCTCTGACGGAGATACATGTAAGGAAAGACTACTGATCTCTGGGCCATGATTGCACCAGCAGATCATGTCTCTGTGAAATGCACCCATGGCTGTTCAGAGTAGCTGGCACGACAATCACACTTAAGCATTCAATTTCAATTCTGTCTGATGATCAGACACCTAGCTCATTACTTAAGTGCAAAGCAGAAGACAAGGAAGTTGGTCCTTCTCATGCCAAATCGGTCTGTGCCAGTTTAGGGTGCAATTAAGGAGTTAAGCTGGTAATTGAATGGGTTACAGACATCATGTTGTCTAAATGTGCCTATTGTCTTACAGTGGGGAAAGCGGCTCTGGTAAGACAGAGACCACAAAGCTTGTTCTCCGCTACCTAGCTGTAATACATCATAAACAGAACATCACACAACAGGTATGAGTAATGCACATGAACTCTTGGTCAGAGTTGTACTTTTAGAACTCTCTGTTTATGTCACATTTTATAACTCGTTTTTTTCCTCCATTTTGCCATATATGCTCTGATTCAGATTGAGGTATTGTATTTTTGAGTGGTTAATGTTTGTCTGTGTATTAGTGTGTCATCGGTTGTTCATACCCTTTAGATGTAGCATGCCTTGTTGAGTTTGTGATATGTGAGTGTGTGAAAGTTTTCTAGTTCCTTACAGAGTATTAAATGGTTTAACAGAACTGTTTAGTAATCAATAGGAAGTATCTACAACTGAAATGACAACAAATGCATCATAAAATGAACAACACAAAAATAGTGTTGTATTTTGCTTTATAAAATTGTGCAGGACCTTTTCCTATTGTTTTTAAATTCTTTTGAATATGGTAGTGTACAAATCACAGCTGTTTATCATAAAAGTATTCTTCTACGTTCTTCATACAATTATGTTTGGCTTCATCTACAGATTCTTGAAGCAGCTCCTCTTTTAGAGTCATTTGGAAATGCCAAAACTGTACGAAATGATAACTCAAGTCGATTTGGGAAATACATGGAAATATTTATGGAAGAGTAAGTTGACCAATATCATATCCCTTTACTGATATTGATACACCCAGCAAGAGGAAGCACTTTATTGGAGTGCCTTTACAACTGAAAGAGGATAACAGGGTCAAGATTAACATGATGCTGTTTAAAAAGACTGTATGTTAGAGAACATGGATTAAGTTACGTATTAATGCTTGTCTGGTTTTCCTGCTTTAAACAGAGGGGTAATCAGTGGTGCCATAACCTCACAGTATCTACTTGAAAAGTCCAGGATTGTGTTTCAGGTATTCTTCACAATTCTCATCAAATGGATTTTTCTAAATTCTTCATTAAAAGGGGTCATTTTAGTCTCTTGAATGGCTGTACTAATGTTCGAAGTTTTGACGAAACATTGAAAAAAACAGCTTTCCCAGACATTTTATTTGATAAAAAAAAAAACATCCAATAAACATGAGTTGTGGAAAATTAAATATGATCTACTAGCTTTATACAGCTTTATTCAGTGAATGTCATTGAAGAGACCGTAGGTGTATTCCCCACAGCCACGGTTTCATTCACATCAAAAATAAAATATGAAGCTACTGTGAAGAAGGTCTGTAAAAAGCTCATTTGTGACTTGTAAGTGGACCCAAGGGTAAACATTTTATTTTAAAATACAAATTGACTTTAATAATTAGTTGCTTTATAAGTTAACATATCTGAATGGTTAATTCTCTCTATTTCCCTAATTTTCTCCTTCAGGCCAAAGATGAAAGAAACTACCACATTTTTTATGAGATGCTTGCAGGCCTTCCTTCACAACAGAAACAGTCTTTCTACCTTCAAGAGGCAGAAACATATTATTACCTTAATCAGGTGAGTTTATGCTTTTATTGATTTTATATATCATTAGTAGGGCTGGTTTTTTTTTAATCAAATTTATCGCATATATAAATATTTGCTGAGAAAAGCCCCCCAAATAACAATAATTCAATGTACTGTATAATGATTAAATAATTATATTTCAGTTATTATAAATATAAATTAAATAATTATTAAAATAATTATTAAAATAATTAAAATGCATTACATTATTTTGGTAGGAGAGTAAAGCATTAATAAGACAATACAAAGGGGGCCTGGGTAGCTCAGCGAGTATTGATGCTGACTACCACCCCTGGAGTCGCAAGTTCGAATCCAGGGCGTGCTGAGTGACTCCAGCCGGGTCTCCTAAGCAACCAAATTGGCCCGGTTGCTAGGGAGGGCAGAGTCACATGGGGTAACCTCCTCGTCGTCACTATAACGTGGCTCTCGCTGTCGGTGGGGCACGTGGTGAGTTGTGCGTGGATGCTACGGAGAATAGCCTGAAGCCTCCACAGGCGCTACATCTCCCCGGTAACATGCTCAACAAGCCATGTGATAAGATGTGCAGATTGACGGTCTGAGACAGCAACTGAGATTCATCCTCCGCCACCCGGAGAGTCACTACACCACCACAAGGACTTAGAGTGTATTGGGAATTGGGCATTCCAAATTGGGGAGAAAAGGGGAGAAAAAAAAAAAAAAGTGGCTTTAGAATATAATGATAAGACTATCATTGGTCTACAGTCTACAACAATCCATTCTGCAACTGAATTTGTCAGTCTGTCCGAGATCGATTTATTGCGTAGCGTCATAAACACTTTTTAGGTTTTTAGGTCGCTGTGTCAAGTTAAACATAGTTTGAAACATTGAAAATCACATCTCGAGATCCCTCCATTTAGAATTGCTCTCCATCCAGCTATGTTTGAATGCAAGAACATGTTCTCATCTTGTGCTGTCACTAGTGTCAAGCAAGCCTGTGGTGGTTTGTTTCCTGTACAGGCAGAGATCTTCTATACTGAGATAACAGTCTCTGCACTTTTATCAAAGGAAAGAGCGTAACGGTCAGATACTGTAGCATGTTACGACAGTAAGTCACCATTTGCAGATACCATACAAATAAATAAGGAGAGTCGTAAACTGACACCTATCTGTCGCAAAATCGTCTTTAACTACTCTTATAAAACAGCAATTTTATCGTAGTTAACTCCACACATAGTTCACTACAAAATTATTGTTTAGTGTAAACACAAAAGCAGTTTATTCAGCACACAGAAGCATCTCCTCCATAGACATCCATTCACAAAGAACGGCCTCTTGTTTCCTCGCCAGTGTACCGCACATACAATGCCTATGGGACCGCTGTTATGCTATGCTAACCTTGTAGGCTCCTCCTTCAGACTGGCTCTGGTACAGCTGCCTGCTGCCTACTTACTGCCCTCTGCTGAAAACAGGTGGTACATCAAGCTTGAATTGTTCTGATGATAGGAATATTCCTTATTATCGTCCCGGGACATGATTAATTGTGTACATTTTGTAAACGCGTAATTTTTTATATAGTTTATCGCACAAAATTTACATTTGTCCTAAAAGTCTGACTAGTGCTCTGCCCAGTGCCCACTAAAGTGAGAATTTGACTGCTATTATTTCTCTCGTGGATGTTCTTGTTGGTTGTAAGGGTGGAGACTGTGAGATTGTTGGCAAGAGTGATGGGGAGGACTTCCGCAGGCTCCTCAGTGCAATGGAAATACTTTACTTCAGTGCCGAAGACCAGAACGGTATCTTCAGGGTCCTGTCTTCCATCCTCCACCTTGGAAATGTCTTCTTTGAGAGATATGAGGTGAATGAAACTCATTGGAGTGTCCTCACATGTCTTCCTTTTGCTTGCAATGCAATTATGCACTTCTTTAATGGTGCCATGATTTAAGTTATATTTTTGCCCATGTGTTGACAGACTGAATCTCAGGAAATTGCATCAGTTGTGAGTGCCCAGGAGATCAGAGTGGTGGCTGAACTTCTGCAGATTTCCCCAGAGGGCTTACAGAAGTCCATTACTTTCAAAGTCACTGTAAGAAAGGCTTGCTTGATAATATCTTCAATAATAGAGCATTAATAATACAATAGGGTTCAAAAAATGAAAACAAAGAAATGTTATAACTTAAAATAAGGAAGAAATCTTTATTCCCTTTTCTTCCAATTTGGAATACCCAGTTCCCACTACTTAGTAGGTCCTCATGGTGGTGTGGTTACTCACCCCAATTCGAGTGGCAGAGGACAAGTCTCAGTTCCCTCTGCTTCTGAGACCGTCAATCCGCACATCTTATCACGTGGCTCGCTGTGCATGACACAGCGGAGACTCGCAGCTTGTGGAGGCTCATGCTACTCTCCGCAAACCACGCACAACTTACCACGCACCCCATTGAGAGCAAGAACCCTTAATCGTGACCATGAGGAGGTTACCCCATGTTACTCTACCCTTCCTAGCAACCGGGCCAGTTTGGTTGCTTAGGAGACCTGGCTGGAGTTACTCAGCACACCCTAGATTCGAACTCGCGACTCCAGGGGTGGTAGTCAGCATCAATACTCGCTTAGCTACCCAGGCGCCAGGAAGAAATCTTTAATATTCTGTACTATATCTAGGTCACTAATGAAATTAGCAAATTTGTGGCACTGACCACGTTAAGTTTTTTGTTCAGAAGATCAGATGAATTGCTTCTATTAAAGCATGCAATATGCTCTTTGGAACATGCTCAAATCATGCTGGGAAACATTGATCATCAGGTTTTGCACAAACTTGTGGAGTCCATGCCAGCTTGAGCGCATGTTTTTATTAAAGCAAAAGGGAGACATACTATACCAAATACTAAGAAATGTTCAAATTCATGTAAATATTTCTTAATAAATTAATAAAAGTTCTTAATAAAACTTTCATTAATAAATGATTAGTGAATGTGTATTCACATTGTTAGAAATATGAGATAATGCGCTTTTTAATGTTTACTAATGAATTTAACCAACATTGCATAATGCTTAACAGGTTATTAGCTAATGTAACGTCAATGTAATGTTAGTTTAATTCATTAGAAAACATTAACAAGCACATTATCTCTACATATATAACTATTCCATTATAAATTAAGGAATAATCAGTTAAGCATTATGTAATGTTTGTTAATGATTTTTCAATGAAGGTTATTATAAAGCATTACTAAAATAAATAAATAAATAAAATAAAATGCAACTGCATTTTCCATTGAGAATTACTTTAATTGGTATTGCCACAGCAATAAGACCAATATAATAATATTTTTTATAGGAATACTGAGTATTGTTATATAGGCCTGTATTGTGTGTGCCACATGAACTGCCACTGTTTGACAAGACTTTTCTTGAGAATAGCAGCAACAGGGGTGTCACCTCTAGACCTCACATGAACTCCAGGCAGACCTCACGTCAAGGCCCCATGCCAAGTATCAGCACACTGTTATGTGGGTGATTTAACACTACATACATTTCTTTGCTGTTCCTTTGAAATGCAATGCAAATGCCAAAACTGTTCAGTTTGCCTTTTTGACAGCAGGGACAAAGACACCAAAAGAAAGCTGCAAATGGTGCATATAAGGCCTCAGATAGAATAACATGGCAAGTTGATTATGGCAGGGCAGCAGGCCATATCACCATGGAAACCACTGTAACCCAATAAGGGAATACCCTGGGCAGGAACAGACAACAAGGCCCTGTACCTTTGTCAGCAGACATCAAACCCCACTGCAGGGGTGCCACCAAGAGGTCTAACAATGTTTTAACCCTGCTTAAAGGAATAGGTCACCCAAAAAATGAAAAGTGTGTTATTATTTACTCATTCAATGTTGTTCAAAACCAGGGTCGGAAATTTACGGGGCCTTGGTACAAAAATGCCACCAAAATAGACAAAAATGCCCCCGAAATTCAAAATAAATGGTCAAAAATGCCCCCTGTTGTTTTATTGATAAAATCTTTACGTACAAATGCATACATCGTGATTTTCATTTGAATTTTGCTGAACACAGTCGTGCAGATGTTGCTGAGAGGCAGATTATTGCAACATCGACCCGCACAAACAGCTTCTCTCACTCCGCATCAGTTCGATGCTATGCTCCCACATTAAATTCCCTGACCCTTCGCTCCTCTCATTCAGAATAAACTGTCCTAGTGAGTAACAGTATTGTTTCCTGTGCTATACTTCCCTGCCCATCAGCCCACCTCACTTATGCTGCAGTCTGTCCGTCTGAAAAGCCTCCTCATCTGCTAGAGGCCAAAAGTGCGGGAGGGATGGATGTTATATATTTAGTAAGTTAATCAGGTATGGGAAACCGCTAAATCTAATGTTACCAAATGGTACAATTTACTTAATAATAATAATAATAATAATAATAATAATATATGAATTAATCTGGATATGTTAAATAACCCTAATTTTAAATAAAACATTATCAATAATACAATAACCCTTTGGTGCATTTTATTAGTTTTGTAGGCTACAATATGTTAACTTAATAGCCAAAACACTTGAAAATACGTGAATAAGATAGAAAAAAAAAAAAGTGATCCCAGTGTTTCAGTCACAATGCACATTATGCAGTGTAGAGATCAGTCAATATGTAATTATTGAATTTTATGAGAAAACTATCCCTGTAACCAGTCTACCACAACACATGTTCAAATTAGGACTTTCAGAGGAATAACAACATCTTCAAAACCAAAAAAGCTGTTCTAATGTCAAAACATTGGCTGTTTTCAAAATGGTATACAGGTACTAGCTTACCACTAACTTAACACTGTACACTGTACACTGCCTACTATTTTTACATAAATATTAATATTGTAATTAATAATAATTGAAACAGTATGCATTATTCCACAAAAACCTTTCAAAAAGCAGCATACTACATTGTTGCTACATTGCAAACAATACTGCTACATTTACCTCATCACATTGCATGTGAGTAGTGTTTAATTGACATCTTGTAACTAAAATATATCCAATTTTGAGTAAAATGTTATAACTTTCGACACTCAAAATAAAAATAATTCCGAAATAAGAGTCCGAAAAGAGTTGCAGCTGTAATTACATCCGGTTCATTACTCACACTGGAAATGTTGAGCACATTACATTCTGGGATAGGCCACAGTATTCCACGTAGTGTGCTCTGTTGTATACTGCACATTTTGGCAAATGTATTAGGTCATCCGTGTATTACATGCATACGAAAAAGTGTCTTATAGTGCACAGTATTCTATATACTGCAGAATAGTAAGAGTAGTATGGTAGTATACTATTCTGAACATAGCCACTGTGATCGAAAGTACTATGTAGTTAAATGTCCCTATATAAGACTAAAGAACAAATTAGTTTAGATGAGCGATGAAGTTTGACATTGATATAAAAGCAGAAATTTTTTATAGTTAATGTATACATCATGTGTCCATGATGACACTGACTATTAATTGATTAATTGACTATTAATTTGAGTGTTATACATGGCATTTGTATATTATAGAGCTAATCTTGCAAACTGCAGAGCTCCTATTTCAAACTAAATAAATATCTATTTCACAAAAGAGATGAGTGATTATAAGATCCCTCAAATGTGTCAGTCAAACCAAATAGAATCATATTTAAATGACTGTTGCAATTCAGACCTGAGACATGTTTCCATTCAGAGTTCCAGCATTTCATTCTGATTTATCCAGTACAATTTCTGAAAATAGTAAAGTATCCAGGGTCTAAACGAAATTATGTCCTTGAACTTTTTAGGTGTCAAGGGCTGAATCCTCACACTTCTCTTTCCATTTCCTCTGGTGGAGACCATCAACATGTCCGTATTTCATATCAGCATCTTTCCTCATATCAGATCCCTTAAGTTCCTCATTTCAGATGTTTCATCAAAAATCCTTTCAAATGATCCTTTACTTGGCATCTTGTTTCAGAATGGTCTTTGTCTCAGTAGGTCTTGGATAGAGCCTTTGCTCCTCAGTGTTTGTGGCCCCATTGCCATGTTGAAATGTGCTAAGACATCATGACTGCTTGTGTGACACCCATGAGAGCTTTTCAATGTAATTTAGTTAATTCTTTTAATTAGAGGAATAGGTACTCCCTATGTAACAGGAGAGGGCCATACTTAAGCCATTTCCCTTTGTCCAATTGAATTAGACAGTGATCTCATGCTACTAGGCTTGGCTTATCAGATAAAACCATTAAAGCCCTGCTTTCAGACACTGACCCCAGAAGTTTATCTAACTGAAAGGCAGGTATATGCAAGAGAAGTGACTGAGGACGAATATTATTCCGCCACATTGTTAAACTATTTAATGACTCTTTAATGTGATCAGTTGAATCAATGTGATTAGAATTGTCAGAGGTTGTGTATCTACTGACACTTGGACCGGAGGTTGGTCTTCTTAATCACCGTATCAGTTTCACTTGCCTACAGATAGTGTCTCAGCAATGCCTAATCTCAGAAACCTCTGCAATATTTGAACAAGATTGTATTGTTTGCTAATAAAAGTAGCATTTTTTTCTTAGAACAAATATTCAGTTCACCCACCAATTTCAAGAAACTTTGCCAACAGTATTTCTGTTTGTTCTGTTCTTTCTAATAGGAGACAATGAGGGAGAAGATCTACACCCCCCTGACTGTTGAGAGTGCAATTGATGCCAGGTTAACTTATTCCCAGGCATTTCTATCTACATTAATTTAGCTTTAGTTTAACAATGATAAAAGAACCATCACATTCACACATTTAATAAATGGTTTTAACCATGTGACTTGCAATTATTGCAAACAGCAGTTGCATGAAAGTAGTGTGGTCGTACCATGGTACACTGATAACCTAGTACTGGATGATGGTACTGAATAACATGTTCATATACCATAATACTTCCATGACACTTCCAGGTACTTCAAAAAAATACCTTGGTAATACTATGGATTATTGTATGTCCATGGTATTACCTTGGTACTGTTTCTAAAAACATGGTAATACCATGGTACTTTTTTGTAAGTGAAGCTTGCACAGTAATTTCAAACTCGATTCTCTGCTGAAAAAGAAACCCAGTTTAAACTAGCCGAAGGCGGTTGGTTGGCTGGTCTCTTTTGATTGTTTTAGAAAGGTTTTGGGCACTTCCTAGCTGGTTAGATCAGCTGGGAGACCTGCTAAACACCTGCTTGGACAGGCTGGTAGACCAGCTAAACTAACTAAAACCAGTTAAGACCAAACCACCTTAATCTGGATTAAGCTGTTTTTACAGCAGGGTTCCTTTCAGAATTCAATAAGAATTCAAAATATAGAGCAGAAGTAGCCATAAATAACAGTGTTAAAGATAGGACTGGAATTAAACATGTAATTGAAAAAAGATAGGAATTAACATTCCTCATCTATTTGCGTTAGCATTATTGTCATGAAAGTTTCCAGTCAGACATTCTGACAGCTTCATGCTTCTGGATGAAATGAACAAAAGTGCATGTAAGGTCTTCAGATTTCATTTTCCTTGTTTTTATGTAACTGCTGTGAAATATTGATGTTGACTGGGTGCTGTGTGTCATGAGATCATCAAATTATATTCATTTCCTCTATCAAACATAACAGAGATGCAGTTGCCAAGATCCTGTACTCCCTTCTGTTCAGTTGGCTAACGGATAGAATAAATAAGCAGGTTTATCCCCGGAATGAAGCTCTGTCTATCTCCATTCTGGATATCTATGGATTTGAGGTATAGTGCTTTAACTTAGCATCAGTTTGCTCATGATGACTGTAAAAGGGTTTGCTAATACTCTGCATTGTGGTCAAAACTGAATTACATTCAATTGAATCACACCTTTTGTGCTTTGTAGGACCTTACCTTCAACAGCTTCGAACAGCTTTGCATAAATTATGCAAATGAATACCTTCAGTTCTTTTTCAACAAGGTCATTTTCAAGGAAGAACAAGTAAGTGGTCTCGCTGCACTCTAATCCTCTGTGACTTGTAGATATAGATTGCCTGTTGTATGCATCTGAAAAATGACTCCCTTTGAATATCCAAGGATGAATACAACAGAGAGCAAATCAGCTGTGAAGAGGTGACCTTTTCTGATAACCAGGCCTGCATTGACCTCATTGCAGCAAAGCCTCATGGGATACTCAGAATTCTGGATGATCAGAGTGGTTTTCCTCAGGTGTCATTACTTCTTAATGTTCATTGATGTTTTTGTTAGTTTTTATCTATCTATCATGACTAGTTCAAATCCTTTGCATTTAACTAGTTTCTTTAATACTTAATTAATTTTTTAATTAATTTCCTCTAGGCTACAGACCATACCTTCCTTCAGAAATGCCACTATCATCATGGCAACAATCCACTGTATTCCAAGCCAAAAATGCCTCTCCCTGAATTTACCATCAAACACTATGCCGGGAAGGTCTCCTATCAGGTGCATTTAACTTCTTGCCTACATCTAAGTAGTCTTTTGATTATTCCCTAATAAAGTGTTACTGGAGGAATGCACAAAACTTTTAGTGATTGTAAACTTCACCATGCTTCACAGGTCCATAAATTTCTGGATAAGAATTATGATCAGGTTCGACAGGATGTCCTTGACCTTTTTATTCAGAGCAAAAACAAGGCAAGAGCTGAACAAGTTATGATTAGCTACATGAATTAAATGACAATACTAAACTGAACCTTTTCTTGCTGTGACAATGCTAGATGGTTGCATATTTGTTTATGGGCTATGCTGAGGCCCTGAACCAACAGAGGTCTCAGGTTGGGAAGAACAGCACAGTAACACGGCGCCAGCAGGCCTCAACAGTGGCAGCCAAGTTCCAACAGTCCCTCATGGAGCTCGTTGAAAAGATGGAGAGGTGGAACACCCTAAATGATTAGTTAACTCAAAAATGTAATGTCGTTCCAAACCCATATGACTTTTATTTTTTCCATGGAACACAAAAAGAGAAATTGTGAGACTGTGCTGGTCGCTCTTTTTCATACAATGAAATGAATGGGATCTGGAGCTTTTCATGCTTTAAAAAGGATCCAAAAGCATCATTTAATATTATAAAAGAAGTTCATACAACTTGTGCGCCATATTCCAAGTCTTCTGAAGCCATACCAGAGCTTTGTGTGATGAACATATCAAAATTTAAGTAGCTATTCACTGAAAATCTTGACATCTGCTCTAGGTCTCCTTAGTAATGGTGTACGATTTGTGAATGAATCATTCTTTTGAGTTGAATATTTTCAATGAATGGTTTGATTTGTACTCAAAATCGGTCTGAAAATTGTGCCCACAAATCGATCTGATGCAGTTTTTTATTTCAACTCACTGACTAAAATGATGTGGTCGCAGCAGTCCTTGAGTTAACAACTTACTCGTGGGGAAGATTATCAGTAAATAATAAATTGTTCTCTTTCTCACATAAAGCTTTTGTATAGCTTCAGAAATGTTGGGATTTGTCAAACAGACCACGTTTATGATAGTTTTATGGTGCTTTTGCATCCTTGCTGAAGCTTGAAAGCTTCGGTCCCCATTAATTGTAATAACATGGAAAAGAGCGACCTGTACAGTCTTCAACATTTTTCATTGATCGTTCCATGGATGAAAGAAAGTCATATGGGTTTTGGAACAACATGAGATTGAGTAAATCAAGACAGAATTTTTATTTTGGGCTCAAGTAATCCTTTAACTGTGCATTACAGTGTCTATGTAAATCTCATCTTATTTTAGCTTGGCTAAGATTAGTCATTTTAAATCTTAATAAGTCATTTTTTTAAACCTTTTATTTTTTTAACTAACAGGTCCAATCCATATTTTGTGCGGTGCATAAAGCCAAACCAAAACAAGGTAAGAAGCAACAGTCACTGAGTTCAGGGGTGTTACATTTTTAACAGTGGCTTCTCTGGAATTGAAATTGACTGAGAGAGTATGTAACCTTGCAGGAGCCTGGTGTGTTTGACGCGGAGCTGGTCAGTGCCCAGCTTAGCTATTCTGGGATTTTGGAAACCATTCGAATCAAGAGAGAGGGCTATCCAATCAGAATGCCCTTTGATGTTTTCCTTTTCAGGTAACAGCTAATAATGTGAAACTAATACTGAGGCCATTAGCACAGGGCTTTTCCTGGTGTATCTGAAATCATTTGCTATCAGCTTTCTTTGTTAATATTTTAAAGTCGAATCCAATTATTTGGTTATATTTAGATACAAGTCACTGCTAGGCCTCAAACAACCTCCCCCTGCCAATGGTGAAAACTGTGTCATCATGTTGAGCAAGCTTTGCCCTGTGAGGCCAGGAGTGTTTCAAGTCGGTGTCACCAAGGTGAGCATGATTCTGATAAGACTTTATGGTGCCCTTGATACTCTCCTTCTAGGATAGTTCTCACACTTATTACTTAAGTCAATATCTCTCAGGGTAGATACAACTTTTTTAAATATTACATTTCAATACAGGCACATACCTTAAAAAAAAGCTCATTAACCCTTTAAGCTCGGGTTGAGTCTGCCAAAAAATATTTATCAAAATATTAATAACTACAGTCTTGGCCAACACAAAATAGGTATCGTTTTAAAGCTTAGAACCTGTACTTTACAATGCATGTAGGCATTATGACCAAAACTGAACAAGTGCTTTGAAATTTGCAGACAAACTGGAAGTGTTCCATTTTTATCATTTATTAATAATTTTGCACTTTACATATTATTGTAATCGGTAAAAGCATCATACTGATCAAATAGCCATATGTCATATGTCATTGGAAAGCTCTCAAAGAGTCGAATACAACCACAATATTTGTTTTACTCACAGAAAAAAATATAGCAGGTAATAGTTAAGTTCATGTCTTTGACATACAGTACATGTAAACAGGTGCTGCTTATAAGCCACGTTTTCACTTATAGCTTCACGAGCAATACACAGAACATAAAATATCACTTACCATTACTTATAGGAGGGTGTTCCCGTTAAAACGAGCCCACACAGAACATAATCGGATGCACAGATCATTAGATAATCCACACAAAGCACAATGTGCACACAGCACATAATGTGCTATCTGGCTAAAACACGTTAGCTTTCCTGGATCAGATGACTTCATCGGAAATGGTGTAGTATGTTGTTCAGCATCATGAAATGCTAAACTAATCTTATTAGGATTCAGAGGTGGAAGTCATCCAAATATTGGCAGAGAGGATCGTTCACTCTAATAATATATGGCCATTAGAAGATGGCGCCAAATACATGACACAATGAAATTGACTTAATGATGGCTCAAATGACACAGAATGGAACTGAATAAGATCTTGTTACTCATGCCTGCATGCATTGTTGTATTTGCATGTGTAATTAGCGGCTTTTGGACACTTGGAGATGTTTTTGGACACTAAGATAAATTATTTTTGTAATGCTATAACTTTTGATTGCTTTGTCATATCAACACAACATTTTACTCAGTTACAGGTGACATTATTGGGAACAAAACAAAAGCAGTTTTTCTGAGCTAGCTTATTTACATCCTGAGATACATAGTGTCAAATCAGAAAAATAACAAAAAAAGTTAATTTTTGGCACAAGGTTTTTGTGGTTTTTCAGCAGTTTCTTAGGCTGACAGTCTCATAATTTATATATAATATATATCATTAAAAATGTAAAAGTTTTCTTTAAAATGATACCAAACAATGACCATCTTTGGGGGGTTTTGTAGAGTCATACGCCTTTAATTCTGGGTATGCCATTGAAACAGGAAACCTTAAAAACACCTTCAGTGCTTGAAGTGTTAAACAGCTAATAATAGGCTTTTTCAAAATTTAAACAGTCAAACAAATATGAAGCACAAAACAATTCATGAAACAGCAACAATATAAGGGATAACATATAAAAATATCAAACCATTGCTTTTGCCACCATAGTGAAATTGTAATAAATAAATTGTATAAAATGACAACATATAAAAGACAGGACAACTTGCCCTGACATAACTTTTATGAAAAATACCCTTGAAGAGAGAACACAGTTCATTATTTAAGTTAAAATCTACCTACATTATACAGTATACTTGACCCTTGCCTGAATGTAATGTATGTGAGTGTGGATGTATTATATTCACATGTTTACCAAAAAGCTATTACAATAATATTATGTTATTGGTTTTTATTTCAAACTAGATGTTTGAAACAAACTGATCCAATACCACTGCTGAATAAAACAAGCATTTGTGTAACTGGACTTTTGACTAAAAACCCTATATTTACCTTTGTGACATCTTACTTGAGACAACTAGCCCCAGTCTCCCATATAACAATTTGAACATTTCTGTTTTTTCTTTTTTTTCTTTAATTGCACCTCTTACTGTTTGATAGTTGTTCATGAAAGAGGACATATACTTCCTGTTGGAGAGTAAGAGGGACAGAGTGAGGCATGTAGCTGCTTTGACTCTGCAGCGTTATACCAGGATGTTCTTTGTGAGAAAACGCTACATGGCCTTCCGCATGAAGATCGTACGGCTGCAGGCCCACTGTCGAGGCTATCTCACAAGGTACCAGCTACAATTTCTCAGCCTATATATCTCTTTAGCTTCTCCAGCTGTTGCTGATACTGTAATGATATACGTAGTTAAATGTTTGCGTATATTTTTCACAGGAAGCGATATGTGAAAATGAGAGCTAGCCTGGTGAAATTCCGCTCTCTGGTTCATATGTACGTCAATCGCAAGAGATACATTAGGGTAAGAACAATTCACTTTTAGTAGTTAGTGATCAGGCTGAGCTAAAATCCCACATTGAATTGTTTTCCTTCTTTCTATTTTAGCTGAGATATGAGGCCAGAAGGAAGGCAGAAGAGGAGGAGAGGATCCGAGAAATGGTTGTAATGACATACAATCTCTAAATGAACAACAACATTTTGTATGTTTTTAATACTGACAGTATATTCTTGATTTGCAGGAGCTGTCAAGAAGGGAAGTGGTCAACGTCACTCATCTGGTCATTCCAGCTGAACTCGGAGCTTTGCTGCTGGCAGCTTCAGGTACTGCATTGCAATTCCTTCACACTTTCAAAATACTGTGTGATGGAACCACTGGTGCCTGACCTCCAAGAAATATCTGAAGAAATACCTCTTCTGTGAGCACATATTAAACCATAACCAAACACAATTGCAGTCCCTTTAAATAAACTTTATTAAAAAAAATCTCTTTTTGTATTTTTTAATCCACTTTTCTGCTTGTCCACTTGTGCTCTAGCTTCTGTCCTACTCTAGCCTACTCTGAAAACTTGGCATTGTAGTACTTTGAATATTGTTGCCTCTTGAATAATAAATAGCTTGTGATATTCTTAATTTGTAAGCCACTTTGGATAAAATCATCTGCTAAATTAATAAATGTATATGCACCATATACTTTGTGTACTGACCATCTCACCTCTTTCCACTTTTCGGATCATCTTTGTTTTTAAGGTGGTAGAGAGCTGCATTCTGATTGCTTGGCTCTAGTTCAGGCTCCCACGGTTCAGATGGAGTCCCAGCTCACGCTACCTCTCGACATCAACAACTACACCATCTCGAAATTTGTCCAGATTCACTTTAAAGTAAGTCATTTATTTCAAAAACACAAATAAGTACTCACAGTCACATTCACTTGGGCCTGACATATTTTGCAAATGTTTGCTGTGTTATAAGTTATATTTCTTTATTGATTAATAAATTGATTTCCTTTCATTTCATAGGAGCCAAAGTTTGGGATGTTAACTGCAACTTTGAAGACACCATTAACCCACATTGATGATGATCTTACACATGAGGCTCTAGATGTTTTTGTCATGGTACACTGCATTATATACTTTTAAAGCTTTTGCATTTGCCATCTATTATACATGCTACTAGCATTAAAGTTATGCCCTTCCACTTTGTAGATCTTGAGGTTTATGGGTGACCCACATCTGAATGGTGCTCAGGAGAATTTATTTGGAAATTACATCATCCAGAAGGGGCTCACCAACCCTGGCTTGCGGGATGAAATCTTGTGTCAAATTGCCAATCAGGTCTGGAGAAACACCAATCCAGACAATTCAGAGAGAGGCTGGCTGCTGCTTTTAGCCTGCCTGAGTGCATTTGCACCATCAGCCAAAATGGAGAAATACCTTCTGAAGTAAGCATACCATACCAGCTTGCCTATCTAGATTATCTAACTACTGTAGGCCCTGATGGAATCTGCATATTCAGCACTGATTTAGTGGGGAAATCTGTGAAATTTTGGAATGGATTTCAACATGGATGAAATGTTTTAAACAGAGCTGAGAGTACTTCACTCTTACTGATTACTGAAATCAAATTAGTCAGATTATTTAATAAAAAAACACGCAAGGGATGGAGGATGTGTAGAACTTTGCGAATGACAAGTGTTCCAAAAGTTCTGCAGAGTTCTCCAAGTGTAGATTCGATATAGGCCCACTTGTAATAACCTAAACTGCTGGATTGATCACTTTTGGCTTTTATATGTTTTAGGTTTGTCTCAGACCATGCCTATAATGGATTCAAAGCTGTCGGCCAACACAAGCTAATACAAGCCATGCAGAAGTCCCTGTACGGACCTGAGACAGCAAGGACCTACCCACTGTCACTGTTGGAATGGACAGCCAATAGGAAGAAAGCAAAAATGGTTTTGCAAGTGCACTGTTTTGATGGTGTGTTTCAGAGTTTCCCTTGAGTTTCATATAGCTACAGGCAGTGCTTCCAACTGGTGGGTTGCACCAATAAGAAGTAAGATTTAACCTGGATTAAATCAATGTTAAATTATCTACTAATTTAGTTGCACTAAACTTTAAACTTTGTTGAAAACGGTCAGGGTTACATTTTGATCCTGGTTTTATCCTGTTACACCATTACTTTAAACTCAGATTTAAATTTAAATTAGGGATTAACTTTGAATGAACTATTTTGAATTAAATTTGAATTAAAATAAAATATACATACAAATCCTTGGCTCCAAACTCTGCTTAATTTAACCCTTTGGTGCAGTTTAGATCTTTTGGTGTAAACCAGCCTCAGTTTTACTTGTCCAGTTAACATTTCAGCACTACCTGTAACACTTTACAATAACGTTGTATTTGTCAACATCATTTAACAACATTAGGTAACGTGAACTAACTCAGGGTGGTCCGCAGAAAATTTTCAGAGAAAAGAAAAGTGTAAAAATATTGACATTATTTGACATTAGAACTGTATCATTCTGAAATTGTTAGATTATCACGATTATTTTATTGTATTTATAGCCATAGTAAGACATAAAAAAATAAAAAAATAAATAAATTGGCATATAATTTCATTTGTTATGAAAAAAATCATTTGTAATAAATAAGGGTTGTAATTCACTATTCTCTGTAAAGCTGCTTTAAAATAATATTTTTTGTTTATTGTATACATTTACAAATTTGTATAGTGCTTTTTACGATAAATATAAATATTTATTATTATATTATTATTTTTTAATTTTATTGAAAATGTTTCTCTTAGGGTTTAAACATCTAAACTTACTCCAGCATAAAAAAGGTTCAACTTATTAAGAAGTAAATATTTTCCAGATCATATTTTAATAATTTATTTTTTCTTTAGTAAAAAAAAAACAATATAAAAGCCAGTTATTGAAGTTTACAAACAAAAAGTCTTTATAAAATCACGTTTATTACTTTTCTCACACAGGGGGTCCCTCGCAAGGGGATCATTGTATTTGGGAGTCCTTGGCATCAAAACGTTTGAAAATCCCTGAACTAACTAACAATGAACAATATTTTATCACACTTGTTAATCTTGGTTATTGTTCATTTCAACATTTTTAAAATGTATATGTTAACATTAGTTAATGCACTGTGAACTAACATGAAGTAATAATGAACAATAGTATATACATAAATTAACATTAACCAAGGTTAATAAATGCTGTAACAAATTGTTCATTGTTTGTTCATGATATTTAATGCATTTACCAACAAATTTAACCTTATTATAAAGTGTTAATGCACCATAATAATATTATTTCATTAATATATTCATATTAATTATATTCAGGAAATATTGATTTATCATAAAATTCATGTATATAAGTAACAAAAAAACAAAAACAAAAAAAAACCTAGAACATTTTTGAGGCAAACTGGATGTAAAATAAGGCTATGAATTAGACTTTGCTTTTGAGATCACCATGTTTGGCATGAAAGAGATGGACACACTTGTATGAGGCAAACAGAAAGAATAGCTTGCAAACACCAAATGGAGTTGCTCATCCATCACTGAAATTTCCATAAATCAACCTGGCAGTTTCCTTTGTATCTCTAAACCCTCTGGAGACAACCGTGTAAAGCTCAGCTATATCAAATGATACTTGATCTGATGCTAAACCGAATAGAAAAAAGGCATTTGCGTGTAGTCTTCACTCCTACATGCCTGTTTAACCACAGCTGTTAAATGTCATGTTGTATTGACAGGGACATCTTTCCTGTGCCCTGTGCACTCTTGGACAAATGGGGAGGAGTTGGCTGGAGATATTCTACAGCACAGGTACAAAACCAAGCAACCTAATCTAGCTATTTAAAATACAATTTGTGCATCAGTTCCCACAAAACACATTATCACCTTTTTCTTTTGTCACCATGTTTTTTTTGGTGAACCCCTAACCCTAAGTGTAACTTTCGCATTCCGTGTCCCTCACTATTTGTGCAACGTGCATGAATGATACCTCAAATAGCGTAGCTTATTTGTGAGAAATATGCTATCAATTTTTTAATTGAAGAGAACATTTTTTTTGCCTGGCAGAAGTCCAATAGACTTACATTGAAGGAGGGACCTCAGCCCCACCTAGGGACCAGAATGTCTTAGAGACTTGTAGATGGGCTCTTTTGACTTGGGCCAGTAAGAGACCACATAGCTCTAGCAACCACCAAAAACACCCTAGCAACTGCATAACAATGCATTAAAAACCACTCATAACACCTTAGAAACCACATAACAATGCCCCCTCAACCCCCCTCATTTTCTGTAAAAATCTAATAAAAATCTTGTTCAGCCAAGAAATCTTCTCTTTGCATAGTTTTATTCAGTTCAGTTTTGGTGTTCTAATGTTTATTAGTCTTCACAAGAAGCTTTTTAATCTGTTGTATTGCATGTCATTAGTGCATGGCTCTTTCTTTCAGGCATGTTGGTATATGGTGAGTCTATAATGAGCCTTTCATTATCTCTGCCACCTTTAATTTGGCTGAAATGAATAGTTCCATTAACTGGCTCCACAGGGGTGTGACGGAGGCCTGGAAGGGTTGCTCAGTCACCATGAAAGAGCATGGACAGTGGGCGGAGCTTGCAGGGCACGATTATGTGATGGACTTGATTGCAGACATGGAGCTGATGAGAAATTTTCCGAAGCAAAAGTCCTACTTTATCATCTCAGCTGAGAGTCCCACCAGAACCAGACCCAATGCCAGTCTGTCAGTATCTATATAATACTCTATCATGTTTAGTCTCCTTTGAGTTATCTAGATTTTTTAATACTGGAAATGAATTATGTGCACTAATATAATACATGATACTGGATATAAATTACATTTAAATAGGTCTGCTGTGCTTGTAATTTTGTTAAAGGTGAAGTGTGTAATTTCTGTGGCACCAAATGGAATTGCAATCTATTTGTTTGAGCAGACCAACTGGACAGTACATAACAATATTTGTTCAACCAATGGTGTGAGTTTGAGCAAGACTACCTGTTTGTCCAAACAATGGAAGACGGGAGAAGTGCTTGAAACTTTGAAATCAGTAATTATTTTTCAGTTCTTTATGGTGCTGCTAGTGCCACAGAAATTACCTTTAAACACCCCATAAAATTGCTTGTCAAGTGCAGTTTTCTTTCCTGGGGTTGAGGTATTTCCTATTGGAAGAGGAAGTTTAGGTGAGACATATAGAAGGGCTCTTCCCCCTTTTTTAAATAACCATATAGGTAACCATAAATAGTTTTTAGTTTACATCACAGTCATGAATCATGCTTTGCTACTTGATTGTCAATTGTTGCTTGTGGTATTCAAGCAGTGGAAATTTGGTTGTGTAGTAGAAGATGATGCACAATAAACTGTGCACAACACAATACACTATGCACGCATCCATGTAGTGTGTGAATTTTCAATGTGTAATATTGTCTTAAATTGAAAACTAACGTTTTTTTTTATTACACTGAAACATTCACTGTTTAACAGCTGTTTCAAACGCACGTGATGTGTTGCTGCTAGCTTTAGCACATTAGCCTAACTTAGTTCATCACTTATATCTCAAATAATGAATATATTCACACAGCGTGGGGCAATTGTAAAGCATTCAGCTCGCATTTGTAAGGTGCTGTCTTCACTGAAGTTTCGCTAGCTGCCACTAGCAACTTATTTTGTCAGACCAGCATCGCGGCTAGGTAACTCTGCTTTGTACGACAAGCCACGAGCACTGAGTGCATGAAGTGTCCAACATTTCACACTCTGTTTTGAAGGTTGAAGAAGTGAATCATCCTGGTACTCGTAGTACACTTCTTTTTGTTGCTTTTTAATGTTAACATACTACTCGCACTACTACAATATTGTGTAGAATAGTGCAGTAGTTTGCAGTTTGGGACACAACTAATGTTTTTATTCCATTTTTCTGGAAGAGGAACACTGTAAATTAATGTGGATATCTACTAAAAGCTTATTTTGTCAACTTTTTGGAGTACACTAACTTATGGATTCAAAGCTAATAGACATAAATAGTTGGGCGATTTAACGCGTTATGAGTAATAACGCATTAAAAAAAAGAAACGCTATTAATCATGCCCCCGGACTGTAATAAGGAATGTTCCTACCATTGAGCAATTCAAGCTTAAAGTACCACCTTAATTTTTTAACCAGTCTCAGTCAAGCAGGGGGCAGTCAGCGCAAATGATATTCATTTTATTAATTTATCGGCATATCATGTAATTAATTTTATTAAAAATATGAATAGATTGACAGCCCTAATAAAAAGCCAAACTCCAACTTCAATCACAAATGGTGAAAATATCAAGTAAGTTTCATGGGATATGTAACTTCAAGGTGTCCAGGGTAGGAAATGTTTTTGCAGCGTTAATGTAGTGTTAACTGATATTTTGCCCTCAATATTGAACTTTCACAGTGCTCTTTTTGGAAATGGATTTGATTCTGATGACGACAGCTCATTTGTACTGCCCCGGGCAAAGGCCAGCTCCAGCTTCCCAGATTCAGATGGATATTACAGCCATGGTCAGCTGTTTTATACTTGCTTTCAAGATGCTTTTATACATTCTGGACTTACTTGTGCATACAGTATATTCCATGATTTTTCATTACATAAATCTTGTTTTTTCATTACATAATTCTGTTATTTTCCTTATAACTATGACCAACCAATAGAATCAGACTACAATGAGGCTCCAACTCAGAAAGGCATGGACAGATATCTCGACAGCCTGTTTGACCCAGTGCTGTCTGATGGGGTGAGTCAAGTATTTGGGGAAGCAGCTTAAAAATACAACATGAATGTATGAAGAATACAATTGGACATTTGATCTTCAGCGTGTAAGTGATTGAGTGTATCAAATGTGCACTATTGGCACCAGGCCCCCTGCATTGAAGGTGATTAAGTTACCCGTTTACCGTATTTCTCACAGCACGGAATTCATTTTTTGCCAGTAGCTTTAAGCTCTTATGCCTTTGAGAGGGTGTCTGGGGTTTTTAAACACCTGTAGAGGTATGGCAGTGGGATTTAGGGACTAAAACATGTATTTTTTTGCAAACAATGAAATCATTGAGGCCACCTGTAAAAATAAGCATGGAAACCTCAACTAAGGGCACAGATAGTTCAACAATAGACAATTTTTATTCACTTAAACATCTTAGAATGGAATGTTTAAGTCTGACTCATGTGGTCAAGGCCAGAATACCTCTTTATAATTAGTGGAAGTAAATGAGCCATTCTCCTCTTAGAGAGTATAAGGTACCCCCTTGGGGAGATTGATTTCTCGTATGACTGAGCTGGGAAGGCTCCAGCCTGAGTGAGAGTCTGTTTTGCTTTGCCTTATCTGCACTTCAGGATATGGAGAAGTCATCCAGCATATCCAGCCGTATGAAGGGAGTGGGTGGGATTGGAGGGGAAGATGATGACATGGAGAAGCCCCTCACCAGTAGGCCTTATCCCCCAGGACTGCAGCCCGGTGGTAAGCCCTTCGTCTGTTTTCTTTCTGCGCTCTCCTTACCTCACATCAATTATGAATGGCTACTCCAGGGTCAACTGGTCCCTAAAAGCAATTAATTGCAGGGTTAACATTTAGACTGCCAAATTATTTCAAAATGCACTTTTTGTCGCTAAAGCTTTGCATGAGAAATGATCAATGTAGTATTTAGAGGGACTTTTACTGCTTTGGTGATTTTAAGTGACCATGGCTTTTGGTGATTGGAATTCTGTTGTGTCTGCAAATAATTTGTCTTTCAATTGCTGGAGTTGTAATATGTCTCAACAAAAACTGTAAATGAACAATACAAGGCACTTTCCACATAAAGAGTACACTTTGGTGTCCCATTTATCTTTTTCTGAGGCATTAGATGCACAAATCATACACATTGTTTTATAGCTATTTTCCATATCTGTAACCTGTAATCTGATGATTTACCACCTATTTAAAAAAAAAAACATTAAAAATGCCTTTAAATTGTGATATCATTTGAACTTTTTCTATAGTATGGCAGGAAGAAATGCAAAAAATCGGACTCCATTTTCTCAGTTTTTACAAAATGTTTGTGTTGACTGCATTCGTCAAGCTCAGTCATTCAACCCTGTTACCCAAGTTGGTTTGTATGGCTTCAAAGCTAATAGACACGGACTAAAAGCCAAACTCAAACTTTCATTTCATGCACAAATGGTGAATATATATTGAATATATAATATATATATATATATATAGTGAATGTTAACACAGGAAATCTAACTTTAAATGATTAGTTCACCCAAAAATGAAAATTCATTCATTGTTTACTCACCCTTGTGTTGTTATAACCCTATATGACTTTTGTGTAAAAAGTTTGTGCTCAGTGTGTCACGGTCCTGCCACTTTGGTCTTGTTTTTTCATGTTGTGGCGGGATCGTGGCAGTCTCCTCTCCCTGATTGTCCAGTGCTGTCCCTGTTTGTCTTGCGTTGTTCTATTTAGTGTCAGGGTTCGGCCACTTCTGTTGGTAGTGTTTATTACCTGGTGGTCGAGCTCTGACACGTTTTGTGACTTATTTGTGGCCGGGTGCAGGGCCGTAGCTAGAGAGGTGAAAGGTGGTAATGATTCTAGGGGCCCACATGTCCAGGGGGCCCCACAACAAATTCTAAACTGTAGAATTTTTTAATAGGAAAAGGGCCCAAAGCAATATACAGTCAGGGACCTCAGAATACCCAACTACGGTCCTGGCTGGGTGTGCATTGCATTGTTTGTTTACTTTGCAGTGGGCACTCAGGTTTTGTCTGTTCGCTGTTTGTGTGAATGCATGGCATTGCTTTATTGGCATTGTCATATATTCTCTTGTCCTGTCATTGTCTGTTGGCATGAGTGCATGTTGCTGTGTTTTCCTGGCGGCATGTGCTCATGTCAGTTGTTTGTGTGGGTCATGTGTTAGTACGTGGCTTTGTTTGGTTTCCTCATTGCCACATGCTTTTCTGTCTTGAGTGATACCTCACCCTCTCGTTTGCCTTGTTACCTTGTTATCTGTTTCACCTGTTCTCCCTCATTTGTCTGCTTATTTAAATTCCTCTTGCATTCAGTTTTGTGTCTGATTATTTTGTATGAATTCCTGGTTTGCTCTGTTGTTTTTTAGTTTGTTTCTTTGAGTTTTCTGTTCTTGTTTATCTCCCTTGTGAGAGTTATTTTTTAATTTTTTTTGGTTTGGTTTGGTTTGGTTTGTAATAAAACTTGCTGAAACTGCCTCCTGCATTTGGGTCCTTCCTTACAAACTGTGACACAGCGATGTCATAAAATGGCAGTTTATGGTAAACACCTCTTCAAGATTCAAAAGAACACAAAAGTATAATTCAGAAGTCTAATAAATTATTCCATGAGAAAGCATACAATAAGGTTTGGTGAGAAACAAAACGAAATCTAATGTATTATTCAGTGAAACTGTTCACTGACCGTTGATCTCCTGTGCGCTTTTATGATAGAGCACGAGAGCAACAGTTCACGCAGCCCCCTCGCAACATGGGGCGTTCAAGTGAAAACTCATTTTGTTCATCTAAAAATAGGTCCACCACAGCGATAGGGACAACACAACACAGCTGCACAAAAACCAGAGAACAGAACTTATTAAACATGTCTGAAGAGTTTGTAGTTGAAGCACTGATGCACTTCTATGCCCAGCCTTATTTTTTGAACCGGTGTCCTCAATCAAAGAGAGAGATGAAGTATGTCATTTCACCTCTTCTCCATTCTGAACCGGTGAGTATTTGTGACAGACCTGAGGGGAGTGAGACCTCTGCAAAACATTCGGTAGGTATAACATTTTTAGCCAAATTCAAGCAGTTTTTAACCAGCTCATGAGATGCTGGCTTTAATACACTATTATGAGAAGTTTTTGGACCAGTGCTAGTTCACAGTGGACGGAGTTACCTGGTGCAATGCCGAAAACGGCTGGTTAGTACAAAAACTCTGATTAACAAGAAAAGATACCTTTTATCGCATGCCGTCAGGTTAGGACACGGTGTGATTGTGGCTGCCTGTAGCCTTCTCTATGTTTCTGTTTGGTTTCCGAATACTCAGTTTAAAAAAGTAAGGATGGCCATAGAAGTGCATAAATTCTTTGACTACAAACTCTTCAGACATGTTTAATAAGTTCTTTTCTCTGTTTTGTGTGCAGCTGTGTTGTGTTCTGTTGTCAATAATTTATTAGACTTCCGAATTATACTTTTGTGTCCTTTTGAAGCTTGAAGAGGTGGTCACCATAAACTGCCATTTTATGACATCACTGAACACAATTGTTTTTTCACAATTTCTCCCTTTGTGTTAAGAAAAAGAAAGAAAGTCATATGGGGTTATAACAACACAGGGGTGAGTAAACAATGACTGAATAAAATTTTTTGGGTGAACTATCCCCTTAAGGTCTCTAGCCAGGGTCAAGTTCGACCATTCAACCCTATTACCCAAGCTGTTATAATATATATATATATATGTTTTTTTTTTTCTTTTACTTTAATATATGTTAAAAAAAAAAAAAAAAAAAGTTTATCACTATTAAAAACCAACATTTTGTCCAAAACAATCTAGCCCCGACTGAGCGATCGCTAAATGTAGGCTAAATTTGCAACCCTGTTACCCCTTATGGGGGTAACAGCTTTAATGCTTATTGCTAGAAAATGACATAATCATACAAATCAGAGTTAAGGCATGTCCCAAATATTTCTAACAGGGTTGCAAAAATGGTAAACCTCATATAAAATTAGTAAATTTAATAATTTAATCATTCAAATTTAAACATTTTATAATTTAGTTTAAAACAAATTATAATAATAATTTAAGTATGAATTTTCATTTATTTAAAGGAATATTCCGAGTTCAATACAAGTTAAACTCAATCCACAGCATATGTGGCATAATGTTGATTACCACAAACATTTATTTTGACTCGTCCCATCTTTTCTTTAAAAAAAGCAAAAATCGAGGTTACAGTGAGGCACTTACAATGGAAGTGAATGGGGACAATTTTTGGAGGATATAAAAGCAGAAATGTGAAGCTTTACATTTTATTAATGCATTTACATTAATTATTCTGTTAAAACTTGTGTATTATTTGAGCTGTAAAGTTGTTTAAATCTTCATTTTGACAGTCATTTTAGGATTTGTCGACTACACTGTTGTAAAATTGGCAATAACTTTACACAGAAAAGGTCACACTAAAATAATGTTCACACATATTGTTTACATCTTGTGGCTTTACTTTTGAAATAGAGAGTATTTTGATGTTTACAGATTTCCCCCCATTCGCTTCCATTATAAATGCCTCACTGGAAACCAGATTTTTGCTTTTTGTTTAAAGAAAAGAGGGACCAGTTGAAATACATTTTTGTGGTAATCAATATTATACCACAAATGCTGTCGATTGAGCTTAACTTGTTGAACCCAGAATATTCCTTTAAGAGTTTCAGGACGTATTTTGTACCCTATTAGTGGAAAGTGCCACAAGCTGCATTTTATTTTATGTGCAGCGATATTGTTCTTTACAATAATTTAGGTTGGCACAGCTGATTGGGCTATATCTGATCATAGCTTACAATAAATTATTTGATAAAGATTTGTTAAAGCAGTCATTGCTTGCTTATCCATATTTACTGTTCTCAGCTGTGCCGGTTTTACCTGTTATGGGAGGAACAATGATGCCACCTATACCTATGCCAGCTATGCCCTCTGTGCCTCATGCACCCGCCCCAACGTTCATGCCCTCAGTACCCCCAATGCCTTCAATGCCAGCTATGCCTTCTATGCCAGCTTTTCCTGCTATGCCACCTTTCCCTAATGTGCCACCGATACCTGATATGTCAGGTATGGATGCTTTAAATCATTCTTCATAATGGTGCTTGGGACTAACTGATTCTCTAGCATGCATTTCCCTATTGTGATAATTGCAGTTCCTTTATTTTGTGGCTCTATAAATCACTAAAGGTGTAGATCCAGCTGTTTTAGTACAGCAACAGCAAGCCATCATCAACCAGCAAGCGATCATATTGGTGAGTACATCGAGCAATTTAGACTTCTAGCATTCTGAACTGAATGTGTTTGAATACTAAGTTTATCAGATGTACACAGGCTCAGCAGATGACAATGCAAGCCATGGCCCTCCAGCATCAGATGTATAATTCAGTGCAACACACACACAGTGAGCATATGCCAGCACCCCGCTCCAGCCAGTCCAGCCCTGTGAGTATCTCTGAGAATGTATTACAAGATCACATTATATATCAAGACATAAGAGCATTGATTATATTGCAAAGATTTAACCCATAGAAGCCAAATCGGGACTCAAAGTTGCAATTTATATTTAGTCTACCTTGGACATGTTTCATGCACTTATATAGTGGTAGTCCAAAAGTCTGAGACCACACTAAAATTCTTGGATTTAAGGTTAAACAAAGTTTTAGAATTTTGCTAAATGTAAAACATGAATGTTAAATAAATGTTGGTAACACTTTACAATAAGGTTCCATTCATTTACATTAGTTAATGCATTAGGTATCATGAACTAAAAATAAACAATATATTAATCTTTGTTAATGTTAGTTAATAAAAATACAATTGTTCATTGTTAGTTCATGTTAGCTCATAGTGCATAGTTTACTAATGTTAACATATACAAATTTTGATTTTAAAAATGTATTACTATATGTTGAAATTAACATGAACTAAGATTAATAAATGCTGTTAAAGTATTGTTAATTGTTAGTTCATGTTAACTAATGTTGTTAACTAATGTTAACAAATGGAACCTTATTGTAGAGTGTTACCGAAATATTTTATGACATAAAATTCTGAAATTCTTTTAAATGGTTTGATTCAACATTTCACTCAAAGGGTTATGATGATAATAGAATTTGTAATGAAAAATGTTGTATTCAATTAGTAAAAATGCAAAATAGTAGCATCTTCACTTGTGGTCTCCAAATTTGTGGACTCCATTGTATTGTCATGGACTCTCATACTCATTTTTCTTATAAAAGTATTATATTATATTATATTATTATAGCTGTTTACTTTTGAATTTTTTTGAAAAAGCTGTTGTTATAATTTTAATCAATACATGTATGTTATTTTAAGACTAGGTATGAAACTGTTTCCTACAATCCAGCCCCTGTTTCCCCACATAGATCACCACAGCGACAGCACAGTATGTCATTATATCATGCCATTTACTTTCATGCTTAATTTCATTCATAAAAGTGACTCTTTTGTCAGTGTTATGATATGTTTCCAAAGACCAAACTAGGAGAGATCCACCACCAGGGGATGTCGTGAGAAGCACAATCTCAAACTCAGAACATTTACAACCAAGTCACAACATCAAAGACATCATCAAACAGTACCAGGGTAACCCTGTAAAACCAGCAGAGATTCCCAGGTGAGAAATGAACATTTTTAGATCTGACAAGCCCTTTTCGCATCTTAAGGATTAGTTCACCCAAAAATGAAAATTCTCTCATAATTTTCTCACCCTCATGCCATCCCAGATGTGTATGACTTTCTTTCTTCTGCAGAACACAAACAAAGATTTTTAAAAGAATATTTCAACTCTGTAAGTCTTTACAATGCAAGTAAATGGTGACCAGACCTTTCAAGCTCTAAGTCACAGTGGTTTAATATATGTCTTCTGAAGTAATACAATCACTTTGGGTGAGAAACAGATCAATATTTAAGTTGTTTTGTACTATAAATCTCCACTTTCACTTTCATTTTCAAGTGAAAGTAAAAATGGAGATTTATAATAAAAAAAGGATTTAAATATTGACCTTTTTCTCACCCACAGTGATTGTATCACTTCAGAAGACATATACAGTGGTGCTTGAAAATTTGTGAACCCTTTAGAACTTTCTATATTTCTGCATAAATACAGTATGACCTAAAACATCATCAGATTTTCACACAAATCCTAAAAGTAGATAAAGAGAACCCAATTAAACAAATCAGACAAACATATTATACTTGGTCATTTATTTATTGAGGAAAATGATCCAATATTACATATCTATGAGTGGCAAAATATGTGAACCTCTAGGATTAGCAGTTAATTTAAAGGCGAAATTAGAGTCAGGTGTTTTCAGACAATGGGATGACAATCAGGTGTGAGTGGGCACCTTGTTTTATTTAAAGAACAGGGATCTATCAAAGTCTGATCTTCACAACTCATGTTTGTGGAAGTGTATCATGACACAAACAAAGGAGATTTCTGAGGACTGGATCAGGCTGGAAAAGATTACAAAACCATCTATAAAGAGTTTGGACTCCACCAGTCCACATTTAGATAGATTGTGTACAAATGGTGGAAATTCAAGACCATTGTTACCCTGCCCAGGAGTGGTCGACCAACAAAAAAGGTTTCTCTCACATTGGCAAATGTTAATGTTCATGAGTCCACCATCAGGAGAACACTGAACAACAATGGTGTGCATGGCAGGGTTGCAAGGAGAAAGCCACTGCTCTCCAAAAAGAACATTGCTGCCCGTCTGCAGTTTGTTAAAGATCACGTGGATAAGCTAGAAGGCTATTGGAAAAATGTTTTGTGGATGGATGAGACCAAAATAGAACTTTTTGGTTTAAATGAGAAGCGTTGTGTTTGGAGAAAGGAAAACACTGCATTCCAGCACAAGAACCTTATCCCATCTGTGAAACATGGTGGTGGTAGTATCATGGTTTGGGACTGTTTTGCTGCATCTGGGCCAGGACGGTTTGCCATCATTGATGGAACAATGAATTCTGAATTATACCAGCAAATTCTAAAGAAAAATGTCTGGACATCTGTCCGTTAAACTGAATCTCAAGAGAAAATGAGTCTTGCAGCAAGACAACAACCCTAAGCACACAAGTCATTCTACCAAAGAATTGTTAAAGAAGAATAAAGTTAATGTTTTGGAATGGCCAAGTCAAAGTCCTGACCTTAATCCAATAGAAATGTTGTGGAAGGAGCTGAAGCGAGCAGTTCATATAAGGTAACCCAGCAACATCCCCAGAGCTGAAGCTGTTATGTATGGAGGAATTGGCTATGTGTAGGCCGATGTGCAGGACTGATCAACAGTTACTGGAAATGTTTAGTTGCAGTTATTGCTGCACAAGGGGGTCACATACATTTGCCACTCACAGATATGTAATACTGGATCATTTTCCTCAATAAATAAATGACCAAGTATAAAATTATCTAATTTGTTTAATTGGGTTCTCTTTATCTACTTTTAGGACTTGTGTGAAAATCTGATGATGTTTTAGGTCATATTTATGCAGAAATATAGAAAATTCTTAAGGGTTCACAAACTTTCAAGCTCCACTGTATTAAAACACTGGAGCCATACATGATGAGAGAATTTTCATTTTTGGGTGAACTATCGCTTTAAGGTTGAAGGACCTGATACAACTGAGAACTGATGGCAGCCATTGTTCACCCTGACCCTTTAACAAAACATCGATAAAACAGTAATTTACTGAAAACTTGCAATTAAATCTATTTTGATTTCTATTTAAATCTAGAACTAAACAAAGGCCAAACATCTTGCTCTAACATGTGTTTGCAATATCTTTTGGGGTTGTTCTGTAATACAGAAGAGAAGCTAAAACATATTTGAAGAAACCAGACCCCCATGATGAAGCTATGACAATTCTTAAGGACCAGATGAAAGCTCCACCTCCACAGGTAGATCGTAATCTTGTTAACTCATAGTCAACAGATATGCTTAGTGTAATATGTCATATTAGTTGGAAAGAAGCCTGAAGGAGACACATTTTCTATTCATTTTAAAATGCCTGATAAGGGTTTTTGACTGAAACGTTGCTAATAAAGATTTACGAATGTTACCAAAGTGTGCAGGAATTTTTCTATTCTTTCAATTAAACTGAAAGTGCCCTACACACATGACCACCAGTTGTGCGAGAGAAGTTTACTCATTTGAATGTTATTTTAATTACAGTTATGTGAAGAATTATCAGTTAGGGTGAATACAGGTAGTTAACTAGGATGTTTTTTGTTATTGAGATAAATGTCAGAAATTGTCTCAATGCACCTATATTCACCGTATAAGTATTATCAGTGTGATTAAAGGGATAGTTCACCCAAAAATAAAAATGATCTCATAATTTACTCACCCTCATGCCATCCCAGATGTGTATGACTTTCTTTCTTAAGCAGACCACAAATGAAGATTTTTAGAAGAATATTTCAAGTCTTTTGGCCCATACTGTGCAAGTGAATGGTGACCAAAACTCTGAAGCTCCAAAAATCACATAGGTCAGCATAAAAGTAATCCATATGACTCCAGTGGTTAAATCAATGTTTTCAGAGCGATATAATAAGTGTGGATAAGACACAGATCAATATTTAAGTCTTTTTTACTATCAATCTCCACTTTCACATTCTTTTTTTGTTTTTGGTGATTCACATTCTTTATGCATACGCCCCCTACTAGGCATGGAGAAGAATTTCTAGCAAAAATTGACTTAAATATTGATCTGTTTCTCACCCACATCTATCATATCACTTCTGAAGATATGGATTTAACCACTGGAATCCTATGGATACATTTTATGCTGCCTTTATGTGTTTTGGCACCCAATCACTTGAATTGTGAGGACCTACAAAGCTGAAATATTCTTCTAAAAATCTTCGTTTGTGTTCAGCGGAAGAAAGAAAGTCATACACATTTGGGATGGCATGAGGGTGAGTAAATGATGAGAGAATTTTAATTACTGATTAATTAATTGATTCAATTAATTATTTATATTAATGCTCAATGTGTTTTTATGTCTCACACAACCAGCGAAAAAAGACCTACGCTCCAGTCTCTTCCTCATCATCTGCAAGGGAGTTTGATTATGATGGTGGGGCATTAAAACCAGCAAAAAGCATAAAGACAAAGAGATCACCTCCTGTGCCAGCTGTTAGTCAGAGATTACCCGCCCCTGAACCTGGTAAACTAAAATTATCTCTGTGATTAAGATATTTAATCTGTCATTTAATTCCAGTTCATTATGTTCTCAATATAGAGACCATATTGGCATGGAAATTACAAGTCACTGCGGTGTGTTGTGTTACAGTATCTAGAGAACTTCCAGTAGAAGAGGAGAATGTTCAGACTCAGCTGCACAAGAGGAGCAGCGATGAGCACTACACCTACACCAATGTTCCCTGGAAAATCTACCTGAGAAAAGAGGTTAGTGTATTGTTTATATTCAAGTGAAAAAATACTTTTTCAACTAATACTTTTTTTAATTGGGTGGCATATGCTTTTTGTTTTGTTTTGTGTTTTTTTATTTTTTTTTAGGTTTTTTATCCAAAAGACAGCTTCAATCACCCGCTGGTACTTGATCTCTTGTTTAAACAGGTTTGATTTTTCTATTATTTCAGTTCACTTTGTGTTTTTTGTTTCTTGTCTGAAAGTCTGATTTTAAGGTATTTGGGTTTATTTTTTTATAGTTTACCAACCATAATTACATTATATCTTTCATCACAGATTGTGCATGATACATTCTCAGAGGCTTGCATTCGCATTACAACAGAAGAGAGGCAGAAGATGAAATCTATCTTTGGTATGATTCCCTTATGCACACATTGAGGTCACATAATAATTTTAACTCCACTTAAAATGGTTTAATATTCTGTCTTTTGTGTTGTTACAGTGGATCACAGCATTGACATTAATGCTGCAATCCAAGATGAGAATGTGAAGAAGAAGGTTGTAGTTGCTGCAAGAGACACCTGGGATATCTACTTCTCACGCCTCTTCCCAGCATCGGTAAGAAATCTTGCTCAGATCAACCAGGGGCAGATCTAGAAATTTTTTTATGGGGTGGCAAGGGGGTGGCAACACCAAACCAAGCGCCCATGCGTAGTTCTTATGGATTAAAGCACCAAGCTTCATTGCAACAAGTAAGTACTAGTTAATTAATTGGAGTCATTATCAAATTACAAAGTTCAATACAATTGCATTTCCACAGGAACCACATAGTAACCATTTTACTACTGATTTGCCAGCATTAAAAAATATATACAGTTGTGCTCAAAACTTTGCATACCCTGGCAGAAATTGTGAAATTTTGGCATTGATCATGCAAAAAAACTGTCTTTTATTTAAGGATAGTGATCATATGAAGCCATTTATCATCACATAGTTGTTTGGCTCCTTTTTAAATCATAATGATAACAGAAATCACCCAAATGGCCCTGATCAAAAGTTTACATACCCTTGAATGTTTGGCCTTGTTACAGACACACAAGGTGACACACACAGGTTTAAATGGCAATTAAAGGTTAATTTCCCACACCTGTGGCTTTTTAAATTGCAATTAGTGTCTGTGTATAAATAGTCAATGAGTTTGTTAGCTCTCACATGGATGCACTGAGCAGGCTAGATACTGAGCCATGGGGAGCAGAAAAGAACTGTCAAAAGACCTGCGTAACAAGGTAATGGAACTTTATAAAGATGGAAAAGGATATAAAAAGATATCCAAAGCCTTGAAAATGCCAGTCAGTACTGTTCAATCACTTATTAAGAAGTGGAAAATTCGGGGATCTCTTGATACCAAGCCAAGGTCAGGTAGACCAAGAAAGATTTCAACTGCCAGAAGAATTGTTCAGGATACAAAGAAAAACCCACAGGTAACCTCAGGAGAAATACAGGCTGCTCTGGAAAAAGACGATGTGGTTGTTTCAAGGAGCATTAATTATGTTATGCACAGTATAAGATTATTTTAAATTAAATTAATGACCGATTCAAGCACTCAAATAAATATTTCAAATAATATGGTAATTTCATTTCTACATCTGCCACTATCAGTCTTGGGATTTTGCTAGTAGATGAATACCTATAACAGCACTTTGGTTAAGAACAAGACTGACTGATCTAGTGGTACATTTTTGCCTTTAGTTTTTAGAGGTGGATTCTAATTCACCCAAATATAACTTTTTATTTTAATAAACCAAGATTGCATCTGTATATCAGTGGAGGGGTTTTACATTTTAAAAATAAAATGCAATAAAAGATGCGGGGACACGAGAGTAGCAGAAACACAGACATATTTATTGACAGTTCTGTATATGAAAAAACTGCAACAACCACAAACTCTCCACACCAGCAGCAGGAACCCGGGAAAAAAGTCAATACGTGCCTGAGCACCCGTGAATGAGATGACACAGCTTACGAACAACCATCTCCCATCGCACAATCCAGCCATGGAACACTCAGTTTGTACAGGAAACACTGCGCACCGGTGCACGCCATCAACAATCAGCTCACCTGGTTACCGCACACCTGAGAGCGATTAAGAGAGAGGGAGAGAAAGAGAAAAAGACAACACACACACACACTCTACATACACACAAACAATACGGCCGAGAAGGCCATCACAATGGGGGACACGGAAAAGAGCACGAGCTGCGGAAAAACTGCTAACACTAAACAACACTGATAACAGCCGCAACGAAGACTTATCATAACATTCAAAATATTGAATCCAGCTCCGGATCGCCAGTCAAAACACACAGATGAAATAGAAACTCCTACTAAAGAAATGGAGATGTTTTATCTGGATTATACACATACCTGATGAAAGCTATTTCAAAAAGTGGTGAGGACACGTCTCACCCATCTCAACCCATAACTGACAGTGATATATCTAATAATCATTCAGTGAATACTTGGAAACAACTTAGAAATTCATCTTTTACCTTTTTTTTTTTTTTTTCACGTATTTGTCCATGTGGTCATTGTTGTTGAGGAAATAAGCTCATACACTGTACACGCTCTGCAATAGTAGGTACGCGATTGTTCGATGCTGTGATTGGCCACTGCTGTAAACAATCACGGGACTGGTCGCTGCTGTAATGAATTACACTATAGGTCTGTGCGTTCGGTGAGAGTTTAGGCAGTTCGAACATGAATAAACCCTACACAATGTCAACATCAACTATAATATACTTACATATATATTCAATACATTTGGATACTTATGCTGGGGTGGCAGATGGGGTGGCAAAGCTCATTTTTATGGTGGCAGATGCCACACCGTGCCACCTTTGTGGCCACACCCCTGGGTCAACCCTGCTGAAATAACCAGCTTAGACCAGCATGACATTTCATACTGATCCATACTTGTTAGTGCTAGCCTAGTTAGTGATCATAGCCGTGTCATTGACTAACAACACTTATTTGGTGAAGCTGGTGGATCAGCACGGTCTTGTTGGTTAAGCTAATAAAGAAGCCTGGTGGGGAAATCAGCAACCCATTCTGGGCTAAAACATGACAAATTCTGGCATTTTCAGCAGGGATATTCTGCTTCATAATGCCATTTACACCATGCTGTAGTGAAAATCTGTCTGTTGCTTCCCATAGGGCAGTGTGGGAACAGGCGTCCAGGTGCTGTCTGTGTCTCATAGAGGGATCAAGCTTTTAAAGATGGTCAGGAGTAGTGCAGTAGCGCCAGACTACTTCAGAGTTCTGCGACCCTACAGGTATAATCAAGGGGTGTTAAAGGAATAGTTCATCCAAAATGATAATTCTCTCATCATTTACTCACCCTAATGCCGTCTCAAACTCGAATGACTTTCCTTTTTCTGCGGAACACAAATGAAGATATTTTGATGGAGATATGAGGTGTTTTTGTCCATACAATGCAAGTCAATGGGGTCCAACACTTCCAAGCTCTAAAAAGGACTTAAAGACAGCATAAAGAAAATCCATTTGACTCCAGTGGTTTAAACTGTGTCTTTTGAAGCGATTCAATTGGTTTTGGGTGAGAAACTAACCAAATTGTAATTAATATAAAATTATTATTTTTGGGTGAACTATTCCTTTGAGAGACTGTCTGTATTTTCTTAATTAATTTAAATGATTTGGATTAATTTTGATACCAATGGCACAACATACATGATCCTCATTTAGCTAGTTGTGGATGATACTGTGATCATGTCTCATATCTTACAGCTACACAGACATCATGTTTGTCACCATTCCCTCCAAGAACATGCTGGAGTTCAACCTCACCAATGAGAAACTGATTCTTTTCTCTGCCAAAGCTCCTCAGGTCAAAACCATGATTGACTACTTCATCACAGAGCTGAAAAAGGTCAGTACATTCTCGCCACATTGGGTCACTTCAGAAATTACTGGTTGCCATGCTGTGGAGTGAGTAATTGTGCTCTCTCTTGCTTTAGGATTCAGACTATGTAGTTGCTGTGCGTAATTACATTACAGATGATAGATCACTGCTGAGTTTCCACAAGGGAGACGTTATACGCTTACAGAAGATGGACGGCCTGGACGCAGGTGAGACTGCTTCAGTCCAAAGGTGTTTATGAAATTTTTTACAATCCCTGAGCTAGACTTAGCTGCATTTGGCAGACGTTTTTTTATCAACAGTGACAGTGCATTCTAGGTATACAATTTAGTGTGTATTCCCAGGAACTGACTCCATAACCTTGGCATTGCTAGCACCATGTTCTACCAGTTCAACTACAGGAACATTCTCCATATTTAAAGAGCCTAAATAATTAACACAGCAGCTTTGAATGAAGCACTTAAAAAAACATATATGGGTCAATTAACATGTTTTAAATTTCTCTGAATTAAAATTAATTTTGATATATTTTGTGGGACTTTAACACGTCAAGATGGTGAAACCTTACTGAGATCAAGTTTTTCAAAAACATATGAAACTAACGTGAAAAAAATATTATATTTCTGAGATCATTGTACTGAACATGCATTTTCAAACTAGATTTTTCTAAAGATTTTGAATATTCTTATTATTCACTGAACCATATACATCCTGTTTTAATGGATTGTCAACTACTAAATAGTTTAATAATACATCCAAATAGTATACTGAATGTGTAAAAGATGATGCTTATAAAGTTTAAAGGCACAAAACTTGTTCACCAAAGCTGTAACCTTGACCTTTGGCCTGTGTGATTGTTTCACAGGCCAGTGTTATGGTTTCATAGTGAAAAGGAAGGTGATTCTACTGGAAGAATTAAAAAGAGACACACCTGATTTTGGTGGGTCGTTGTGTAATGCTTGCATGGAGTGCTGTTTGTATACTTAATGTGATACACTGCCCATGGCAGTGTCATTTCAACTTGCAGGTCTGATATCTGATGTTTATCTGATATCACTTGCATGTAGGGATGCACCTATTCTGCTTGATATGATAACCAGTATTTACTTTTTTTTTTCTATGCCCAATGATTTTACGGCTTCCAATATTAGCCTAATTTGAACAATTGCTATAATTTAGAAAAATGCTAATATTGGCTGATACCGATATGATCACCAATATACCATGCATCCCTAGTTGCATGTATAGAGATGGTGTCCCTTCTCTAAGCATGATGGTTCCACTAATGTTTTCATTTTTCACCCACTATAAAAATTTCAAATTACCATCAGACACACTCTTTCATACACTATGTTCTTGTTTTGTTAAAAAGGCTGGAAGTTTGGTGCCATTCATGGGCGATCTGGGGTTTTTCCTGTGGAGTTTGTACAGCCAGTGGCTGCTCCAGACTTCATTAATATTCCTGTGGATAAGAAAGAGGAACCCAAGAACAAGCAGGGTCGTGTGGCCGCCACGGCCGCTGTGGCTGTGGCCGTTGGGTCCACCGCTGCAGCCCACGAACTGGACCGCTCCATTGAGGTGTGTTCCCATATAGTATGAAATTCTTGTTTACTTTTACTGTAGAGCGCTCAGAGTGCCTTTGTATTGCTGCATCTCACCTCTAGGTGGCGTCTCCAGTCAGTGATTATGCAGAGGCCTACACAGACAGTCCTAACATGGACATTGATGAGAGAATCCTGCAGGACAGCCAATACAGCATGGTGGAGTTTGCCAAGAAGTACTTCAGAGGGGCCCAGAGGAAAGATGGGTCAGTTGATTACACCATGAGGCATTTGGAGCTCGTATCCTCACAGCTACACTGTTATAAAGTGAATTATATTTATAATTGACAAAATGACATTTTGCTTGTATTTTGCAGTGATTTGTATAAGAAAAAGTCAAAGAAAGGAAAGGACATCAGTGAACCATCAGAAATGGTGAAATATTCCAAGGTACAGAATGCATACCGTCATTTTTAAACATTTGCTTAAAATTACCCTCACAAAGGTATCAAAATTTTTTATGTCTGTGCATATAATGTTATTTTTTTGTCTTGTAGTCCCCTATTCAAGAGTCTCTGATTGAGTTCACTGATGAAAATATTAACAAAGTGGCTGCAGAGATTTTTCTTTGTAAGTGAGAAATCCCCCTTTTATCCATCCATCCATCCATTCATCCATCACATCTATCATATATTGCACTGTAATAATCTATGTTTTTCAGCTATAATGAAGTTTATGGGGGACTACCCTATGAAAGGCCAGTCTGAGCAGGATGTTGTCAGCACAATCCTGAGGGTATATAACTCTTTATATAACATCAAGTCTTCATCATTAAATGTTAACATACATAAGCAAGAATATACTTAAAGTAACAGTTCACCCCAAAATGAATATTCTCTCATCATTTACTCACCCTCATGCCATCCCAGATGTGCATGACTTTCTTCTGCAGAACACAAATGAAGATTAAAAAAAATATCTCAGCTCTGTTGGTCCATACAATGCAAGTAAAGATGACTAGAATCTACAAAACTCACATAAGTCCACATAAAGGTAATACAAATGACTCCAGTGGTTAAATCCAAGTCTTCAGAAGCAATATGATAGGTGTGGGTGAGAAACAGATCAACATTTAAGTCCTTTTTACCATACATCTCCACTTTCACTTTCACATTTTTCTTCTTTTGTTTTTTGGCAATTCACATTCTTTGTGCATATCACCACCTACTGGTCAGGGTTGTTCAAATGTGGAGATTTATAGAGATAAAAAAGGACTTGCATATTGATCTTTTTCTCACCAACATCTATCATATCGCTTCTGAAGACATAGACGTAACCACTGGAGTCATGTGGATTACTTTTATTCTGCCTTTATGTGCTTTTTGGATCTTCACATTTCTGATCACCATTCACTTGCATTGTATGGACCTACATAGCTGAGATATTCTGAGATACATCTAGGATGGCATGAGAGTGAGTGAATGATGAGAGAATTTTCATTTTTAGGCGAACTATCCCTTTAATGCCTTTGATGCCAAACTTTTATTTGAACTCAATGTCTCTATTGCAGATGAGTGGAGAGTATGGACTGATGTGCGATGAAGCTTACTGCCAAGTGCTCAAGCAGATCACTGGGAACACCAGCTCCAAGACGTATGAGCCAGCTTCTTTCTGAGTGAAGAAATCCCATAGACAAATTTTACTGTGCCAGACAGAGGGTTAATGTTTTTTGTTTTTGGCTGTGTTTCACAGGGAGAGTTGTCAGAGGGGTTGGAGGCTGCTCTATATCCTCACTGCATACTACAAGTGTTCAGAGGTGCTCAAACCTTACCTGCTTAAATATCTCCAAGATGTCTATGCAAATCAAGGGGTGCACTTTCAAGGTAGACTGCTCTTATAACTTTATGTCCCTGCCGGAAAATCCATCTTAAGCTGGTAGCTGTGTTTTGGAACATGGTAGCTGGTACAAGCTGGTCATTAGCTGGTCCAAACTAGTCAATAGCTAGTCAGGAAATAGACCAACTTGGACCATCAGTAAACCAGCTACCAAATCAGAGGGTTTTTGCAACATGGTGGCTGGTTGAACAGGTTGGACCAGTTAATGACCAGCTCAGACCACCTTAGACTAGCTAGAAACAGGTTACCATGTTCCAAAACACAGCGACCAGCCTAATATGGATTTCTAGCAGGGGTTACAGCTATTCAGTTCACATTGATTAAAGAATAAGAAAATCAGAGGTTCCTCAAGAGATTTACATGTATGTTTTAATGCTGACAGGTATTGCCAAGGCTTGTGAGCAGAATCTAAGGAAGACGTTCCAGTGTGGTGGGCGTGTTGAGTATCCTAATGGCATGGAGCTGAAGGCTATGCTGGTTAGTTGCTCATTAGCAGATTTATGGATTATAATGCTATGGTATTTTCCAGTCTGTGCTTAATTAAGTACAACCCTTGTTTTCAAGGCTGGACGGAGCTCCAAACGGCAGTTGTTTCTGTTTCCTGGTGGAATTGAACGCCACCTAAAAATTAAAACCTGCTCAGTAAGTGAACTAAAAGGGTTAGTTCACCCAAAAATGAATATTTTCATAATTTACTCACCCTCATGCCATCCCAGATGTGTATGACTTTCTTTCTTTTGCTGAACACAAACAGAGATTTTTAGAAGAATATTTCAGCTCTGTAGGTCCATACAATGCAAGTGAATGGTGGCCAGAACTTCGAATCTTCAAAAATCACATAAAGGCAGAGTAAAAGTAATCCATAAAACTCAAGTGGTTTAATCCAAATCTTCTGAAGTGTTATGATAGATGTGGGTGAGAAACAGATAAATTTTTAAGTCCTTTTTTTCTATAAATCTCCACCCCTGTCCAGTAGGTGGCAATATGCACTAAGAATGTGAATTGCCAAAAAAACAAAAGAAGAAGAATGTGAAATTGAAAGTGGAGATTTATAGTAAAAAGGACTTAAATATTGATCCGTTTCTCACCCATACTTATATGGCTTCTGAAGAGATGGATTTAACCGTATGGATTACTTTTATGCTGCATTTATGTGCTTTTTTAGCTTTAAAGTGTTGGTCACCATTCACTTGCATTATATGGACCTACAGAGCTGAGATATTCTTCTAAAAATCTTTGTTTGTGTTAAGCAGAAGAAAGAAAGTCATACACATCTGGGATGGCACGAGGGTGAGTAAATGATCAGAGAATTTTTATTTTTGGGTGAACTTTCCCTTTAATTTTTAACAATATTTAATGCAGCTTGGCTAGTGAAGTAATTTATTTAACAGAACAAGTATGAGGCTAATTCACTTTGGTTACTTGACTGTGAAGGTGGCTTTGGATGCCATTGAAGAGCTGTGCTATGAGATGGGTCTGCATAAAATTGAGGCCCTGGAAGAGTATGCTATATTTGTGGTCACAAACAGAGGTGAGATGACAAGAGAGCGCACAATCATATCAAAATAGCTGATATGGCAGTTCACATATTTTTGCAAAGTGTCAAGTCATTCAAGTTAACTGTGTTAACCCAATGACTCTCATTCTGCAGGTCAGAATGTCCGCCCGCTAAACAAAAGGGAGTACATCTTGGATATTGCTACAGAGGCAGAACACATTGATAGCAACTACAGTCTGTGGTTTCGACGAGTAATCTGGACACAGCCACTAAAGTTTGACAATGAGCTCGGAGTCACTATGCATTACAATCAGGTTCGTCAACCAGACTGATTCAATTTCCCAGACTTTCTTTCATGTTTTATGCTGTTTATTGCATCAGTTACAGTAGATCTGAAGGATTTGGTCTTGGTTTGTTCAAGGTTTTCTCTTTAAAAGCTGCTAATGTCTTCATTCATGTTTTGCAGATTTCCCCTGACTACTTGAAAGGGCTGCTCAATGTCATCCCACAGGGTAAGGCCAGTGATCAACAGCTGCAACAAGTGTCAAAATTGGCTGCTCTGCAACATCGTGCCAAGGACTCTATCTACCTCCCCACCCTGTAATGCCATAAATCTACTTTATAATCTAAAAGAAGAATATGTTGCATATTCCTCAATAGCCTAAATGTTTTAAAATGGACATATTAGCTTAGATGCAATTATGCAGGACAGTGGTTCTTAACAGGTGGATCATGACCCAAAAAGTATAGATCTGTTCTGATAGGGTCCCAGACACCCTTCTAAAAACAATGTTAAATGCAAATAATAAAATGCAACTAAGCATATAATCATACATAGTTAGGCTAGCAAAACAAATAGGCTTATCAATGTTTAGAAGGGAGATGTCACAGGCTGTGTGTCCAATCAAACTCAATTAAATATTTTTTTGGCTCATATTCACCTGTCACATGGTTGCTAAGCTAGCCAAATTAGATAGATGCTAACATGGACAGATTGCATGTCCTTATCTGCCAATCCAAGCACAAATTTAGACATTTTTGCTTTTGTATGACCATCAATTTTAGTACTGTGTCCTGGGTCCTAAAAGGAAAAACCAGCTGAGAACCACTGATGCAGGAGACTGTAGACCAGTGTCAGAAACTGTCTTTTACATTAAGGGGCAATATTTTCCCCCTGTATTTGATTTTCAGGGGCATTTTTTACCTATATGAGGGCACATTTTATTTCTAACCAATTAATACATAAACTGTGTCTCATCTGTCTATGTCAAATACTAAAATGTAATCATTTATTAATACAGAAATCCTCAAGATTGAGAATTTAATACTTCTGCATTACATCAGAATATATAGAATTTTGGGTCCATTTCTGTCATTTCTGAGGGCATTTTTTCTTACCATCCTGTAGACTAACCTCTTTTTGTTCTCTGCTATCAGCCATGAGGTTCAAGAGTATATTCCCTCCCAGCTCTTTGGGCTCCAGCGGCCTCAGCAATGGCTGAACATGGTGATCCAGCATAACCAGCAGGTCCAGGCGCTCAGTCCTCATCAGGCCAGAGCACAATTTCTGGGTGAGGAGTTGACTTAGGAGCACAGCCAATGCGGAGGCGGATAGCCATTTATTCTCAAGACTGACTGTTGTGCTTATGTCTCTGCAGGGCTCGTCAGTGCTTTTCCCATGTTTGGGTCATCATTCTTCTACATACAAAGCAGCAGCAACAATGCTATTGACACCCCATGCGTACTGGCTGTCAATCAAAATGGTCTGAACTTTCTAAGCAAAGATACTCATGTAAGTTTAGCCTCTTATTTTAGATCCTTATTAAAATAGTCTTTTAAGCTGTAATGACAGTAAGCCTTAAAGTCAAAATGACATCAGAATTGACACTATTTACTTAAAGCGATAGTTCACCCAAAAATAAGAAAATTCTCTCATCTTCATGCCATCCCAGATGTGTATGACTTTCTTTCTTTTGCAGAACACTAACAAAGATTTTTAGAAGAATATCTCAGCTCTGTAGGTCCTTACAATGTTTTTTTTTAAATTTTTTTTTTTTTTTACCAGAAATCTCCATTTTCACTTTCAAAATGTGAAGGTATGTGAAAGTAAAAGTAAAAGTGGAGATTTATAGTAAAAAAAGACTTAAATATTGATCTATTTCTTACCCACATCTATCATATTGCATTGAAAATATGGATTTAACCACTGGAGTCTTATGGATTGCTGTTATGTGGCCTTTTTGTGATTTTTGGAACCATTCACTTGCATTGTATGGACCTACAGTAAAAAGATAGTCACACATCTGGGATGGCATGAGGGTGAGGAAATGATGAGAGAATTTTTATTTTTGGGTGAACTATCCCTTTAATGTGCAAAATCCATCGATGAACAAAAAAAGTGTCTGTAATCTTTTATCAAAATGTAATAACTTGCTTTGACTTTTCGGCTGACATCACAGATTCCTCTTACTTTTCTGATTAACAATTTTTTTATTGATTCACATATTAAACACAGAAAAACAAAACATATATACATAGAATCAACAATTAATCCCCACTATTACACTATATTATATATATATATATATATATATATATATATATATATATATATATATATATATAAATCACACATATTGACAGCTACACCTCTCTCTCCACTGCCCCTCCCTGAGAGCCCTCCGGAAACGGCAGATATCTGCCCCATTTCCCCACAAACTAGTCCAATTTCCCCAGTCTTCTAAATGACCCTTCTTCAAAAGCCGCCACCCTCCCCATCTCCGAGCACCACTCCTGAAATGAGGGCACTCCAGCTGACCTCCATCCCCTTAAAACTATCTCTCTGAGGGGGGCCTGGGTAGCTCAGTGGTAAAGACGCTGGCTACCACCCCTGGAGTTCGCTAGTTTGAATCCCAGGGTGTGCTGAGTGACTCCAGCCAGGTCTCCTAAGCAACCAAATTGGCCCGGTTGCTAGGGAGGGTAGAGTCACATGGGGTAACCTCCTCGTGATCGCTATAATGTGGTTCGTTCTGGGTGGGGCGCATGGTGAGTTGAGCATGGTTGCCTCAGTGGATGGCGTGAAGCCTTTATGTGTCTATTCTCTACATCGATGACCGCCCCATCGCCCAAAATACAGAGTCTGGGGCAAAATGAAACCCGAGTGCCCAATACGTCACACAAAAAACTCTGAACCTTCAACCAAAATCCTTGGATCTTAACACACCACCAAAAAACATGGGTTGTGTCTCCATCCTCTGATTGGTATCGTCAGCAGGTGGGTGTGTCTTTAAGACCAAGCCTATACAAACTAGAGTGGGTCCAAAAGAATCGATGTAAAATCTTGAATTGCATAAGGCGCACCCTTTCGTCTCTAGATGCAGACTTGACGTTTTTTTAGAATCCTAGCCCACACTCCCTCCTCCAATAGCAAGTTTATATCTTTCTCTCATAATCTCTTGATAGAAGTTAAAGTTCCATCCCCCAGACTCTGACTTAGCAGGGAGTAATACACTGATGCCTCATGACCTTTTCCGAAAACAGTAATCACCCCTACCAGAGTGTCTGCCGCTTTAGGGGGGTGTATGCTGCTCCCAAAAATAGTACAGAACAGGTGGCACAGCTGTAAATACCTAAAGAACTGAGATCTGGGAATCCCAAAATGTTGAACCAAATTTTCAAAGGATCTCAACACTCCGCTCTCATATAGGCAGAGGTGGGTAGAGTAGCCAAAAACTGTACTCAAGTAAAAGTACAATTACTTCAAAAAAATAATTACTCAAGTAGAAGTAAAAGTACTAACATAAATAATTACTTGAGTAAGAGTAATAAAGTATCCAATTAAAAGAGTACTCAAGTAGTGAATAACTCGTTACTTTCACAAATGACATAATAGACGTTAACTACCCTATATTCCATTACATAATAAACGTTTGAACATGTACTACAGAATTATTATTATTATTAATGGAAATTCTGTCTTCATTCACCATCATGTTGTTCCAAACCCATATGACTTTCTTTCTTCCATGCAACACAATAAGGAGATATTAGACAGAATGTTTGCCTGAGTCACTATTTACTTTCAGTGAATGTGTTTTTTTAAATATATATTTTGAAAGTGAATGGTGACTGAGATTGTCAGTCCCTAACATTCTGTCTAACATATTTTGTGTTCCACATAATACCAAGCGTCACACTGGTTTGGAACAACAAGAGGGTAGAGAAATGATGACAGAATATTAAATTATGGCTGAGTTATCACTTTAAAGAGATAGTTTACCCAAAAATTAATATTCTCTCATCATTTACTAACCCTCATGCCATCCCTTTCTTCTGCAGAACACAAATTAAGATTTTTAGAAGAATATTTTAGCTCTGTAGGCAAAAATTCTGATGCTCCAAAAAGCACATAAAGGCAGCATAAAATTAATCCATAAGACTCCAGTGGCTAAATCCATGTATTCAGAAGTGATATGATAGGTGTGGGTGAGAAACAGATCAATATTTGTCATTTTTTACTAGACAGCAGGGGGCGATATGCAGAGAAGAATGTGAATCACCAAAAACTCAAGAAGAAGAATGTGAAAGTGATCTGTTTCTCTGTTTCTCATCCACACCTATCACATCACTTCTGAAGATATTGATTTAACCACTGGAGTCTTATGGATTACTTTTATGCTGACTTATGTGATTTTGTTTATCTTTAAAATGTTGCCACCCATTCACTTGCATTGTATGGACCTTCAGAGCTGAGGAATTCTTCTAAAAATCTTCATTTGAGTTCAGCAGATGAAAGAAAGTCATACACATCTAGGGTGGCAAGAGGTGGTAAATAATGAGAATTGTAATTTTTGGGTGAACTATTCCTTTAAGAGGAGAGGTTTGGAAACATTTCTAGTAAATATTACGGTGAAAACATGAAAATGTACCACAAGGACATTATATATAATGCTGAAATATAAACCAAAGCAAGATCATGCTTTATAAATGCCTTCTTTCGCTATTTCATAGCTTTTAAAGACCTGTGTGGATTCTTATTTCAGTGTAGTTACAGTTTTCAGTGTCATAAGTATTTAGATCATTAGTTCTGTACAGCAGTACCGCCGCTCTCTAAGCGCAGAGTACGCAGCCTATGTAGGGCACAAACTCACTGGCTGTGTCTGAAACCGCCCCTATCCACTATATAGTGCACTATATCGAGTGTCCGCTATTTTGTAGGAGTGTCTGAATTCTGAGTGAGCCACTCGTTCCCTACTTTTGACCACTCATTATTACCCACAATGCACTCTAATTTCAAGTGTACATTTGATGTACACTCGACAATGGTTAATTGACCACAGTCCACCAAGGGAAAGACGTACGAGCTGGGAGTTTACTGCTTCCTTCACTCCTACAATGTTTTATTTCATGCTGAATGTAGTAAATTACTTTTTGACAAATCATTACTTGATTAAAATAACATAATAGCATATAGAGAGACAAAACATACAGATACATTTTAAAATGTACTCTTTATTTAATAAAATGTGTTTACTCTTTATATTAACACACAGTATATATTAAAAATGACAAACAGAATTAAGATTTATGATATTAATATATTATTTAATAAGAATAACAAGTAAGGCCCAAGTATTTAAAAATGTAACATGTGACGTTGTATCTGTGGCAGCCCCAGAGCTCTGACACTCATGTCTGAATTCACTCATTTCCTTCACTTACTGCAGAGACATAGTGCACTTACTGCCATTAACTATACAGGAAATAGTGAATGAGTGAACGATTGCGGACACAGCCACTCTCTTTGCCACACGATCGCCACGCGCCAGCACATCTCACACGTGTGCGCCCCACGCACCTCACTGTGCACACGCAGAAATGCTGTCTGTTCGCGCTCCAGTTGTTGATCACACGAATGGCAGTGATTTACACTTAACTTGGATGTTTACATGGATTTATACAGTTAATCCGCCTCAAGTAGCTGCAATAGTTTCCAGTACCCCCGCGAGGGCGTGGAGTAAATGCATAAATACTACTTATTACATGCGGGATGTGTGACAAAGCACACTGATATATTGCTGCACTGATTTAAAAATGTACACTTAAAAACTGATGTCATAAGAGCCCAGTTACATTATCACCCTGAAAATGACCATCTCATTACACAGAAAAGCCTGCGTTAGGATTAGAGCCAAAACTTACCTCAGTTGGAGCTGTGATTTTAATCTTGAAATATCAGCTTGTCTTGGTGTTAAATGAAGGCATTGCATGACGAAACTATACTTTTTTCACTGTGCGGAGCAAAGAAAGTGTTTGATGCTGCAGCAGTGATTGAGCGACAGCGCACGCAGCTGTGTGAACTTCCACTCTCGTAAAAGTCCCATTCAATAATCTCTCAATAAATTACACATTAATTAAAATTAAACCCAGTAATGTAACGACAGTAACGCCACCCATTGTAAAGAAGTAAAAGTAAAAAAATTTCATTTGAAATTTACTTGATTGAGAGTAAAAAGTACCCACTTTTAAACCTACTTTAAAAGTATTTTTTTCCCCAAAATGTTACTCAAGTAAATGTAACGGAGTAAATGTAGCGCGTTACTACCCACCTCTGCATATAGATCACCAAGTGTAGTAACCCCCTCACAATCCACTCCACCAGCAGAAAGGGGACTTATTAATACATAATTTTGGGTTCAGCCATATGCTCGAGGCAACATTTAAATAAATGTCTGAATTAAACACTCTGGACACTTTTGTCCATACTGAGTGCAAATGCGAGATATCGGGGTGTAACTTAACTTCTCTGGTTAGTTTAATAGAAAGGCTTTGTAATGTTGAAATAGGGGCAAGAACCTCCTGTTCAATACAAAACCAGGGAGGGGTTCTCTCAGGTGGAAGCGACCAATGACCCAAATGTCTGAGACTGAACGCATAATAATAAAACAAAATCTTGGGTAGGCCTAGCCCACTTTTCTCATTCGGCCAATGCAGCTTACTGAAATGTAATCTGGGACGTTTACCATTCCAAATGAAGGACTTCGCTATGCTATCAAAATACTTGAAATAAGAGAGGGGGACATCTATAGGGAGAGACTGTAGCAAGTAGTTGAATTTTGGAATACAATTCATTTTAATAACATTAACCTTCCCAATCATCGATAAATGTAATGAAGTCCACTTGACCACATCGCTCGAAAACATTATTATTAAAGGGTCAAAATTAACTCTAACTATATCACACAAATTTGCTGGGAATAAAATACCCAAATACTTAATGCCCTGTTTTGGGGGGGGAGTCACGTGACGCCATGCAAGACGACTAATCGATTATTTGGAGTCATCAGAGAGGGAATTAGCTGCTAATCTGCCCACGACCAAAGTTGATTTGGAACATCTCCTTGAAAAGCTTGAAGATCTTGAGAATAGAAGCCGCAGGAATAACGTTCGAATTGTTGGAATTCCTGAGCATGAGGAGGGCAGAGATATGGTGAAATTCCTAGACAAGCTTTTCACAAGTCTGCTTGACATAACAGGCCATAAACTGGAAATCAAGCGTGCTCACAAAGTCCCAGCTCACAGATTCGCTGAGGGAGAAAGGCCCCGATCTAATCTGGCCAAATTTATGAGATCATCCGATAAAGATCTTGTGTTGCGCCAGGCGAGGAGCAAAGGGAAGCTTTCTTGGAAGAACCATAATAATTTCTTGTTCCCGGACTTTGCGAGTTCGACAAGAGAGAAACGCGATCGGTTCAAGGAATGTAAGAAACTCTTACATCAGCGAAAGATCACTTTTGCTCTGATGTTTCCGGCCAAAGTGAGAATACAAATGAAGGACGGTTGCAAAGTATTTACATGTCCAAATCAGGCGATGTCTTTTATAGAATCAATGGGTGAGTAAACCATTGGGTGTTTCTCATGTGAGTGGGTCGACTCACTGTACTTACTCTGGCTTTTGTGGAAGCTGGGCGTCATTTTGGTTTCTTTTTTTCTTTTTGCATTGGTTCCGCCGAGCGGCTGGAGTTTGTTTTGTAAATAACATTTTACCATAAAGAAACTTTTGCATTGACGAAAGATTACTTTTGCATTGAAGTTCCCGGCCAGTTTGAGAGTGGACATTACAGATGACCGCAAAATATCTACATGCTCACACAAAGGATGTCTTTTATAAAGTTGACGGATTGTGTAAGTAATGGTAAATACTTTTATGTGGCCTCCGAGTGAATTGACTCGACCATCCGAGGCACCGGGATGCCAGTTTTGTTTCTTTTTGTATTGGTTCCGCCTAGCGGCTGGAGCTTGTTCTATTGAATAAGATTCCTTTGGAACAGCTGTGGATTAATCTGTTCGTTCTTCATGCTTATTCCTCCTGCTGGCTGGAGTTTGTTTTGTTGAGTTTTTTTTACGGGACATTGGAATGATCATACTGATCATACTGAACTCATAACATCTGGCTCACTGAACATTCGTTTGTCTGTCCGAGGAATCCGAACGGTTTTATATCAGCTGGAATTTGTTTTGTGGAAGATCACACCTTTGAGACAGTTCTGTGAATTAATCTACACGTTCTTTGTGTTCATTCTCCCTACTGGCTGGGGTTTATTTTACAAAGTATTTTCTGTTATGTAATTTTGCCTCACAAATTTGTGAGGCAAAATTGAACAATCCGATGGCAAAGTTGTCGTGGGGGCTCGTGGGCATTCATGGACCTTTTGAGTTTGGAGGGATTGTTGCCGATTGGCGCTGTCGTGCGCGGGGTTAATGTGCACGTTTTTCTTTTTTCTGTTTGTTTTGTTCGGGGTTTGATTATTTCACTAATGGGGAATGTGGTCTGTATAATTTTGTTTTTGACACACAATTTATTTTTTCTACTATATCAAAAAGTCAAATGTTAGTATAAGTGGGTTATCTCTCTCCACATGGAATGTGAATGGGTTGGGGCACCCCATAAAAAGAAGGAAGGTTATTTCTTTTCTTAAACGTAAGAAATATGATATAGTGTTTCTTCAAGAAACACATCTTTCCCCGAAGGAAGCTGAAAAATTTGGGAAGATATGGGGTGGACATATTTTCTTAAGTGCTGGCTCAAGTAAGAGCAAGGGAGTCATTATATTGATTAATAAACATTTACAATTCAAATGTCTCAAACAGACTAAAGATAAATTAGGGAGAGTCATTATTGTTTCAGATGAAATTCAGGGGCAAAGGTTGATTTTGGCTAATATTTATGCACCTAACGCTGATGACGAGGGCTTTTTTATAGATTTTGAAGGGATGCTGCAAACCGCTGGCACCCCTCATGATATAATATTGGGAGGAGACTTTAATCTTTTGATGGACTCAGTCCTTGATCATAGTGAAGCAAAAGTGTGTAAACCCCCTAGAGCAACATTGACGCTTCACAGGATGTGTAAAAATCTTGGTCTTACAGATATTTGGAGACTTTTGAATCCATCTGGTAGACTATGCATTTTTTTCATCAGTCCATAAGATTTATTCTAGAATAGATTTTTTTATATATCCAAATTCCTCATTTCATCTGTTGTTGATTGCTCAGTTGGAAATATCTTAGTCTCAGATCATGCTCTAGTGAGTTTAGAGGTGTTGCCATATACAGAGAAAAAGAGATCATATAGTTGGCGCCTTAATGTGTCCCTTTTGCAAAATCCTGATTACCAACAAATGTTAAAGACTGAAATCAATGTTTATATGGAGACCAACTGTTCCTCAGTATCCTCTGTGGGCGTGGCTTGGGAGGCACTTAAGGTGGTTCTTAGGGGTTGGATCATACAGTATGCCTCATACCCAAAAAATCCAAAGCACAAGAACTTGTGGAGTTGGAAGGAAATATTAAAAGTGCAGAGGCAGAGCTGAAGCGCCGTATGTCATCTGATGGCCTCAGAGAATTGACCCGATTGAAATATAGATATAATACTATTTTGTCATGGAAAGTGGAGTTTTGATTATTCAGGGCAAGACAGTCATACTTTGAGTCAGGGGACAAAACAGGAAAACTTTTGGCTAGATATATAAAGCAGAGAGAGTCTTTTTCTACCATTCCCTCTGTGAAATCTGCAGGTGGTGAAATATTTACCTTGGCCATTGATATTAATAATGCTTTTAAAGAATTCTACTTTGATCTCTATAGTTCCACGTCTTCGTCTACTGATGAAGATATTAGGATCTTTGTGGAACCGTTAGATCTTCCTAAACTGACGACTGAGCAAACAAATTCTCTTGATTCTGAGATAACCTTGGAGGAGCTTGATGAGGTAATTAAGGCCTTACCTACAGGCAAGGCTCCGGGGCCTGACGGCTTTTCCGAGTTTTTCAAATCTTATGCTACAGAACTGGCTCCACTTTTGTTAGAAGTTTATACAGAATCATTAAAGAATGGAAAGCTTCCACCAACCAGGACACAAGCCCGGAGCAGTCTGATTCTTAAAAAGGACAAAGATCCAAGTGAGTGTAAAAGTTACCGCCCAATTTCCCTGATCAAGTTAGATGTAAAAAAAAATGCAAAAATTCTGGCTAATCGATTAAGTTATGACATCGCTTATACATATAGATCAGGTGGGGTTTATTTGAGGCCGTAGCTCTTCTGATAATATTAGGCGTCTCATCAATATCATGTGGTCAGTAGCGAATGATCAATCTCCGGTCGCTGCCATCTCACTTGACGCCAAAAAGGCATTTGATATGGTAGAATGGGATTATATTTGTAAGATTTTGGAAATATATGGGTTCGGGAGTACATTTATTGCTTGGATTAAGTTACTTTATAGACACCCTGTAGCAGTGGTACAAACAAACGGATTAATTTCAGATTATTTTACTCTGGATTGGGGCACCCGGCAGGGTTGCCCTCTTTCCCCATTATTGTTCTGTCTTGCCCTTGAACCATTAGCAGCCGCGATAAGAAAGGAGGATGATTTTCCAAAGGTAATTGCGGGAGGTGTGGCGCATAAGCTTCTGCTTTATGCAGATGATATTTTATTATTTGTCTCTGACCCTACTAGATCTATGCCTTTCCTCCACATAATTATTAACTCCTTTTCCAAGTTTTCAGGATACAAAGACAGTTGGTCTAAATCCGAAGCTTTGGCTTTGACAGCTTACTGTCCAGTAATGGCCTTCCAGTTGGGTGCCTTCCAGTGGCCCAAACAGGGAATTAAGTATTTGGGAATTTTATTCCCAGCAAATTTGTCTGATTTAGTCAGAGTTAATTTTGATCCCTTAATAAAAAGGTTTTTGAATGATGTGGACAGGTGGGCTTCATTACATTTATCTATGACTGGGAAGGTTATTAAAATTAATTGTATCCCAAAATTCAACTACCTGCTACAGTCTCTCCCTGTAGATGTCCCCCTCTCTTATTTCAAGCAATTTGATAACATAGCGAAGTCCTTCATTTGGAATGGTAAGCGTCCCAGGTTAAATTTCAATAAGTTACACAGGCCGATTGACAAAGGTGGGTTAGGCCTACCCAAGATTTTGTTTTATTATTATGCATTCGGTCTTAGACATTTGGCTCATTGGTCGCTTCCACCTGAGAGAGCCCCTCCCTGGTTTTGTATCGAAAAGGAAGTTCTTGCCCCTATCTCACCACTGCAAAGCCTTTCGATTAAACTAGCCGGAGAGGTTAAGTCGCACCCCTTTACTTTGCATTTGCACTCGATATGGACAAAAGTGTCCAGAGTGTTTAATTCTGATATTTATTTAAACGTAGCCTCGAGCATATGACTGAACCCTAAACTATGTATTAATAAATCCCCTTTCTGTTGGTCAGATTGGATTGTGAGGGGGGTTAATACACTTGGTGACCTATATGAGAGTGGAGTATTGAGACCTTTTGAAAATTTGGTTCAACATTTTGGCATTCCCAGATCTCAGTTTTATAAGTATTTACAGCTGCGCCACCTACTCTGCACTGTTTTTGGGAGTTGCACGCACCCCCCCAGTGCGGCAGATACTCTGGGAGTGGTGATTGCTGCTTTTAGGAAGGGTCATGATGCATCAGTGTATTACTCCCTGCTAATTCAGAGTCTGGAGGATGGAACTTTGAATTCTCTCAAAAAATTATGGGAGAAAGATCTAAACTTGACATTGGAGGAGGGGGTGTGGGCTAGGATCCTAAAAATGTCAAGTCTGCATCTGCAAGGGTTCGCCTTATGCAATTAAAGATTTACAGCGATTTTACTGGACCCCCTCCAGATTGTATAGGCTTGGTCTTAAAGACACACCCACCTGCTGGCAATGTCAATCAGAGGTTGGAGACATAACTCATGTCTTTTGGGGGTGTGTTGAGATCCAGATTTTATATATATATTTTTATATTTATGACCACTGGGGTGAGTGTTTGTGTCGGGTGGGGGTGTTCGGGGGGGAAGGGTTTAATTGTACATAATTTGATTCTGCATTTTCAGCTATGTTTATTTAATTTGTTGAATGGAATCAATAAAAATTGTTAATATAAAAAAAAAAAAAAAAAAAAAAAAAGCCCTGTTTGGGGCACTGAAAGGCACCCGGCTGAAAAGCAGTTACCGGGCAGTACGCTGTCAGAACCAAAGCTTCGAATTTAGACCAATTAACTCTGTATCCCAAGAACATCCAGAGTAAAGTAATCTGAAATTATTCCATTTGTTTGTACCGCCGCTAACAGGTGTCTATAAAGTCACTTAATCCATCCACTAAACATATTCCCAAACCTGTACATTTCCAAAACATTACAAAGATAATCCCATGCTACCATATCAAACGCCTTTTTGGCGTCAAGTGAGATGGCAGCGACCGGAGTCTGATCATTTGCCACTGACCACATGATATTGATGAAATGCCTAATGTTATCAGAAGAGCTGCGGCCCCAAATAAACCCCACCTGATCTATATGTATAAGAGATGTCACAACTTTACTTAATCGATTAGCCAACATTTTTGACAATATTTTAATGTCTAGCTGGATCAGGGAAATTGGACGGTAACTCTTACACTCGCTTGGATCTTTGTCCTTTTTAAGAAACAGACTAATCCGGGCTTGCGTCATGGTTGGCGGAAGCTTTCCATTCTTTAATGATTCCGTATACATTTCTAATAAAAGTGGAGCCAATTCTGTAGCATAAGATCTAAAAAACTTGGAGCCTTGTCTGTAGGCAAGGCTCTAATTACCTCGCCAAGCTCCTCCAAGTTTATCTCAGAATCAAGATTTTTTTGCTCATTCATCAGTTTAGGGAGTTCTAATGGTTCCACAAAATTTCTAATATCTTCATCAGTAGACAAAGACGTGGAACTATAGAGATCAAGATAGAATTCTTTAAAAGCATTATTAATATCAATGGCTGAGATAAATATTTCTCCACCAGCAGATTTCACTGTGGGAATGGTAGAAAAAGACTCTCCCTGCTTTATATATCTAGCCAAAATCTTCCCTGCTTTGTCACCCGACTCAAAGTATGACTGTCTTGCCCTGAATAACCAAAACTCCACTTTCTGCGACAAAATAGTATTATATCTATATTTCAATCGGGTCAATTCTCTGAGGCCATCAGATGACATTCGGCACTTCAGCTCTGCCTTGGCACTTTTAATATTCCCTTCCAACTCCACGAGTTCTCGTGCTTTGGATTGTTTGGTGAATGAGGCATACTGTATGATCCGGCCCCTAAGAACCGCTTTAAGTGCCTCCCAAGCCACGGAGGATACTGAGGACCAGTTGGTCTCCATATAAACATTGATTTCAGCATTTTTTTTTTTTTTATGTAAATTTTTTACAATGAATTGTAAACATATATATACACTATATTGCCAAAAGTGTTCGCTCACCCATCCAAATAATTGAATTCAGGTGTTCCAATCACTTCCATGGCCACAGGTGTATAAAATGAAGCACCTAGGCATGCAGACTGCTTCTACAAACATTTGTGAAAGAATGGGCCGCTCTCAGGGGCTCAGTGAATTCCAGCGTGGTACTGTGATAGGATGCCACCTGTGCAACAAGTCCAGTCGTGAAATTTCCTCGCTACTAAATATTCCACAGTCAACTGCCAGTGGTATTATAAAAAAGTGGAAGCGATTGGGAATGACAGCAACTCAGCCACATAAAATGACAGAGCGGGGTCAGCGGATGCTGAGGCGCATAGTGCGCAGAGGTCGCCAACTTTCTGCAGAGTCAATCGCTACAGACCTCCAAAGTTCATGTGGCCTTCAGATTAGCTCAAGAACAGTGCGTAGAGAGCTTCATGGAATGGGTTTCCATGGCCGAGCAGCTGCATCCAAGCCATACATCACCAAGTGCAATGCAAAGCGTCGGATGCAGTGGTGTAAAGCACGCCGCCACTGGATTCTAGAGCAGTGGAGACGCATTCTCTGGAGTGACGAATCACACTTCTCCATCTGGCAATCTTATGGACGAGTCTGGGTTTGGCGGTTGCCAGGAGAACGGTACTTGTCTGACTGCATTGTGCCAACTGTGAAGTTTGGTGGAGGGGGGATTATGGTGTGGGGTTGTTTTTCAGGAGCTGGGCTTGGCCTCTTAGTTCCAGTGAAAGGAATTCTGAATGCTTCAGCATACCAAGAGATTTTGGACAATTCCATGCTCCCAACTTTGTGGGAACAGTTTGGGGATGGCCCCTTCCTGTTCCAACATGACTGCGCACCAGTGCACAAAGCAAGGTCCATAAAGACATGGATGAGCGAGTTTGGTGTGGAAGAACTTGACTGGCCTGCACCGAGTCCTGACCTCAACCCGATAGAGCACCTTTGGGATGAATTAGAGCGAAGACTGTGAGCCAGGCCTTCTCGTCCAACATCAGTGTCTGACCTCACAAATGCGCTTCTGGAAGAATGGTCAAAAATTCCCATAAACACACTCCTAAACCTTGTGGAAAGCCTTCCCAGAATAGTTGAAGCTGTTATAGCTGCAAAGGGTGGGCCGACGTCATATTAAACCCTATGGATTAAGAATGGGATGTCACTTAAGTTCATATGCGTCTAAAGGCAGGTGAGCGAATACTTTTGGCAATATAGTGTATATATATATATATATATATAAAATCAACATTTAAACCACACAACCCCCCCTCCCCGACCCCCCCCCAAAAAACAACCCTGTGGTCAATATACATACATACATATACAAACATAAATACATATATATATACACATACATACATACATACACACACATAATAATCATACAAACTATAATACACTACTCTCTCCACACCCCACCCGAGAGCCCTCCAAAAACTGCAAATACCTGCCCCTGATTTCAGCTTTTAACATTTGTTGGAAATCAGGATTTTGCAATAGGGATACATTAAAGCGCCAACTATATGATATCTTTTTCTCCATATGTGGCAACACCTCTAAACTCACCAGGGCGTGATCTGAGACTAAAATGTTTCCAATTGATCAATCAACAACAGATAAAATGAGGGGCTTAGATATATATATAAAAATCTATTCTAGAATAAATCTTATGGACTGATGAAAAAAATGTATAGTCCCTACCAAATTAGTTCAAAAGTCTCCAAATATCTGTAAGACCTAGATTTTTACACATCCTGTGAAGTATCAGTGTTGCTCTAGGGTGCTTATTCACTTTTGCTTCACTATGATCAAGGACTGAGTCCATCAAAAGATTAAAGTCTCCTCCCAATATTATATCATGAGGGATGCCAGCGGTTTGCAACATCCCTTCAAGATCTATAAAAAAGCCCTGTTCATCAACATTAGGTGCGTAAATATTAGCCAAAATAAGACTTTGCCCCTGAATTTCTGCTAAAACAATATTGACTCTTCCTAATTTATCTTTAATCTGTTTGAGATATTTGAATTGTAGATACTTAGTGTAATAACTCCCCTGCTCTTACTTGAGCCAGCACTAAAGGAAAAATGTTCACCCCATATCTTTCCAAATTTTTCAGCTTCCTGTGGGGAAAGATGTGTTTCTTGAAGAAACACTTTATCATATTTCTTACGTTTAAGAAGAGAAATTGCCTTCCTTCTTTTTATGGGGGGCCCCAACACATTCACATTCCACGTGGAGAGAGACAATCCACTCATATTAACATCTGACATTTTGACATATTAGAAAAAATAGATTGTGTGTCAAAAATAAAATTATAAAGACCACATTCCAACATTAGTGCAACAATCAAACCCCAAACTTCCCCCTGAACCAAACAAACAGAAAAAAGAAAAATGTGCGCATTAACCCCGCACACGACGGTGCCAACTGGCGTCCATCCCTTTAAACTCAAACAGTCCATGTACGCCTACGAGAGCCCCCGTGACAACTTTGCCATCTGACTTTTTTCTATACAAATTTTGTGAGACAGAATTACATAACAAAAGATAATGTATAAAGCAAACTCCAGCCAATAGGCAATATAAACACAAAGAATGTGTAGATTAATCCTCATAACTGTCCCAAAGGTGTGTTCCTCAACAAAACAAACTCCAGCCGCTAGCAGAACCAGCAAAAGCATTTTAAATAAAAATTAAATAATAAATAAATAAAAAAGGTCGTTCAGTTTCCTCAGACAGTGAGCTCAGTGAGCCGGCCCATTCGGCTGTTACATGAGTGCAACAAATGACCTAATCACTCTAATGTCATGCAAGAAATACTCTACAAAACAAACTCCAACCAATAGGAGGCATAAGCACAAAGAACATGCAGATTCATCCACAACACTGTCCCGAAGGAGTGTTACTACACAAAACAAACTCAGCTGCTAGGCGGAACCAGCACAAGAAGAAACGAAAAAGGCACTCAGTTTCCTCGGACGTTCAAGTGAATGTTCAGTGAGGTAGCTCAGCAAGGTAGCTTGCTGGGTAGCTCAGCAATTATTAATGCTGACTACCACCCCTGGAGACATAAGTCTGAATCCAGGGTGTTTTGAGTGACTCCAGCCAGGTCTCTTAAGCAACCAAATTGGCCCGGTTGCTAGGGAGGGTAGAGTCACATGGGGTAACCTCCTCGTGGTCGCGATTAGTGGTTCTCGCTCTCAGTGGGGCGCGTGGTAAGTTGTGCGTGGATTGCAGACAGTAGCATGAGCCTCCACATGCGGAGTCTCTGCGGTGTCATGCACAATAAGCCATGTGATAAGATACACGGATTGACTGTCTCAGAAGCGGAGGTAACTGAGACTTGTCCTCTGCCACCCGGATTGAGGTGAGTAACCGCGCCACCACAAGGACCTGCTAAGTAGTGGGAATTGGGCATTCCAAATTGGGGATAAAAAATAAAAAAATATGTCTCCAGAGCCCGAGGATTTTGAATTCTTTGACATACTGTCTTCCTAGAACAGTTAAGGATCAGGGTGTATCGAATCTCACCGGTTTATGACATAAAAAGTATTAAAACCAGCAAAGTGCGCAGAGCTCGCCGTTCACACGTCCGAACCTCGCATGGCATCACGTGACTCGTCCCTCTTACTTTTAAACTCTTCCAACCGTCTGGCTCCATTCTGGTATGCAACGCCCATTTGTCATGATCAAATAAATTCCAGATGGATAAAATCAGGTCCCGGCCTACATTTATTCTTGTTGAATATCCTGTTTCACTCTGAAATATGTCCGATTAGGGAAGTAAAATGAGTTGCAAATGGCTGTTCACATTGACTTTAAGACTCATGTATAGTATTAGTGAAATATGAAAAATTGCTTGTGCCAGAGAGAAATGTAATAGGTAAGAATTTTGAAAAAGTGTATTTTATTAAAAACATGCTATTATCCAGTGATTTTAGTTAATGTTTGTTTCCTTTAAATGTCATCCATTTGTTAGTGTACTCATAAAAGTTGACAAAAATAACTTATAGCAGATTTTATTTACAATTTATGTTGCACTACACAGATTTTTGTCTAATCAAATGCTCTCTAGAATGAGAATGTCCCTCCCCCTGTCACTGACCAGCAAGTAGCAAATCAAGGTTCATGTCTGTGATGTAACTAAAGACTATTGTCTATTTAAAAAAAGGACAAGGCCCCTCGATATGTCCCACCCCAAACTCAGGACAGAAAACTATGTTCTAATCAAGTAATTTCATGGGGTCTTTAAAAATAATTGTTTTGCCACTGTTAATATGTCCCTTATACTCAACATATTTTAAAACCTAGTCTTTTTCTATACTATACATTATATTTGTACAGGGTTCACAGCTGTTTTCAATGTTTCCCAGGAGCTGATGGTGAAGTTTCCGCTGAAAGAGGTGCAGTCCTCCCGTACACAGAGGCCCACAGCTGGCTCCAGTTATCCATATGTGGAGATAATGCTGGGTGACCTGATGTCTCAACGCATTACACAGTTACAGCTTGACCAGGTATGGTCTCTGAACTAACTGGTGGAGCGTTTATCTTCATTCCAAATCACAGCATTATCTAATCATGTCATATCTGGTCATTTTTAGTTTCACCTTAACTTTAAAGGTGTGTTGTGTTTTACTTTACAGAGTCTTGAACTGTGCCGTGTCATTGCCATGTATATGGAGAACCTGCTGTCGGTACGAGAGAAGAGGCTTACTCTGCCTCCTAGTGAAATCACTCTGCTCTAGTACCTCTGCCCACAGCTGTTATTTGTTACTGCTTTAATGGCAATAATTGCAATCAGACACTAAGTCCTTTACATCAAAAAAACCACCTGTCATTTTTGATAATGCCATCTGTCTTTTTGGGATTTCAAAGCCAAATACCAGATAGCTTGTTCACAATAGTTTGCATGCATTCCATTAGGTTTAACATATGGCCCCATAATTTAAATCATTACTGTTACTACCTCTGGTTCTGGACACATATTCAGCTAGAATCTATCTATCTATCTATAAATATATATATATATATATATATATATATATATATATATATATATATATATATAGAGAGAGAGATAGAGAGAGAGAGAGAGAGAAAAACATATTTTTTAAGCCACAGTTTTTAAAGATCTTGTCTCATGATGAAAATGAATTTGCACTACATGAGAGTATGATGCATTTGAAATATTTAAATATTGTATGCATTATGTGTCATTTTAACATTCTGTATGTGGACAGAAAGAGAAATATATCATGCACAATGCACCAAAGTACAATGAATTTAGTTTAAATATGAAGTATGTATTCTAAATAAAAAAATCAGAAGTGTACAGTGTTTTCCAAAATACTTATTTCATGACACTTTCTTGGGCATTATGTAGCAATACTGAATACGGACACGCCGGTGGGTCCAAATGGGGGGGCACTATATCGCGAATTAAGTTTACGCTTAAAACGTTAAAGTCCCCAGATGCATAAGTCAGGCATATGAGGTATCAAATGATAGCTTAAAATCTGTCCTTTTCATAGAACACCATATCTTTTGCATTTATGTTACATAAAATAACAAAATAAGGGCTGAAATCATCTGCTTTGCAAATAAGCACCACCTAGAGGTAATGTGGTAGAAATATGAATATGAATATAAAAGTCTTTCACATAGAACTTAAATGGACAAATCATATATCAAACGAAAGCTCTCATTCTCATGAATGTGACTTTATAGTTAATTTTGTTGCCCTAATACCAAAGTTTGAAAGATTTTCAAAAGAATAAAAAAATAAAATATGATTTCTGTAAGACATCAAATACAAACATCTCTTGTATGCTCCAATAACTGCTTCTGTAAGCCTCAAGTTTATGCTCTTTTTGATGCTCTTACCTTAGGCAGTTGTCTACATAATGAGCCATTTTCTACTTGTCTGTGAGCTTGCTTGGGTGAATAATCCAATGTTATCTTAGATGTCCAGAACCAAATATGCAGTCCAGCAGGACATGCTAAACAAATCATCAGAAAATTATGTTATCGACTACTGGTGATAAAATGTCTCTAATGACACCTAGATTGAGCTTCTAGTCCACTCAGAGGCCGAGATATTCCATGAAACAATGGGGGTGGTACATGAACTGAAAATTAGACTGAATGTCTATGGATGACACATCTGTGTAAAGGCTAAATTGTGTTAGAGCACCACCTACATTTCAAATCTGCATATTGTGATGGAAGGTGATTGAGGAAAAAATATTTTTCCTAGTACTTGCTGCAATGCAGTGGAATGAAATAAGACATTTTGCAGGGAGATAGGATGAACAGAACCAGAATGACATGCTTACAAAGTTAGGACAACAACAAAAAAAAACTTTCTGTTTATCATAAGATTGTAAACACATACAGTATTATTTATTCATAATTTGAGTCTTTTTTGTGTTAAATTTAGGGTGTTTTCTTATAAATTAAACCACTTTTTTGCTATTAGTCCAAAGAATGTTTAAATGGTGAGCTTTTAAATTTGAGTATGAAAAATTGCAGACCTCAGCCCAAAAATGCACTAGAGTAGTAAAATATTTTTAAGTCCTGAAACTCTTGAAATAATTTTATGTGATCAAACTGATTGATTGTACTTACGAAATAGTGGAAGCATTTCCATGCATTTGAATTAGCATTGATGCAAACGACCGAAAACTAAACCCAATCCAGACAGTGTCTCATCCGTGTTTTCCACAAGCATGATGGCTGGGGCGTAGTTTGGTGAATTGGTCACAGATTATTCCCTTTTCATTGGCTCTCTTAAGACGTGGTTCCTGTGAACTTGCCCTGTAGTCAAACTGCATATACACAGCCAAAAACTTGCACGGCTTGAGGAGTGGATACAAAAGAAACTGGAGCTTATATGAAGGATCACATTGTTTGTCTGCACCGATTCACGCCTAACGGAATTTATATCAGTCTGAGACGGTGCGGGTTGTGACACATCTGTAATACGGCTTCAGGATGATGAAGTTTCGGTTCAGACGGCAGGGAAATGACCCTCATCGTGAGAAAATCAAGCAGGATCTGTTTGCATTCAATAAGGTATGTGGGATGCATAGCGTTGTTCAGTTGTCACTTCTCTCCCTCCGAGACTGAGCGTGCACGCTGTTTCGGGTTGCATTAAAGTCAACATTTAATCCAAGCTAATGCATTTCTTGTGAGAAGTTATTGTGTTTATTCGGAACGCGCACTGTTTCATTGCAGAGAAACTGATCTGGATTCACTTGCAATTGATAGTATAGCAATGTTTTCCTACTACAACGCTCAGATATGCCAAAAGAAGCGCAGCAAAGTTGTATGAAACAGTCGGTGTTTCAAGTATTTGTCGTTGTTGATGCAGTCGGTCGTTCGTAGATGTGTAGTGTAAGAAAATGAGTTTGCGTGTGATATTCGTCTTCATCAATGGGGGCTCATTAGATCAGTTGCGCTGTCTATTGTGAGTGACCCCTTAAAGTTTTCTTATTTGTTTTTAACAGTCAAACACTAACATAAATCAAGCAATAACTAATTACGTTCGTCGCGGAATATGAATTTCTCTCATCGTTCCCCTAATCTAGTCTGTGCACACAATAAACATCTCTCAACTTCTGGCGCTTTCATGTCCCAATGGTTGAATTTTATTGAAACATTTTACTTTTTGTTATCTGAAGGTCAGATTAAAACTGACTTGGAAACTTTTTACCAAGCCTTTATTTATTTTTGGTACTTTTCAAATGCTTTTTTTATGTATAATATATATATATATATATATATATATATATATTATTATTTTTATTTATCTATTTATTTATTTATTTATTTAGCCTTGTCCCTGGCCCAGTCTTTCAATATTAAACCATAACAATTCATTATAAAATCAAAATTATGACAAGTTTAAAACTATGATAATCTAAACAAAGGGGGGAATAACCTTTTCAATTTTTATTGTGTGAAAAGTATTTATTATTAGTCTTTTTTTTTTAATTACGACCACACCACAAAAATCAAGCTAAATCTCTCTCAAGCAGATTTTGTTCCATATAATGCCAAAACAATTTAAAATAGTATTTAATTATATGTATGTAAGATACATAAAATGGTATTTATCAAATAAGCCTCAGCAAGACAAATGGCAAAAACGATAAAAATGTAATTTACATCACCATCATTTCCACCATGGAATTCTATTAAACACAAAATATAATTTCAGATTTGTAAATAACACTGTGTGGTGGGAATTTCCAAAACTTTCATAAAAAAAATAAAAAAGACAAATCTCCTGTGATGCACAAAGTACATACACTGCTCAACATTTGTGTTATTAGAAGAATTAAATAAACTAATGAGAGTGTGAAAGTTTTAATATAACTTGACTTTTTGCAGGTTCATTGTGCTGCTGAAAGTGCCCAAAGTCACTCAGTAACTTTTGTCTTTGTGTCATCTTGGACTTACACTGACACCTAGCGGCTTGGATGCAGCAATTTAAAATCAATAGATTTCAGTTTCAGATGCCATTGTAGAAATGTAGTATTCAGTCAGTCATGATTACTTTAATCAGTGAGTGAAAGTGTCAGATAACAGGACGGTTACTGAGATTAAGCGAGAAGTATTCAGTTGGTCATGTGATACTAACATGGCAGCCCCCATGTAGAATAAAACAGCTTTTATAAGGTTACAGATATTTTAATGTGAGTGGTCATGATTTCCTACATATTGCAAAATTAAAATTTTTTAATGTGGAAAAAATTATTGAGTGCACCTTTTAAAGAAACACCAAAAGTAACATTGGATTGTAAATGTTCGGTATCCTACAATGGTGCTGGCAGCAGCAGGGTGAGTGTAAGGGATTTGTAGAGCTTTCTGTGTAATGAGACTACTCTTAAATCATAATGAACCATGTCACCGCTCCCGTGCCAGAAACACAAAGTATTTGATTGCAAACCCTCCAATGATGACCAAATTCTGGAACCCTTTCAGCAAAATCAAACATATTTCTACCCCTCCCCCTCAGTTTAGAACCCTACATGACAAATTAGAGATCCCATATTACACAAATAGTACTAAAGACCCCAGTTCTTGTTCATTTCACAAAGACTGCTGATGACATTTTGCCACAGATGGTTTGTGTGAAATGTAAGGTGTCTGATAAAGTGTCATGACACTGTGAATAATGTCACATGAAGGTCCTGTTATTTATCATGTCACAAATTGTCAGTCTCTGAAGGGAGAGACGCATCTTTCTGCAAACTTCAGGCTCTCTTTGTGCAACACTGTGTGTTGATATAAAGTGATGTTTTTCAAATTGCCCTAAAAACATTTTTCCACAAATAATTTTTGATTGGTTGTGTGAAGATGAATATGACATTCTCCATCAAATCATTTCCTTCTTTTCTATTTCTGGTTCTGTGTTATGGTTTTCTGTTAAAACAAGGAAATCCCCTTACTGTCAGGGTTGTACTGAATAGATAATATTGTTGATTGTATCATCAGGGCTCATTAGAGGTCAATGAAGTATGATTTGGTTTCTTTGTTAAACTCGGTTCAATAAAGCTGCACACACAAAATATGTTACATTTAAAGTAAAATACTGGCAGCTGTGGTTGCCAGAAATGTAGCATTAAAAATATGATGACCATGTTTCAGGCTTTATGGGATGTAATTTTGATGCCTGTATATTTTATGGTTCTCTACGTATAAACTTGATATACTAAGCCTCTGGAACTATAAAAGTCTGCTTTTTCACTTTAAAATATATTGTTAATCACCATAGAACTTTCAAAAGGCCACATGATGACAAAGTGTCACTCACCTAAACACAAAATGCAGGGTAACACATGTGACACTGAAATAATGCAGTTAACATTAACTAAGCAAAATAAAATATAACACAGAACATCCTAATGTACATATTAAAAATAAGAAGAAACATAACTATTCCAATAAAATATAATGAAATGTATTTGGTCATGCAGGGACTTGTTTTTCACAGTAATTTTAATAGTTGTATTAGAGTTTAAAGTACATGTTTTCTCATAAATTGTTACATTAATTATATGGTAAAACCATACTTTTTACATAGTAATTTTTTTTATATAGTATTTTGCCGTAAAATTACATGTATTGTCTTGTTAAATATCATTTTTTACAGTATACGGTAACTACACTTTCACCAATTAACTTTTTTTTTTTTTTTTTTTTTACTGTAGCATTTTTACATTCTTTTACCGTTCAAATTACAGACCTTTTTTACAGTGTGCATCTCAAATGTCAATGTCTATATGCTGATCATTACTTGTGATTTTAAGTAGAGAATTTGAGATAGTACTGCTTCTCTTTTACTTAGACAGTTGAACATGGATTCCCAAACCAGCCAAATGCTCTGGCCTATGATCCCAAACTGCAGCTTATGGCCATTGGAACTAAATCGGGAGCCATCAAAATGTATCCTTTTGTGCAAGCTTAACAGAAATGGAAGTAAATGAGTATTTCAACCAAAAATGAAAATTCTGTCATTTACTCATGTTCATGTTGTACCGAACTAAATGACATGGGCTACTTTATTTGTCCATTTTGAAGCTTCACTGCCTGTGGACTTCCACTGAATAGAAAATTCCTTTTGTGTTCAACAGCAAAATAGAAAGTCATACCTTTTTTTGAACAATATGAGGATAAGTAAATAATGAAATGAGTATTATTTTTGTTAAACTATTGCTTTAATACTCTGTGTATTTTTGAATGCATAACAACTGCATAATTTTTAATGGCATATGTCAAGTATCAATAATGGTACATTTGATTGCACAAACGGTTTTGAATATAGATCAAGTTCAGGCCAATTTCATCTTCACTCTTGCTACCTTAACTTATTAAATGCTGCATGTAGATCATGCCATATTTCAGCAGATTCAGAGTTGCTCATTTTGATTTAGAACAATGATACAATGCAGTTTTGTGGCCTATTTAATGGTTCATTGATGGCGCTTAATTACTGTGGATGTTTGTTTCTGAGTTGAATCACTGATGTCGAGAAAAGACAATGCATGTTGTTCTGGCCCTATAAAATGTACTTAAACAATTATGAAAAGTTTGTTTTTAAAGTTTCCCTTATTGTTGGCACTCTCCAAACCTGAGTCTTTAAGTCCATTAGGTAGAAAGAATGTTTAGGAGGGTAACCTCTTATCACAATAATGTGTTTGAGACTCCCTTGGTGAGGTGTTATTATCTAGACTGGACGAGTCATGCAGCAGCAAAATAGCATGGAACACATCCAACATTCTTTCACATTCTAGCTTCCTTTTCCCTGAGATGGAAACTGATTTGATTTGATTTGATTTTGAGATATGGGCCGGAATCGGATCAGTTGTGTGATTGGGATTGTGATGGGCTGTACAATACTGGTCTTTGAGCAGAAGTCAGGGCTGGTCATTGGAGGCTGGTAGTGTCAGGCACAGCCCAACAGCTGAGAGACGCTTGGTCTGCAGCCTTGTCTCATTTAGGGAGGGGTGGGGGCAATAGATGTGGACAGAATGATCTGACAACCTGCCTCTCACTAGATCTTAGTGGGTATCTGTCAGTACTTAGTAGCTAATGTCTCATCCATCAGACAAGAAGACTTGTGATGGAGAGAGGACAGTGACTGGATGGCATAAATAAAGGGGGTGTTCTGAGGTTGAGGAATGAGCAGTTTGGCTTTGGAAGCATTTCTTCTGATTTGGTGTTGAAGGGGGTGAGATGAGACTTTAAGAGCTCAGAGTTTTTGTTTACCCAGTCTGACTCCATTCAAAGACATTCCATTTCAAGATGAATGAAGTTGGGGAATATAGCATATTCACATCTATTTTGCATTAGCCTAGACTTGGCTATTTTTCCCCCATGGATTTAAAGTTCTCTTTAAGAGACTTTAGGTTCTGGTGAGATGTTTCCTCATGGAAATATTTTTACAACGAGAGCTAATTGACGTGGTGTTTGTAGTGAGGCTCTGTTTAGGTTTTCAAATAAAATTGCGGTGCATAAATTTATATTCAGGCCGAGGCAGAATCTGCAGACTTTTAATAAAATTTTTATGTTTATTTTGGGGGTAAATCTGCTATTTTGAACCTTTTTAAATGTGTTAAATGTAGAGCTGGGTATTGCCAGTCACCTCATGATACGATATGTATCGCGATATGCATGTCATTATTCGATATATCACGGTACATCACGATACATATGTCACTATTTGATCACAAGAATACTTGCCAAATAAATAAATACAGTGGGGGAAATAAGTATTGAAGCATTTTCAGTAAATATATATTTTAATGAGGCTATTCACATGAAATTTTCACCAGCCTTTGGTATTAACTCAAGAAATCCACACATAAAGAAATCCAAACATTAAAGTCCATAAATGAAGTTATGTGTAATAAAGAGGAATGACACAGGAAAAAAGTATTGAACACGCTAACTGAAATTTATTTAATATTTAGTAGAGAAGCCCTTATTTGTAATGACAGCTTCAAGATGCTTCCTGTATGTAGAAATTAATCGGCCACAGTATTCAGGTGTGATTTACACCCATTCTTCTAAACATATTGTCTTTAAATCTTGAAGATTCCGGGGGGCCCTCTTGTGAACCTTGATCTTTAGCTCTTTCCACAAATGTTCAATTGGATTCAAATCAGGTGATTGACTGGGCCATTCTAACACCTTGATTTTTTATTTTTTTCTTTCTCTGAAACCAATTGAGAGTTTCCTTTGCTGTATGCTTTGGATCGTTGTCCTGCTGGAAGGTCCACCCACATCATATCTTCATCATCCTGGTGGATGGCAGCAGATTCTTCTCAAGAATCTCCCAGTAAAGGGCTCCATTCATCATTCCTTCAATTATATGAAGTCTGCCAGTACCATGCGATGAAAAACAGCCCCACACCATGATGCTTCCACCTCCAAACTTCACTGTTGGTATAGTGTGTTTAGGGTGATGTGCAGTGCCATTTCTTCTCCAAACATGGTGTGTAGTATGACAGCCTAAAAGTTCAATTTTGCTCTCATCTGACCAGACTACATGAGCTTCGATGTGCCTTTTCTTTAGTAATGGAGTCTTGCGGGGTGAACGTGCATAGAGGCCATGGCGGTAGAGTGCATTGCCTATTGTTTTCTCTGTGACGATGGTACCTGCTGCCTCCAAGTGTTTCTGGAGCTCTTTCCGAGTGGTCCTTGGCTCTTGGGCTACTCTTCTGACTATTCTTCTGACTCCCTGGTCAGAAATCTTGCGAGGAGCTCCTGTGCATGGCCGGTTGATGACGGAGTGATGTTGCTTCCACTTGCGGATAATGGCCCCAATGGTGCTTTTTCAGAAGTTTTGAAATACATCTGTATCCGATTCCATCAATATGTTTCGCAACAATAAGGTTTATTGTATATATTGTAATAAGGTTTCTTGTGTGACACCTTGGTAACGAAAAGCCTTTTTATAGACCATGAATTTACTAACCCAGCTGATATTAATTTGCACAGATAGGAGGTATAATTACTTTCTAACTACTTACGGATTTCAGCTGGTTCCTTGCCTTACCTTGCCTTGGAGAACTGCTTTTTCTTAGTGTCTTCAATACTTTTTTCCTGTGTCATTCCACTTTATTACACATAACTTTATTTATGGACTTTAATGTTGTGAATTCTTTACATTTGCGGATTTCTTGAGTTAATACTGATGTTTGGTGAAAATTTCATGTGAATAGCCTCATTAAAAATATATTTACTGAAGAAAATGTTGACGTGTTCAGTACTTATTTCCCCCACTGTAAATGCACATGAAACATTGATTTGAGTTGAAATTAATTTATTAGCTTAATTGAAGTGATCGCACAGTGATCCGAGAAGCAGGAAAGATGACTCAGATACCCAGATGAGCAGTCTTATACGTGGATGTGTGGTTGTTACTCAGACATATCAGACTGCTGGTGGTGTCATTGACCAATCAGAACCGTGTAATAAATAAATATAGAGCTGTCGGAATTAACGCATTTACTGTTAATACAGCATAAACACTTGTTGGGAGGGCGGAACTTTTGTAATGTCACAAACACACGCAGCAGTGATTCGGTGTCCGTTATAAAATGATGGAGACAGGACCTCTTAGCTCTATTATTTGATGTACAAAACAAGCCTAGATGGGACTTGTAATAGAAATAAAGTATTTTCAGCGCATTTTAATTACCACTGAAGCACACCAAGTCTTAACTATCACTCCGCTTTTCCCGTGGAGTTCAAATTGCTGGACGCTGGCATTGACGCTCTGACGTGAATCATGAACGCAGCTTCAGGATTTCTGTAGGAAAGCGGATAGTTACAGTCTAACGGCAGATTAATATTGTGGAGGATGAGAGTTTAAGAGATTTAATGCACATTACAATGAATATGCAAACTATGGGGACTAAAGCCGTCTTTACACAGAAAAGGTGGCACAGAAGCTGCAGCTGAAGTGGCAATTAGGTGTATTTTCACAGAGCAGGACTAAATGCTTTTACACCACAGTTCAGGGCTCCAGACTGCGACTAAAATGGTCGCAAATGCGACCAAAAATAATTGATTGTGACAATAATTTAAAATCTATTCACCACTGGCAACAGTTGGGTTGTGTGCGTTCATATGCAGATTCGTCAGATATCATCTTGTGAGTTATTGAATATATTTTTAGAGCGCGCACTAGTGTGTCACACGCCGCTTTTCACCCATTCTGTGGTGATGAGCTCGCTGCACCGCGTGCAACAAACCCAGCGCGAGAGAGTTGAAACCAAATTACTCTTTTGAAAAGGGTCTTTTTCATGAATCACCCAAAAAGAATGAGACTTATATCTCTACAAAACAAAAATGAGCTTTTCCCAATCAGTGGGCGTTTTCAAACCACTGAGATTCCCTACTTTCATTTGTTAGTTTAGAAACGCCCAACCTAGTTTGGAAACATCCACTGATTTCTACACTGAGATTCCTTACTTTCATTGGATGGTTTAGAAATGCCCATCCCAGTTTGAAAACTCCCCCAGATTTGAAAACACCCATTACTGTTCTGCAGAGACCTATACTTCAGAAGAACTGAGGGTGTGAGCTCAGGTTAGCAGTTTGAATCAGATTCACTTTCTCAGCGAATCAGCTGTCAGTGAGCTCACAACTGGGAGCGAAGACATTTCAAAATAAGAGTCCCATGTGTATTTCTGGTTTCTTTATAATGAATAATTGTGTGTGTGTGTGTGTGTGTGTGTGTGTGTGGTGGTCTTGAGCATCAATGAATGTTTGCATCTTGTGTAATAGTTGTGTACAAGTCCCTCAATTGTTCTAAGTGTCAACAGCATGATCTCGTGTATAATATAGAATTATTAATTATAAAGAAGCCCGAAATACACACGCGCGCGCGCACACACACACACACACACACACACATATATATATATATATATCTCAGTGTGTATGAGATCAAGCTGTTGACACTTACAACAAATGAGGGACTTGTACACAACTATTACACAAGGTGCAAACATTCATTGATGCTCAAGAAGACAGCACACTACTATATGCATACTATATTTAATTATCTGTAATGTAGATTTTGAAGAGCAGTACTAAATAAAAAAAATCTTATCTCTTATATTTGTATAAACTATGAATAGGATGTGAACATTTGAGACAAAAGGGAATTCAAACTTATGTTCTCAACTATATATAATGTTTATTAAAGCTCCGATTAATTCCTTCTGCTTTTTATCTTGTTTCTGAACAGCAATTTTGTGATTTGGTGACTAAAATAGCCATTTGGCCTCTTAAAGTTTCAGTTTAGGAGCTAATGGCACTCATTAACTTGCATTGTATGGATGTACAGAGCTGAAATTTGCTTTATAAAAATCTTCATTTTGGTGATCTAATCCTTTAAATTAGTTAGACACTCTTGCTCTCTTTTTTTTAAATCCCTTTTTTTCCCCAATTTGACTGCAATCAGGCCAGCCTCCGCTTGGAAAAACATAGTCAAGTTAGCCCCCACGTTGTTTTGCAGTAGGCGTATATACTATGCATTACGGTAAGAGAGTAAGAACTGATTTCAAAATAAAAGCGACCTTCCGGTGAATGTCATTTCACATTCAGTCAGTCTGTCAATGAATAAATAAAAATACATAAATAACTACATAAAACAAAATGAATAAATATTAAACAAAAATAAACCATTTTAATAAAACAAATAATGCCCGCAAACTTAAAGAATACATTTCCAAAGACCATCTGACTTCATCTGACAGACTGTCATTGTCAAACTTCCTGTTTACACAGACCAATTTCACTTCAGAATGACACCACCTTAGAGTGTCACACAGTGTCTGTCTGATATTGAATTTCAAAATTAAAGCCCTCTAAAATGTCATGTATAAGATGTGTTCCATCTACATTCAGATAGATATTTAAAAGAAACTCCTTGTTTCCAAAGAACAATTTCACTTTAATATCTATCTGAATTTATAGAAAACATATAATGTATATGACATATTTATAGGGCTTTAATTTTGAAACTCAACATCAGACTGCCCTGATATTGTGTGAGTGACACTGAGGTGGTGTACTATCATTCTGAAGTGAAATTGGTCTGTGTAAATAGGGAGTTTCTCAGTGACAGTCTGTCATTTTGGTGCATAAAAATCAGGTGGTCTTTGGAAATGTATTCTTAATTATTAAGTTTGCAGGTGTTTATTTTTTTTAAATATATTTTATTAATTTTGTTTTATGTAGTTATTTATACACTTATTTATTCTTTTTTTTTTTTTTTTTTTTCATTCATTCATTATTGACAGACTGACCGACTGAATGTGAAATGACTTTCACCGGAAGGTCACTTTTATTTTGTGGGGGCTAGCTTGACCATGTTTATCCAAGTGGAGGCTGGCCTGACCGCAGTCCAAATTCCCAATGCATTGCAATTCTTAGTGGTTGCGCCTCAATCCACGGCATCCACGCACATTTCGCCATGCACCCCACCAAGAGCGAGAACCACCTTATAGTGACCACGAGGAAGGTAACCCACGTGACTCTACCCACCCTAGCAACCGGGCCAATTGGTTGCTTTTTGGAAGCCTAGCTGGAGTCGCTCGGCACACCCTGGATTCGAACTCGCGATTCCAGGGGTGGTAGTCAGAGTCTTTGCTTGAGCTACCTAGGCCCCCCGTTAGACACTCTTTAATTACACACTCACAGCTTTCCCTTCACAGAAGCGTGCTGCACTCTTCCATCGCCCTCTACAGGATCGCACCACTATTCATTCCATCCTTAACTTTAATTGAAACTTTTTCTGAACTGCTCTTGTGCACCTTGTGTCTGATCAAGGACGGCCACTAAAAATCACACGAGTAAATGTCATTTGGCAGCGCTCTTGTCTCTAGTCAAATGCCCTCAAACCATTGATACAGCCGCAAGTCATTGCGTGGCCACTACTGAAATAAAATGCTTTCATTGCGGGGAAACTTAACCCTGGTTCGGACGGTATTTATTTATTTATTTTTTTTGTGACTGTTCAAACTGCAAGTTATATGTGGCTAGATCAGATTTTTTTCTGTTCAGACTACAGTTGCTTTTGCATCCACATTAGTTGTCATGGTAATGTAGCAAACTTGCATATTCACCATGCATGAGAATTAGTGATGGATGTTTTACCATTGATTATGCTTTTCATGAGGACAGTATCCAAATATGAACATTCTTCACAGACAACAGCTTAAAAATGGGAGAGGTGGCGTATGCAATGTTTGTTGCTGCCCGTTTTAGTGGGGACGTCTTGTATTTTGGCCGAAATTACAACGTTTTATACGAGACTGTATTTTGCTGTATTTTAGCAGAGAGCGAAACATCCTCATTGTGGTTTCTCGCAACCGGTATGGGTTACTGCACCTTAGCGCATATCTTTGGGTAAGTTAAGCCAATGTCTGTGTTATTATAAGAGGTTTGCAGTGCTTTGTGTGCCCTGTAACATATAAATGACATGGGTGTGTTTCATTCAGAAGTGATCATGTCTATGCCCTGTTTACCTTCCACTGTGAGTTTTGTAGGGCTGAAATGTGTAATAAAACAGGCTGAACTCACTAAGTAATTTTTATTGAAAATTCTGTTTGTAACGATCCTACTGCATGGCCATCATTATTGTATTAAATTCGATGTGCCCTGTGAAGGCATTAATTATGCCAATCGGAGCACAGTATGTTTTCTCGTCGCAAAACCTGACGTATAACAACCATCATACACGGCTTCTTCTGCATTTACACTCTCATATCACACTCATCGTCATATGTAACTGACCCATCAGAATTTATTTAGCTGTGCTGATTAATTACGCAGGTAATATTGAACATGAACATATACTGTATCTGGAATTATTAGAAGAAATTGGCAAATTCTGGCAAAATACATCAAACCTGGTGACTTTAGCGAGCCTCCAACTGCACCTGTGCCTACAATCTGAATTCATTAAGCAGTGGAGACCCATAGATCCCAAACTCATGCCCTTTGCCCTTATCTCTGGGCCATGTGTAAACACTGGCTTAATCAATAATCAGTATCCTGTTGGATGAAAAAATATGCAAGAAGCAAATTAAACTTATGAATTTTAATTTCTATATTGAAAACTGGATACATTTATCCTGTATTTCATCATTTTCTGGTGAGTTATTTGATTAAGTTGGTGCTTTGATTAGTCAGAAAAAACTGGAACGGCATTTTTGGTTGTTTGATAATCTTCTCATTTTATCTGGATTGGTTCCAGCTCCAGATGTGAGGTTTGCACATCAAAGGCCTGAATGCTGTGAGCTGCATAGCTCTGCAGCTCCGGTCATCCAGCTGTCAAACGCCAGATCCCCAAGAAGCGTACAGCCCTGTCTGAAGCACATGGCTCATCAAGGGTGCTGTCATCAGTTTGTCCAAGTCATCTTTTACAAAGCCATCAATAGAAGCTCTGATGGTTTCATTTATATTTTAACAATGCAATTAACCATTCCATTGAAGTGTTTAAAACTTTAGTTTGAGCATCCTACACAGCCTGACTATTATAAACATTTCAAGATGCAGACAAGAAAAAAAAAAATGCACCCGGTCTCTACAATTCATATATTTACATTTATATACAGTACATTTGTAAAATGTGTAAGAAATATTTTCTGTCCATTTAAAGGTGCAGGTTGTAAGATTCAGAAACCCTTGTTATTAATGACACCTGTGGCCATTAAGTGAACTGCAGCCAGTTACCTGTTGCTCGTGCACACACTCCATAGGGATGCGAGTGAGCGAGCATCGGCCAAAACAATGGCGTAACGTACAAAGAGACTGAACGTGATTCACCAGCATCATGGTGACAGATGAGGTAGCATAATTAAAAATACACAGTTATGATTGTTTTATTACAAACTTTGAGACTGTATATTATATTTGACTCTCCAGTGCTGGAACAGGGCTAAAACAAAGAGTGGATATAGGTCTGACTATGCAAGACTGTAGTTTGAAGTAATCACTTTTCTTTGCATGATACATAGGCTATCGTATAAATGCAGTCAATGTCAGCGTTAGCAAGCTAGCCAGCTTTATCAATAGCTGTTAGCTAAATTTGGTGGATGATGACTAGCTGTTTATAAAATAGACTGTACATTATAAATATGTTGACACAATTCAGTGTTGATGTGATTCCATCACAACTGTCATTTTGATATATCGATGCGCTATTGTTTTATAATAATAGATTGTATATATTTTCTGTATAACCAAGTTACGTTACACTAATGAATGGAGCTTTTTTCATTGTTGTGTTATTGTAGTTTACCTTGCTGAATAATTACAGATTAACATTGTTTATGACAGTTACTGTGCAGGCAAGATCAAGTTAGCTAAAATTACACGAATCATTCTTTATGGCACTATATTTCACATGCTTTGCAGTTATGTAAGCTTACCTGTCCAATAAGAAGAACACCAATTCAGGGTAGGTTTTGATCCCCAAAACCGGACGTTTGCTGGATTCCATCTCTAAGATAACGTTACCTAGTGTTGCAGTTTGTTGTCGCTGTTGAATAGCGGAAGAGAAGCTATTACTGTCTGAGGCAAGGCTCTGTAAGCGTGCATAAACGTCACATCCTTTGGATTTTCCCGGCAAAACCGACCCGCTCCCTTCACATGAAAATTAGTCTACAGGCTTTAATAAACAACCTAGGAAGTCTGGGAAGGACTAATTTTTTTAAGTTGCGTTACAAGCCGTTCACACGTTGGTACAAAAAAATGGCGAATATTACATGAAAATTGATACATACTGCACCTTCAAAAATAAAAATAAAAAATTTGACTGTTGTAATCATAGTCCCACATAAACTTACAAAATGTATATCAGGGTAAGTTTCTTGCTGGAATGGTGTAGAGTACACTACTAAGAACCATGGTATGGTAACTTGATGTTAAATATGTATTTAAATTAAAAGGTTTCATTAATGTTCCTTTCATTAGGCATAAAAATTGTTAATAATTTATTATTGCTCTAATAATCTAATACATACATAATACGCAATAAAATGTTAAGCACTGTAACTAATATGAATGTAGTAATGTTCACGTTAACACGTTATGTTGTATTACCATATAGCCTACATAAGAATTAATGGTTATCTGTTTTATTTGTGTGCTTTTTTGTGAATAGTGAAATAGTTTTCCTACTTAGAAATATTAATTGAAATGATTTGATATCACGAGAAAAAGACACCACTGACAGCATAAAAGGCAAAAAAAAAAGAAAAAAAGAAATTTGACGTGATTATGGGACACAGTTGTCCAGCATCTGCGGAAAGCATCAAAAACTAGCACGGGAACAATAACATGCAGTATTTTGACAAATGTTAATTGTATAAATTACATTTAAATGTATCTACATATATTTGTTTAGCAGGAAAATAAATTTACAGCGCAAATTATGGTTACTCCAGGAATGTATGTGCATCAGCATTAAACGCTGGAAATGTCCCGCCCCTTACTGAAATGGAAAATATGATTGGTTAGCAAATATCCAATCACGTCTGAAATGCACATTCTGATTGGTTGATCAGCTTAGTCAGACTCTCTGTCTTGTCTGTGCCATCAGTTGCGCTCTCGCCTCCCGCTACACCGTGTGCATTTAGAGAGAAATCACTGTGCACTTTTTAAAATAATAATAATAATAAACAATTCTCTCAACGGTGCTGCGGCATCGCTTTAGTAGATTGAAAAAGTTCCGAGTCAAAAGCCTATTTGTTGTTCTGGCAGAACATCTGGTGGGCATATGCAAAATCCTAAGAAAGATAGGTGGGCATACAGCGTATGCCTTAGACTACACTACTGCTTGAGAGGGTTATGAAACGGAGATGTTTACTGATGCCTTTTGTTTCTTGGCCTCAGCTTGGGGAGCATTCAATGCAGTATGAGCTTGTCTGATCATAAATGTGTCTCTGCTGCCACCACAAATTGAAGCGCAGGGGTAGGGACTATATTTTAAAGCTAAAGGGGAGGACAAACGAGGGGTTTTAGTGAGGCAGAGCGGAAAGAAATGAGACTTCTGGGACAGAGGAGCTGTTGCAAGTGCTGGGTTCACTCCTAAAGAATGTATGTGGCTGTGCCCTAAGTTCACCCAATGCAAAAAGAGGACATTCCTCAGCTGTTGTGGCCGGCTCTTGTCTCAAAGACATCTTTTAAAATGGTTTCCAAGGCCACAACTGGAGCAGGCTGGTAATCAGGATGTGCTTAATTTTAGCAACGAGTGCTTCCGTATGATTGACAGGAGCACAATTAATCTAATAAATAATTGAGATTACAATTACAGCTGCCACAATTAACAGACTGATCTCACAGTGAAATCGGAAACAGGTAAGTGATGTTGGGCGTATGGGCACGTTTGAGCTCCATTTTCCGGGTGTAATGTCCATGGAGAGGCGCCAAAAGCGGGTTGTGAGAGTACAGTGAAGAGGAATGCCTATTTTATAAACTGTACTCCCAAACCTAAACCTAACCATTAGTGGGGTAAAAATGTAATGTTAATGGGGAAAATGCAACCTCAGAATCGCAGTCGTCAGTGATTATGCAAACATAATTACTTCCTGGTTTCAACACAAGATCTGAACCCATGTCTTCTACACTCCAATGCTCCTCCAGTTGTGCCACAAAGGATTGTAAACTTGCTGTCATTGGTTGTCTTATCAACCAGGTGCAGTTGCTCTGCATTATTTAATCTATAAGCATGGAGTGCTAGTGTGCTAGCTATCTGTTTTTAGTTAGTTGTGTCCCCTCTGCATTGCTGCAGCTCTCTACTCTGAGCCAGGGAGTTTGCATCCATGCCACTGCAAAACCTTAAACATTTGTCTGGCCTAAAGGCATAGCCATATCAAAACTTTTACTTTGGCATGCTGCCTCATGAAAGACTACTCTCATGATTCATGTTCCAACAGGGAGGGGGTGGGGGTGTCCTCTGTTTTGATTTAATGCAGCTGAGGAAACACTTGGTTGCCTTCATCGGTTCTTTCATAACTGCTCAATCTTTTGCCGGAGTTGCTTCTTCCTGATGGTGTTAAATTTTCATTGATGTCTCTTTGCATATCTTTCCTCTCATGTGTAGCTTCCTCTGGGAAAGTCATTGGTATTCTGTTGTGGGCCTCACGGACATACACCAGGACCTCAAAATCAGTCAACCCCCCCCACCCTCATCCACTCCTGTCCCCAGTAACACATTTCAGGTTTTTAAAAGCAATCTGTAGGTTCTTGGAAATCCAAATAACACATGAATGGTGAAGAAGCCTCATTGAATTTGGTTTCTGCCAAACCTTTCCACTTAAAGTGCCTTCGTTTAATTACGAATTGTGGAGTATTACTGGATGGGAAAGTGTTTGCTTGAGGGGTTATTATAGGGAGCTTTTTTTGGCTTGGTTTGGGTTCGGAAATAAGCAAGACAGATGAAGGAACTGAAAATCTCCTTCGATAGGGTTGCTCCAGTCTGTCTAATGTGTTGTGACATGAACTGAAAATGGTTGTGCATCCTGTGGGTAAACTAAAGTTCATTGTTTGTTCTCTGGAACTAGAACTGCAGTTTTTAAATGCTAACAAAGTCAAAGTTCAGCAGGAGCTGTTGTATGTCAAATGCTTCATCAGTATTTTGATGGTTAAAGGGGTTGAGAACCATCTGTATCACCTCAATGTCTTAAAATTAATCTCAAATTAGCCTAGAGGATGCTAAACGTAACCAAAAAGTGTGTGGGCATTAAAATAAATATTCCAGGTTCAATACAAGTCAAGATGGTAAGGTGGTAATGTTGATTACCACAAAAATTATTTTGCCTCATCCCTCCTTTTCTTAGAAAAGTTAAGAAACAAAATCGAGATTACATTTTGGCACTTACAATGGAAGTGAATGGAGCCAATTTATGGAGGGTTTAAAGGCAGAAATGTGAATTTGTGAAGCACTTACATTAATGCTTCTGTTAAAACTCATGTATTATTAGAGCTGTAATGTTGTTCATTTACTAGACAATTACAGTGTTTAATCATCATTACAACTAAGTTTTTGAATTGGATATAACTTTACGCAGAAAAGGTTAGTAAGTGATTTTAGTACACTAAAATCATGTTAACACACACACAGTTTATGTCTTGGCTGTTTTAACGTTTACGGATTGAACCCAGAATATTCCTTTTAGTCACACTAAAAAATGTATCGATTTCATTGCAATTGATGCTAAATACTAAACCAAGTAACATCTGCAAACAAATGCTAGATCTTTCTCGGAACTAACTTTGCATTTATGATATTTTAACTGGATGTAGTAAGATTCACACAGCAGAGTAACCACATGTGTAGTTCATCACATTAACTATGGACATGTTCCACAAAGTTCTACAACCTTGGTGTATTTTATTTTTTATTTTTTTATGAATACTTTGTTGATTTATTGTTTATTTGTGTGTCATTTGTTGGTTTGCTGTATGGCCACTGGGGTGTGTGTTTGTGTCAGGTGGGGTAGGTTAATGTAGTTTGATTCTGTTCCCTGTTATGTTTGTTTGATTTGTCATTGGAATCAATAAAATAAATGTAATAAAATAATAAATAAACAACAATCATAAAGTGTCCAAATGCTTTGTCTTAATTTTCTACTAAGTTTATTGTAGTGCTGTCAGTCGATAAAATGTAATCATGATAGTTAATTGCGATTTAATCACAGATTTTGAAAGTGCTTAAATTTGACACTAACATATTTTCTTGTCAAAATTAATCTATTTCCATCTTGGGAAAGAAAACAAAACAGCATGTAACAATATAATGCTTTAACTTTTTCCAGACAAAGCCTTTCACAACAAATGCACTAAAACAGCACCAATTTGAGTAACATTAAACATTTCCCAAAGTGTAAGTGGGAGGTTGACTAATTGAAAGAACTAGTTTTCCCATAGGTTGCATATTCATTGCAATGGGAATTAAATGTCTTAAACTCTCATCCATCCACAATATTAATCTGCTGGTAGACAGTGGCTATTCGCTTTGTTACAGCAATTGTGAAGCTAGTACATTTTCACATTTTTAATGTCCTGACTATACATTATGATCAGTTGAATGCCACTTTGATGAATAAAAGTACCACTTTCTTTCCATAAAGAGCTAAATCTGTACATTATTCCAAACTTGTGTGTGTAATAAATTATATATATACACACACTACTGGTCAAAAGTTTTGAAACATTTGACTGAAATGTTTCTCATGATCTTAAAAATCTTTTGATCTGAAGGCATCTGCTTAAATGTTTGAAAATAGTTTTGTAGACAAAAATATAATTGTGCCACCATATTAATTTAATTATAAAACTAAAATGTAATAAAAAAAAAAAAAAAAGTTTTTGAAATTGATGACTTGGACCAAATAATAAAGAAAAGCAGCCAATAAGTGCCCAACATAGATGGGAACTCCTTCAATACTGTTTAAAAGCATCCCAGGGTGATACCTCAAGAAGTTGCTTGAGAAAATGTCAAGAGTACATGTCTGCAAATTCTAGGCAAAGGGTGACTACTTTGAAGATGCTAAAATATAACACAGTTTTGATTTATTTTGGATTTTGTTTAGTCACAACATAATTCCCATAGTTCCATTGACGTTATTGCATAGTTTTGATGACTTTACTATTATTCTAAAATGTGAAATAAATTATAATAAAGAATGAGTAAGTGTTTCAAAACTTTTGACCGGGTGTGTGTGTGTGTGTGTGTGTGTGTGTGTGTGTATATATATATATATATATATATATATATATATATATATATATATATATATATATATATATATATATACATACACACACACACACACACACTGTACATCATTTTCCCCATTTTTACTTTATCACAAATAATAGCCTATTCTGTTATATTTCTCACAAAAAGCACCATGGTAATACACTTGTTTATTTATTTTCAGACATGGTCTGAGATAACCCAATGTTTTTGACGTGTCATAGAAAAACCATGGTATTTTTAAAGTACCTTGGAGTACCAGGACAGTATCATGAAATATGAACATGATCAATCATTCATTTGGCATTACCCTGGTGCACAATGCGAAGGCGCGATGAGAAAGTGCGAGGCGATGGACTGTGTTCCGTGAATGCTACAGGGTCCTTGAATAACATATAACATGCGTGTAAGGGCAGCCGGTGGAGTTTCAGGTGCCCCCTTAGGGTATGATGGTGCCCCCCTAGGGAGTTGGTGCCCTACGCAGACTGCGAAATATGTGTATAGGGAGCTGCGGTACTGTAGTAGCCTAATGGTATTTTTCTGAAAGTGATTAGTCTAATAGCTTATTAGTTTCAACAAAGCCAGACTGGCTTTGGCTGAACCAGACAGCTCCTTCAGTTTATGCCAATATTCTATAAAAGACGAATTGGCGACGCGATTTCCCCCATTATAATGAATAAATCTGTCTACACTAGTGTTGCAAGATGTCGGAAATGCGGTAGCAATCGAGTATTATTCTTTTGAACTTGCAGCACAATACATGGAGTGGACTTTTTATCTGACCTGTTACTCATCTGAGGTAACAGCACTTCGATGTCCGGGGTGAATTCAAAACTGCATTTTTTGATTTCTTGTGGGATTTCCCTGTGGGAGGGGACGCCACTCAAAAGCTCGTTCAAAACGAAAGTGCGAAAATTTATCTTTTCTCGGAGGGCCCTTCCACAAGACTGTTAGTGAAGGGAACATTCATACAGTAATTCCATGTTTCCTTCAGAGTACCCACTTCAAGGGCTCTGCAGTTCGGTGTAAGTATAGGGCATAGGGAGGATCACTTGCGATTGGAATCCGCCCCCAATCGCGCGCCCTTAAAGGCACCGCTTTTTCACTTATTAGTTCACTTATTAATCACTTATTAGTTTAATATGCCCACAATTTACAAAGAAATCTCAAAACACATTATTACTGTTATTGTGAGATTATGATGAAATTTTAATTTTGTTTTAACTATTTTAATTTATTTTTAAAATTTCTTTCCTTTTTCTGGACAACCAAAAGGCCACCTTTAGATTTGTGCATGCGCCCCTGCTGCCCCCTTTCTGTGCACAGATCAGTGCTGGCGCTGTGTCGGCTTGTGAAGTGTGTGTGTCAGTGTAATGACTCCGGGCGGACATATTACAAATGTTCCTCCCTCCACACCAGTGTTAATGCTGTATTAACGGTAAATGCGTTAATCGCGATTAAGAAAAATTAATGCGTTAAACTTTTAATTAACCGCATGCGTTAACGCGTTAATTCTGACAGCTCTAGTTTGTTTTATATTTTTGAAAACTAACAAACTTACTTTTGTGAAACATTTGGCTTGAATAAATATGTGCTGTATTTCTTGAATTCCACTTGGTTTAATATTTTGTTATAATACAAAGAATTTCATATATTTTGTGGCTTTAGTGTATAAACTTTTTGGGGCCATTGTATAAGATGAGGGTTAGGCTACTAGTTTTGTATGCGTTTTATATATGCAATGGTCTGGCTGTTCCTTGTCTTCCATCAATTGTCTCATTCAACAGGCATCAGCTGTTGGTGTTTTTTGTTTGTTTATAGAAAAACCCCATAATTGCTCATGTTGTTTTGTTTCTTTAATATAGGACAACATATGTTTATTGCATTAGAGTTGGGACACAGTGTTGGCTGTTTGTCACTATTCAGACCGTGAAATTGCATTATCCTTTACTAACTTGCTGTTAGCGCTTGAGTGAGTAATTGCCAAGCATTGATGGGAGTGTGTAGAGAGGAGATGGCCAGTGTCGGCTTAGAGAGTGTGTTTGGTTTGTGCTGTGAGAGCAGTCAGGGGCCCAGGAAGGGAGTTCTGATTGTTACATGACTTTTACATTTTAAACACTTTGAGGCAAAAGAGAGGGAGGAGAGCATTGATCATATGGGTCAAATTAATGTAAATTTATAACCATTTGGCATGTAATCCTATTTGGTTTGGTTTTTATTGATTACTCAAAGGGGAGAAAAACTAAGAAGGATGCCTCGATTAACTTGAATTCATGTTCTTTGGTATATCCTGGGAATATCAGGTTCTGTTTTGAGTGTCTACTTGTGACTTCCAATGGAAAGTCTTGTATTGATGTAAGGCATGAAACTGGGGAAAAATGAATGCAAAATTGTTCTAAATGTTTGGAGAGATGTCGTGTGAGACTGTCAAAATCTTTCTGGTCTCATGAACTCTGCAAGGATGACTACTGAGACATCTATGCCAAGGATCTCAAATGGGTTGCGATGATTCTGTTGAAGAGTTGCATCAAAATGTTCAACACAAACAGGAAATCCATTTCTTACTCATGTCAACAAACCACAAGTATGCTATGCTGCATAATCTCATAATTTCTGATTTCTCTGCACCATTAGCACTGCATTGAAGTAGACGGTTAGGCCTAAAAAGGAGAATTTGTGGGAGGATCGAGTTCTTGGTATATTGACAGTGTTGAGGGAGAGTTTGTGGGGAAAAACTGACAGGGCCTCTCTGTTAATGTTAATGACCTGTGGAATAATCAGGACTGAGTGTGAGAGAATTCTGCAGAGGTTTCTGCTCCAGGCTCCTCTTGTTTTATTCCAAGAATCAGAACTGGGGCCTAGCTGTCCCAGCATGTTTCATGCACCTTCTGTGCCACTTTCATGGGGCCTCTTTTGTCATGTACACTTTCTCCTCTCTTGTCTCTCTTCTTTATTTCTTGCTCTTTCTTTTGAACATCTCACCCACCTCTCATCATCTCTTTCTCTCTGCTATTGTGCAGGCGTATGACGTAAGTAGGGATAATGTACAGCCATTATTGCAAAATAAACCCGGGCAGGGGAATCGGGATCAAAACCTTGTATCATCCCGAAGGGGGCTAGTTTGCAATAATGACCAGCTGACTGTACATTATTGCACTTATTCAACCTGTTCTCATAGAATCATGTTATTGAAATTTTGCTAAATTAGTTTTACGTGGCTTGTTGTGTGTATCATGGCAGTTTTCTGGTGAAATGAATACTAAGAGGCGCTACTACAACAATCACTTTCATTCCATTTCACACAAATCACGAGTAAAATGCTATCTTATGACTTAAAAAAACCTTTTGCTATAACTAATTACTTGTAAGGCTATACATTTAAATTTTTGCATTACATAAACTACATTTGTAAGCTTGTTCAGGGGCTATCAAATTGTGCAATAGTTGAACTGATATTGTTGCGCTTCTGATGCAAAAGATCGAGGTATGAGTCCTGCAGAGCTCGCGACTTGACATTCAGATATATACAGAGTCGAAAGTGTCAGAACCACAAAATGACGTGGTTGCTTCAGCAGTTGCATTTTTCATGTCACATTTGTTTCTTTATGACACTGTCAGCTAGGCTTAGGGTAGGGAGGTAGGTTTTGTTGACCTTTTAACCTTAAAAGTCTGTTTCAGAGAATGTTTAGCTTGCTTATAGCGCCACTCAATGGACATTTTCACACTGGAACTGCTGTGGCAATGACCCACATAATCTCATTTTGCAAATATTTCGCCAGGGTCACAATTTTTATGAAAATTACATGGCGGCTTACCAATTACAAATATGAATGTGAAATATTGATTTACTTGAGTTACTTTTCTATTTTTTGAAGAGAAGCCAGGGAGTATGAAGGATCGAGACATGAATCTAGTGAAGTGTGGCCAGAGACACCAGGCAAATATACAATTTAGTGGTTTTTATACAACATTTTTAACCACACAATGATTTAAATAACATCAGAACCAAGTATTCCAGAGAGCCATATAATCCTAAATAATGGAGTGGAGCTGGTCAAAGGAAAGATGGCAGTGTAAAACTTTTAGTCATCCTTATGCCTTAGACTTAAAGGAATTTCTTGTTTCAATACAAGTTAAACATAAATCAACAGCATTTGTGGCATAATGTTGATTACCACAAAAAATAATTTAGACTTGTCTCTCCTTTAAAAAAAGCTAAAATCTGGATTACAGTGAGCCACTTACAATGGAAGTGAAATGGGCCAATTTTTGGAGAGTTTAAAGGCAGAAATGTGAAGCTTATAATTTTATAAAAGCACTTGCATTACTACTACTACTGTTAAAACTTGTGTATTATTTGAGTTGTAAAGTTGTTTAAATTGTCAATTTTCACAGTCATTTTAGGGTTTGTTGACATACATCGTCATGGTAACAAAGTTGTAAAATTGTCTAACTTTACACGGAAAATGTTAGTAAGTGATTTTGTCACACACTATAAATAATACTATACAATATTAACATGCATATTGTTTTGTCTTGTGGCTGTTTTTTTTTTTTTTTTATAGTTTCTGTTTCTCAATGTCCGTTCTATTTGTGTTCTTGCGTTATCTCGTGAACTTGTTTAACGTCATCACCCACTACCAAAAAAAGAAAATATTTACGAGGTTGTTGAACATATTGCAGCACATCTGAAAACTCGCATAGATGCATTTTACGTCTTCCAAGTTCACTCTTTCAAGGTAGTTAGACAAGACTGATTTTCCCAAGAACCCAATAATGTCCTCTTAGCATTGAGAAACACAGAGTGATTATTTTAACATTTACAGGCTAGCCCCATTCACTTCCATTGTAAGTGCCTCGCAATATCCAGATTTGTTCTTTTTTTATTTTAATATAAAGAAATGTAGGGGGAAGTCAAAAAACATTTTTGTGGTAATTAAAATTATGCCACACATGCTGTCGATTGAGCTTAACTGGTATTGAACCTGGAATATTCCTTTAAATTTTTACATTGGGCTCGCTGCAACCTGATTCCCATCTTGTTAGTTTTGTTCCATTTGTTTGAGGGGTTGTTTTCAATGCACTCAGTGTCATTGTATTTTCACTGTAACTTCCACATGTACATTTTTAGTTTTATGGGCAAGCAAGCGTCACACAATCTTGCATGTTTCCCAGCTTTTAACATTTTCATTATGTAGTGTTTTTGGGGCATATGAGCCCCTCTGCAAATAGTAGACTACATGTTATGCCTGTTCCCGTGTGACATAATAGAAATGCTGCCATGGCAACCAAGAGGACTTCAGAATGCAGCAGTTCGTCAGAGGTGGCGTTTCGAGTGCTGGGTTGTGTAAGACATTAGTGGGTTGATTAGGCAGCAGCTGAAGTGGCTCTCGCTGAGCTGCGTGTGAGGTGGCAAGGGTGATGTGTGGCAGTGCCACACAGTCTGAGCTTTTGTTCTTGGTTCAGGCAGGCTGACAGTGTGTCCTGGGCTCCAGTCACACCACCACCACAGCAGCATCTATCTGTTCTTCTTGCTTTGAATTAAATGCCTAACCTTTGTCACAAGCAAGTTTACAGGGAGCAGTAGGCTGTAAATGGGACACTAAGGGGCTGTTCAGACCAAACGCGAATGGTATGCGAAACGCTTCACGGTATACAATGCTAAATGTTTAAAATGGTAGTATGCTACATGATTTTGACCTCACTATGTTGCACATTTAATTCAGCTGGTATTTTTTAAGTAAATATGGTTATCTTGCCGTTGTAGTGCAATGTTGTGTAAAGTCTAAACTTTTGGCTGTCTGCTGGTCAAGAAATGTTGAAGACAAATTGCGAGCACTTAACTAAACCATAACCATAAAGGCACTTTAAAATCTACCTTACATGTAAATGTAAGGCAGATTTTAAAGGGATAGTTCATCCAAAAATGAAAATTCTCTCATTTACTCTCACCCTCAAACGAAGATTTTTAGAACAATATTTCAGCTCTGTTGGTCCGTGGCATGTGAATGGTGGCCAGAATTTTGAATGTCAGCATAAAAGTTATCAATAAGACTCCAGTGGTTTAATCTATGTCTTTAGAAGCTATATGATGGGTGTGGGTGATTAAATGGATCAAAAGTCTTGTAAATCTCCACTTTTACTTTCACATTCTTCTTGTTTTTGGTGATTCACAGGTAGGAGATTTTATATTAAAAAAGGACTTAAATATTGATCTGTTTCTCACCCACACTTATCATATCGCTTCTGAAGATATGGATTTATCCGCTGGAGTCTTATGGATTATTTTATGCTGCCTTTTTATGCTTTTTGCACCTTCAAGGTTCTGGCCACCATTCTTTTTCGTTGTATGGACCTACAGGGCTGAAATATTCCTCAAAGTCTTCATTTGTGTTCAACAAAAGAAATAAATTCATACACATCTGGGATGGCATTTTTGGGTAAACTGTCCCTTTAAAATCATGGGTTTATCACATATGTCACACTGTAAATGGAAGGTCAAGTTGAGTGCTTTTCATTATGGGATATGGTATTCCAACAGTATTTTATACTGGACAATTTTGCAAATGTAGTGTATACAATGTAGTAAACACAGTATACATAAAGCCAAGTATATCACATTATAACATGAAATATAGCAGTGTATATATAAAGAATAAATATAGTAGTATGCCATTTCAAATATACCCATGGTGTTTTTGAAGAGCTGCTCTCTTTCAGCAAAGTCTGCTGAATTCAGTTATTCTGTGGATGTCTCTTTCTCTCTGCAAATTTTGGCTCGTCTTACATGGACCAGATTTGACCTAGATATCCACCCTTTTGTTATGAGCGTGGAAGGCTGTGCAGATTGATAATGAAAAGCAGACTACAATAGCCATCTAGAAATAATTTGAGCAACAGCCTGTGCAAAAACCCCATTCAGCTTTGCCAACTGTTGAGGTAAAAACAAAGAGTTTGTAAGCGATTTCTTTTGATTCCGAAGACGTTGGTGATCAGATTGAGTGTGGGCCAATCAGAGCTCTTTTGTTTTCATTTGATTTCAGCTAATTTCTTTAGTGTTCAGATCTGTGGGTTGATTTAAGGTGATTTTTTTTTTTTTTTTTTTTTTTTTTTTTTTTTGCTTTCTCAATCCCTTCAGAGAAACCTCTTGGATATATTTCATAACTTTATTTTGGATTTATTCAAAATTAAGTCTTTACACTGTGCTGCTTCTTGATGTGTGAAGTTTAACACATGCAGTGTAGCATTGATTGACATGCTTGACCGGTTTCTCTCTGATGGAAACAAGCAGAAAAGCATGAACATGTGCAAGATATCATGATCCATCAATTAAAAAGCTGATGTATGACTAAACCAGTGTCTTAAAATTTAAATAAAAAAAGGTCATAATTTACTCGCCCCATTCGTCCCAGACCTGAACGGCTGACTTTCTTATGTGGAATCTAAAAAAGGAAAATAATAATGAATATCCCGGTCCATCTTTGCAGTACACTGGCAGTTCACAGAGACTAACTTTAAAACTTTAAAAAGGACCCAAAATGTCCATGTGGCTCATGGGTCATATTCAAAGTGTTCTGAAGGCATACGACTGGTTTTGCTGAGAAATTAGCCCAAAATGTGAGTTATTTTTCAATGAAAAATTCTCATGTTAACAGCTTCTCACTATCATTTGCCATTGTTTTGAAAAGACAGACAGGGAAATTCTGTAGTATTCTTCCTTTTGTGTTTGCACAAGAAAGAAAAAGAGTAAATGATGAGAGAATTTTTCTTTTTGGGAGACCTTTAAAGGGATAGTTCACCCAAAAATGAAAATTCTCATCAATTACTCACTCTCGTGCCATCACAGATGTGTATGACTTTTAGAAGTATAGCTACGCTTTGTAAGTCCACACAATGCAAGTGAATGGTGACCAAATCTTTGATCATGATTTCATGCTTGATTACACTCCCTACTAGGGCTGTCAAATTAAAATTCTAAATTCGAATACTCGTTGAATTTGAGAATTACACACATTCGAATGCTAAAACTGCGCATTTGAATTTTGGATGTGTGCCAAGCACTGGCGATGACTTCAGACCGATCGCATTCTTGCACTAAAAAAGGCTAGATGAAGGGCAACAAAATACAGTTTAACAGAAACCATGTGTCTGGAGACGTGTTTTAAAGTTCTGTTTAACTTGACATGGCACGAAACACTGAATAAACAAAAACAAAGCGAAACAAAGACATTCATCTAGCGTTTTTTACATAGAAAAACAAATGGTAAACTGGATGGTTGCAAAAGCGTTCGATGTGACAGTAGGTGGAGGTCTTTGGCCTTTGCCGAATACCACTGCTATCTTGGAATACAGCTGTAATTAATGAAAAATACTGTGGTATATTGCTGTTATTATGAAGTTTGAGTCTGCGGTAGTATATACTGTGGCACCAGTGCAAGTGTAACACCATGTTAATACAGAACTGCCTATTGAAGCGTTTCCCCCCTCATTTTAGTTTTGACTTAAAATTTGAGAATATGATCCGACTTTTTAAATTAAAGTGCATAAAATAAAAATGTAATTATTTTTTTTTTTTAACAGCCAGGAATGTTCTTTGCAATAATATAACACGGTGCTATATGGTTATGTATTCAGTGTGCCCTTTTGTGGACTAAGGAAATAACGTAAATTAAAAAAATCAGCTGACTTTAAAATTTGAATTTAATTTGAATTTCAAAAATTAAGGTAAAAATTCGAATTTAGTTTCTCTGCCCAATCGACAGCTCTACTTCCTACTGCTTGATGTTTGCGCAGAGCGCTAGATGGCTCTAGGAAGTGTAATCGAGCTTGAAATCATGATCGTGCCTAGAGACTGCAATGGAAAGATGTACAGTAAAAAAATAGTTATATTTTGGTCCTTTCTTACACAGAACAGATTGGATTGCTTCAGAAGACATGTATTAAACCACTGGAGTCTTTTGGACTAGTTTTATGCTGCTTTTTGGAGCTTGAAAGTTCTGGTCACCATTCACTTGCATTATATGGAGCTACAGAGCTGAAATACTCTACTAAAAATCTTCGTTTGTGTTCAGCAGAAGAAAGACATATAAATCTGTGATGACATAAGGATGAGGAGATGAGAGAATTTTAACTTATAGGTTTATTACATTTTTGGGTGAACTATCCCTTTAAGCTTTGTCACTTGGGGAAAAATTTACCTAGAACAGATATGCAAAACTGTTCAATATTCCTTCACTGCTCATTAAGATATGGTGCCCCTGGAGTGGAGATGACTGGACTTCATAAAGACACTGCTGCTGTCACACAAATACACTTCCTTCATGCACAGGTAAGCTTTTCAACTTTTTACTCATGTGGTGTATATTTGTACATTTGTGGCTTTTAACTGTAGGTGTTGGTGAGAATTTTATTGACTACATTATTTAGAGAGAGATTGGACTGTTTGATTTTTGCCATGTGGTGTGTTTTGTATTAACAGGGGAGGATACTTTCTCTATTGGATGACAACACCATTCACCTATGGGAGATCGTGCAGAGAGAAAACCACTCCCATTTGGTGGAGGTTCACAGCTTCACCCTGCCTGGCAGGCCAGGCATCGAGAGCACCAGGTCAGCCTTCCATGTATTTCCACTGACCACTTTTACTGTGTCTGGAGTGACCATTCTCCTCCAAATACCACTCTTTACTAGACACTTTACACTTTAAGCCAGTGTTCAGTGTTAAATTTTGAATTTTATGTCCAACGTTCCAAAACACTAATTACATTTTTATGTGGGCTTCACTGATGTTTCAAAAAGGTTCTTTGTTTGGTCCTACAAGAGATGATAGATAAATATTTTTCTAATGCTGGTGCTGTCTACCAAAATTTGCCTAGTGGTACCATTGACTGTGGCTGTGTCTCGTTTGGAAGGCTGCATGTTAGGTAGGACGTGTCCTTTGAAGGCTGCAGTATACTGAGTGTCCTCCTTTAAACAAGCCTGGTTTAAACGAGACGGCCTTCGTAGGACAAATGGAAACGGAACGTAATATGGTTGCTATGACAGCACGCCACTCTTTAACAAGTGCGAGCGCTTTGAGTGAGAAGGGAACAAAGTCCCTTTGGTAGGGAATGTATGAGGTACATTTTAGGAGAGTTATGATGTAAAGAGAAAAGAAAATAGATTTTTCAGGTGTACTTTTAGTCTAATACTTTAATTATATATTAATATAATTATACATATTATTATTATGTACTCTGCACCCATCTACTGAGGTACTTCAACTTGGGAATTAACATTACTTGCGTTTGAACATCATATTTATGGGTAAATTGGCGTCATTTTTTTTTTGTTGACATTTTCGTTAAAGCAAAGTATTGTGGGTTGTGAGTGCCCATGAAGGATACACCTCATGCATCCTCTGAATTTCCGTGAAAGAAGGTCACATTCGAAGGCTGCATTCGAAGTGTCCTACTCGCTTTTCTGAAACAAGACAGCCTCTGACGTATGCGGCCGACAAATGTGACCTCCGGAGGACGCAGCCTTCCAAACGAGACACAGCCCATGTTGTTCAGGCCATGAACTTCATGTCTTGCATTTTCTTCTGTAGCGCGACCCGTGTGACTGTTATGCTGTTGAAACTGAGCTGTGATCTTGCTCTGGGCACTGAAGGTGGAGGAGTGCACTTCTTGGAACTGCCCAGCTTCACGCTGCAGAACAAGTCCCTATTCCAGGATGAGATCATGCAGAGGTGAGGGCTGCCATTTCCCAATGCCTATTGTCTTCATCACAGGACAGTTCACACAGATGTTAGCATTTTAGCTGGCTGACTATGAAGTTGTAACATTCATCTTTTACTCAGCTGTGTATATGCAGAAAAAAATCTTTGAGTTGAAACATTTCTGTCATGTTCTATTTTTATCTGTCATATTTGTTTTCATAAGTACTAGGGCATCATTTAGGGACGTAGCATCCATTATAATAGTTTACACATGACAATGTATATATAATAGATTATTGACTTCAAGCGAGTGTGGTGAAATCAAGGGGTTCTAGGGTGAATGTTCTACCTGTCAATCAACCGCTGCGCTAAAACAAGATTTTTAAACATTGCTGGTAACGTGCGGCTTGAAAAGGAAATAACCATCCCATCGGAAAATTTGAAAAAAGCACATACATACATGCTTAAGTTCACTGAACTTTTTCAGTGTGCCTGATATCAACATAAAGTGACACGGATGAGAAGCACACAGCTATAGCTTAGTTAATGCATTAACTCCACTAGAATAACTGAAAATTCTGCTCTAAATTTCATGTTTGTGCTTAGATTAAATGCAAGTAAAAATGTGATGTGCAACATTTTTGTGCTTTCTTTTTGTCCTCATACTTTTTTTGCCCTTTAGTATCATGCAGTAACACACTTTCATAATGACTGATGTATGTAGTAGTGATGCAATCAGAGACACTTCACTTGAAATCCCAACACAAGTGGTCAAGACGCAAATTACCAGGTGTGGCGATTAGGGATGGGCATTTTGAGTAATTTTGTAGTCGATTACTCTAACACAGTAATCGATTACTTGAAATTTAGAATTTAAGTTCAACCTTCAACCTTTGAACCTGTTTTTCTTATTTAAAAATGAGCATAAACAAGATCTAGATTAAAAAATGACAATAAAATACAAAAACATTTGTACTCACACATAAAAAAACATACTTTCCATGTCTTTTAAAGCGATACAGTCACTTTTAAATAATGACAAACTTATTTTTGGGTGAACTAACCACAAGATTAAAGTGAGAGAAATAGTTTCATTGCTGAAGGCAATGTCACATACAAAATCAAATTGCAATATTCGAGTAGTGTTTTTACTTATTTAAAGCTGAACGAGTACTCTAATCGATTACTCGTGCACATCCCTAATGGCAATGGCACCTGTCCACTTGTGATCGGATCGCCCGAAAGCACCTTTGTTACCAGGCAATAAATATTGCGCACACACACACGCATGCAGCTGGAGAGTGATGTCCAAACTGATGCACTAGGTAAAAATGCTTTTCTTTAATCTGTCAAAATGATGGACAGCATTTGGAATTATCCATCAATGTTTAAAAAAATCAGTAAATTACAAATAATTTTTGGTTAATGCAACCCCTGTGTACATGCCAAACCACACATTTATCAAAGGGATAATTCACCTTCACGTCACCCTAAACCTGAATTATTTGTCTCTTTCTGTGGTACAAAAAAAGGAGTTATTTTGCAGAATACCCAGGCTCCATACACTGAAAGTGGATGGTGACCATTAGCAGCGACATGATGGCTTTGTTTGAGGAACAGGCTTACGTTTAAGTTGTTATTCAGTTAAATCTTACTGAAAGTTTAAGTGACATGTTCAGTAGATGATGACATTTTAAAAATGTTGTGAACTATCCCTTTAAACCATTGGCTCTAATTGAATTTCTCTGAGGGTCTTGTGGCAAATGATTCAGTATTTTTCAGTGTCTTTGCCTCTGTGGCTCAGGAGCGATACTCTAATAAAGATGGCTGTGCAGACAGATTCCACAGCTTGTGCGCTTACCTCATAAAACAAGCATTTGGGGACTCCCTCCCCATCAGAGAAGACTGTGCATGAGGTTAATGAAGCTGCACCAAGACCTTTTATTTATTGTCTTTTCCTCTTTTGGCCTGACACTCCAAGGGTGGTTTTGTCACACAGTTCAAGGACACTTTGATCTAGGGAAGGATCCTTCCTAAATGCCCATTCTTGCCCCCAGTGGTGGCTGTCAGTTACTCTGTCAGGATAGCTTTATGCAGCTCACATTTCTGTCCCACTGCCAAGGTACTGAGTTCACTCCTCAATGGGTAGACGTTTGCAGTTTTGAATGGCCTCTATCTGATGATTCGATGAGATCTACAGTACTGTGCAAAAGTTTTAGGCACTTGTGAAAGATGTTGCATAGTGAGGATGTCTTCAAAAATAATGGCATAAATAGTTTTCATTTATCACATCATGTCATACAAAGCCAGTAAACATAAAAAAAGCTAAATCAATATTCGGTGTGACCACCTTTGCCTTTAAAACAGCACCAATTCTAGTAGGTACACCTGGACACAGTTTTTCTTGGTTGTTGGCAGATATTCTTCTATATATTTAGGTTGTCTCAATTGCTTCTGTCTCTTGTAATCTCAGACTGACACGATGTTCAGTGGGGGGCTTTGTGGGGGCCATGACATCTGTTGCAGGGCTCCCTGTTCTTCTATTCTAATATTTTCTATTTGCAAAAGTAATGTTTGGGAGTCTAATATTTATATTTCCTACTGACACACTAAAGCTGAAGATATAAATAACCATCTTAAGACAAATGCTTTTGTGAAACATCTTATGTGCCTAAGACTTTTGCACAGTAATGTATAAGCAGTGGCAGAAACCTTTTTTTGCTAATGGGCAATATTTGAACCCTGGAATTTTTTTTTTTTTACAGGAGAATTTTTTTTACCTTTTTATGAGAGCATATTTTTATAATATACAACAGAGTGCTGTGTCTGTCATACCTAAACGGATAGTTCATGTAAAAATGAAAATTGTCATCAGTGGTCATGCAGTGAAAGGTGACTTGGGCTAACATCTACTTTTGTGATCCATGAAAGAAAGAATGTCATATGGGTTTGGAACAGCATGATGGTCCGTGAATGATGACATACGTGTCATTTTTCTGTGAACTATCCCTTTTAATTGACTCAGTTAACTGAAATGGTAACTGGTGTGTAAGTCACAACTTGATAGGCCTAGAACAGAATAGTATTTAATGTATCAAATGTTAGATAACAGGTTAAAAAACAGGAATCCTCATAATTTTATAGGGCTGATTATCGATACAGATTTCCCAATTTGATTTGATTTCGATTCACAAGCTCTTGATTAGATTTTGATACGATTTTATTCCATTCTGTTTCATTTGTATGTTTTTCAGTTATAATGCCTATTTTATTTACATGCTGTATTAAATAAATTCTCTCTTGGCAAATGCTCTCTCTCTAAATTATACAAGGAAACTTATAACTTGGTACATTACAAAAATATTAATATATTAAAAATAACAAAAAGGCCCAAACTGTGTAGTTCAGTTGCTGTTTGTTTAACAGGCATAATAATCAAGACAACCAAAAACGAAAGTAAATTTGAAAGTAGATCTTGGTGTTTAAGAATCAATATCGGGATCATTCAAATGAAAAATTGGGAAATCAATAATTTTACCCAGCCCTGTCATTTTAAATATCTGCCATTTTTGCCCCAAGCATTTTGAGATGTGATTTAAATGTAACTACTCACTTGTCATTATACAAATATTTATAAATATTTAATATGTCACCCGTTATGAAGAAATTTGTTTTTTCCAGTCACCTGTCATTATGTCTGTAAATTTAAGGCAGGAAATTACACTAGCTAGTCATCTTACTCTTTTAAAGCTGTTGTTTAACTGTGAGATAAATTACAGCTTTGCCAGTGTGCTCTGTTGCAGATATAGCCTGGGTGGCTAAATGTGGCCCTCATCTGCTTCTGAGAGACCTTGAACTGCTCATTAACTGAGCACAATTTAGAGTAATGGGCATCCTATCTGTGCCACTGGTAATAAGTATGTGTCAGCCAGGAAACTACTGAACAAAATGCTATTGTGCCAAGAGCCAAATCTCTTGGGACCCAGCCGAGAAGGCATTTTAAACCAGAGGATATAAGCTTTGCACACTCATATTTGGGAATCACCAGGATCCAGGATGCTAGAATATACTCTCTTAGCTTTGTTAGAAAAAACATAGCTTACTTTGTTGTGATTTGTTTATCTTTAAGGTATTATATTTTTCTTGCAAACATGAAACCTAATATGCAACCACTGTGGTCCAACCATCCTCACGTAATCTCTCAAGAGTCTGTGGGTATTTAAAAGCAGAGCTGATCTGTTACTGTTGAGTCAGCTCTGCTTCTAAATGCAATCTAAAATGTTGCTCTATTAATTACAGTTTGAAAGGCAAACACTTGATTGAAATCCCTCATGCTAATTTTTATTTTTCTTCTTGCACTTGAGCTTCAATCACTTAACATAGATTCTGTTTGAATTATAAGTAGATAATTTCAGCCTTTAGGTGTGCTGTGCACTTTCCATTTTTAAAAGATTTACAAATGCTATTACATTTAAGTTTGTAAAAGCTCTCACTCAGTACATTAATATGCACTTTAAAAGTTTGATTTCAGTCTGACTAAAGCAATTATTGGGAAAATGTAATGTAAGCGCTTTAGTCTGACTGAAATCATACCAGCCTGATTTTTTTTTTTTTTTTTTTTTTTGCAGACTAACAGACCTAGGTAATGTGAATTTGTAGCTCAGCTTCGTCCATCAAGAATACACAGTTATCAGACCACACATGCTCTGAAAGACAGAGGTGATGCGTGATGTATATTTAACACTTTCTCAGCTGATTTCCTTATTTTAAATATTCGATAATGCACTGTGTTTTGTATACTAGGGCAGATGGCTGAAGACTGTAGCTCGACTATGCAAAAACCCACACTGTCTTTCAGGAAATGCAAAACTAGTTTTGTATGTATTCTGACAATTTTTTGGTATGAATTTTCCTTTAAAAGCCCCAAAGCCCCAAAGGTTTAAATTTGTTTGTGTGAAATTGTCTCTTGTGGCTGTTCTCATCCAAAGCCAAGCCACGAAACAGCTACTCTAGTCCATCTTTTCCATGTGATTTTCCTCTCTCCTCTCCCCCCTTTCATGGTTACATCTCATTCTGACTCTGTGGGTGTACAATGCACATTCCAGCTCTTGAATCCATGCCACAGGCACAGAGGAATCCCGGACTGTGGCTTTTGATTGGTCATCATTTCTATCTAGCTTTCAAACTGAATTTAAGCTTGTCAGCATCTGATAATGTCTACTTCTGCAATGTTACTTCAACACATGAACCACTTATATAAAATCACTTTCTTGAACTTTATATTTTCTTTCTGTTCCACTCTTTAGTCTTTTCAAGCATGAACCAAAGCAATGGTTACCTAATGTTTGATACACTGTTCACAAAGCTTGGAGATTGATTTGTTCTTCACACAATGAACCTTGAGATCTGCGCATTTTTCAGAAGTGCTCCATGTGAAATTTATTTCCACTCAAGCCTGCATTTGATTCGGGTGAGAATAAAAGTGTTGACTAAAGTTTTGCAGTGATGTTATTGAGGCTTTCTGTAACCTCAAATGTGTATTTCAGCTTTGTGTTTGGGGAGCAAAGTGGTGTGTACTCAGACTTTTGGTTTTTCGGCAAACAGGAGTGCAATTGAGCAGCACTTCACAGAGAATAAATCTTCCAAATGTTCCCTGGTGCAGCATTGTGCTCCGTTTTGTCATCTGTCTGTAGTTGTTGTGGATCTTCCTCTGCTTTACTGCTTCAGATTATTAAAATCTTGCTGTTTGCAATGATCGTCACATGTCTGGTTATTCCCCTCTTCAGCGTTCCAGAGGAGTACAAGTGTGGAAAATCACTGGGGCCTGTGGAGTCTCTGCAGGAACATCCAAAGGACTCTATTAAAATCCTCATTGGATACAGTAGAGGTCTGGTTGTACTCTGGGACCTTAACAGGCGACATGTAGACAATGTCTTCCTGGGAAAGCAGGTGAGAATGTCCATATGTGTTTAAGTTCATCGTCTCCCAAAGGCTTTCAACACAACTCTGGGTTAATTTGGTTTGTGCACAGAATTGAAAATAGAAACACAGACATCAGGTTTTTTTTTGTTGTTGTTATTAACAGTTTTTATTGATTCCATCCACAAACAGACAAATGCAACATAAAATATGGACTCAATTATATACATTAAACCCCTTCACCCGAACATGACCGCCCCATTGCCTAAGATGCAGAGTCTGGGGCAAAATGAAAATTGAGTATCCCAATATGTCACACACAAAGCTCTGAACCCTCAACCAAAATTCTTGGATCTTAACACATCCCCAAAAAACATGGGTTGTGTACCCGTCTTCTGATTGACATCGCCAGCAGGTGGGTGTGTCTTTAAGACCAAGCCTATACAATCTAGAGGGTGTCCAATAGAAACTATGCAAAATCTTAAATTGCATCAGACGCACCCTTGAATCTCTAGATGTAGACTTGACGTTTTTTAGAATCCAAGCCCACACTCCCTCCTCCAATACCAAGTTTAAATCTTTCTCCCATAATCTCTTGAGAGAAGTTGAAGCTCCGTCCCTCAGACTTTGAATTAACAGGGAGTAATACACTGATGCCTCGTGACCTTTTCCAAAAGCAGTAATCACCACTTCTAGAGTATCCCTCAATGACTTCTAGAGTGGCCCTCAATGACTTCTGCCCCATTGCTCTTACTCCCATCATTGCTAAGTGTTTTGAGAGGCTGGTCCACCTGAAAACATGCCTGCCTCCAACACTGGATCCATATCAGTTCGCCTACAAACCCAACAGGTCAACTGAGGATGCTATTGCCTCAGCTCTTCACTCCGCCCTGACTCACTTGGACAAAAACAACACATACTGTATGTCAGGATGCTATTCATTGATTTCAGTTCTGCCTTCAATACTGTGATCCCATCCAAGCTGATCTCCAAGCTCACTGATCTTGGCATCAGCCCCTCCCTCTGCAACTGGACCTTGGACTTTCTCACTAACATACCACAGTCTGTTAGGATCAGCAACCACAACTCCTCCACCCTCACTTTGAACACTGGTGCACCACAGGGCTGTGTGCTGAGTCCAATCATCTACTCCCTCTTCACCCACAACTGCATGGCTCCAACTCCATAATCTAGTTTGCAGATGACACCACGGTGGTAGGCCTGATCTGCGGCGACGATGAGACGGCCTACAGGGAAGAGGTACAGCACCTGGCAGTGTGGTGTGCCAACAACAATCTCACACTCAACACCCAGTAGACCAAGGAGCTGATTGTGGACTACCGGCAGACTATGAAGGGCCACACATACACTCAAAAATCAAATCAAAAAAATCAAATTCAAAATCACTTTTATTGTCACACAACCGTATGCACAAGTGCAACAGTGGGTAAAAGTCTTGGGTGCAGTTCCGAGCAACACAGCAGTCATGACAGTGATGAGACATATAGCAATTTACAATAAACATCAGATTTACAGAACACAATTTACATATCTAATATACACATAATTACACAACACAGTAATATACAATGTACAGTATAGAACACACATACACATAGAATACACATACAATAAAAATAATATATAAAGTATATATAAAATATACAGTAGGTTGTATTGTACTGTATTGACATTCAGGCTTTTGGTTGATTAGTCAGGTGTTATAATAATTAATTAATTTAAAAAACAATTTTGTTATAATTTTACTTATTTATCACACATTATACATTTGCACATATACAGTGAAATTCTTTTTTTTCACATATCCCAGCTAAGCTGCGGTCAGAGTGCAGGGTCAGCCATGATACGGCACCCCTGGAGCAGATAGGGTCAAGGGCCTTGCTCAAGGGCCCAACAGTGGCATCTTGGCAGTGCTGGGGCTTGAACCCCTGACCTTCTGATCAGTAACCCAGAGCCTTAACCGCTGAGCTACCACTGCCCCTAAAAGTTGCCAGTGTGTTGTTAAGAGAGAATATAATTTATGACAGTCCGGTGTGAGATAATAAGATTAATAAAGTGCAGTGCTGATGTATGTTGATTGTGAGAGATCAAGAGTTCAAAAGTCTGATTGCATGGGGGAAGAAGCTATCATGAAGGGTCCTGATGCTGCGATACCGCCTGCCTGATGGTAGCAGTGAGAGCAGCCCATGGCTCGGGTGGCTGGAGTCTCTGATGATCCTCCAAGCTTTTTTCACACATCGCCTGGTATATATGTCCTGGAGGGAGGGAAGCTCACCTCCGATGATGTGTCTGGCAGTTTCCACCACGCTTTGCAGGGCTTTGCGTTTGTGGGCGGTACTATTGCCGTACCAGGCAGTGATGCAGCCAGTCAGGATGCTCTCTACAGTGCTGGTGTAGAACCGTGTGAGGATGTGGTGGTTCATTCCAAACTTCCTCAGCCGTCTCAGGAAGTAGAGGTGCTGATGAGCCTTCTTCACAACGGCCTCAGTGTGGATGGACCATGTGAGTTCCTCTGTGGTGTGGACACCGAGGAACTTGAAGCTGCTGACTCTCTCCACTGGTGCTCCTCTTACAGGCAGAAACTGAAACAGGAAGCACCCACCCTAAAAATGATCCAGCGCTGGTCAGACCAATCAGATTCTACGCTACAAGACTGTTTTAATCGGACTGGGAGATGTTCCGGTCTGTCTCTGATAACGACATTGAGGTTTACGCTGATAGCGTAATGTTTCATCAGAAAGTGCGTAGAGGACGCTGTTACTACCAAAAGGTGAGCTTCCCTCCCTCCAGGACATCTATTCTAGGCTGTGTGTGAAAAAAGCTTGGAGGATTATATGAGACTCCAGCCACCCGAGCCATGGGCTGCTCTCACTGCTGCCATCAGGCAGGCGGTATCACAGCATCAGGACCCGTACCAGCCGACTTCATGACAGCTTCTTCCCCCAAGCAATCAGACTTTTGAACTCTCTTGATCTCTCACGATCAATATACATCAGCACTGCACTTTAATCTCACACTGGACTGTCATAAATTATATTTTCTCTTAACAACACACTGGCAACTGTCTATCAACTGACAGCCTGAATGTCAATACAGCACAATACAACCTACTGTATATTTTATATATACTATTTTTATTGTATACTGTGTATTCTATATTGTATGTGTATTCTATGTTGTGTGTATTGCATACTGTACATTTGATATTATTATTTGTATACTGTGAGTAATCACGTGTATATTAAATATGTAAATTGTATTGTGTAAATCTGATGTTTATTGTAAATTGGTATGTCTCATCACTGTCATGACTGCAATGTTGCTTGGAACCGCACCCAAGACTTTCACCCACTGTTGCACTTGTGTATATGGTTGAGTGACAATAAAGTGATTTGATATTAGTCAAAATCAACCTTTGCCCCTGAATTTCTTCTAAAACTATAATGACTCTTCCTAATTTATCATTAATCTGTTTGAGACATTTGAATTGTAGATGCTTTCTTATCAATGTAATGACTCCCCTGCTCTTACTTGAGCCAGCACTAAAAACATGTCCACCCCATATCTTCCGAATTTTTTTAGCTTCCCTAAACACAATATCATATTTCTTATGTTTAAGAAAAGAAATAACCTTCCTTTTTATGGGGTGCCTCAACCCATTCACATTCTCCGTGGAGAGAGACAATCCACTCATATAAACAATTGACATTTTGACATATTAGAAAAAATAAATTGTGTGTCAAAAATAAAATTATAAAGCCCACATTCCATCATTAGTGCAACAATCAAACCCCGAACGTCCCCCTAACAAAAAACACAGAAAAAAGAAAAACATGCGCATTAACCCCGTGCACGAAATCACCAACTGGCGTCCATCTCTCTAAACTCAAACAGTCCATGTACGCCTACGAGAGACCCCACGACAACTCTGCCGTCGGATTGCTCAAGTCTGGTGCTTCTATACAAATTTTGTGATACAGAATTACACAACAGAAAATAATCTATAAAACAAATTCCTGCCAATAGGAGGCATAGGCACAAAGAATGTGTAGATTCATCCACATAACTGTCCCGAAGGTGTGTTCCTCCACAAAGCAAACTCCAGCCGCTAGGCATAACCAGCACAAAAAGAAACAAAAAAGGCACTCAGTTTCCTTGGACAGTCAAGTGAATGTTCAGTGAGTCAGGCCCACTCGGCTGCATAGAGAGCATCACACAATGACTTACTCATTCCATTGACTTTATGAAGGACATCGCTTGCTGTGGGCATGTAAATATTTTGCGGCCATTCTTAGTATCTATTCTCAATTTGGCGGGGAACATCAGAGCAAAAGCGACCTTCCGTTGATGTAAGAGTTTCTTGCATTCCTTGAATCGATCATGTTTCTCTCGTCGAATTTGCAAAGTCTGGGAACAAGAAAATGCTGTGGTTCTTCCAAGAAAGCCTTCCATTACTCCTCGCCTCGCATAATATGAGATCTTTATCTCAGAAATTTGGCCAGAATTGATCAGGGCCTGTCTCACTCAGCGGATCTCCGAGCAGGAACTTTGTGAGCTCGCTCGATTTCCAGCTTATGACCTGTTATGTCGAGCAAACTCGGGAAGAGCCCGTCTAGGAATTTCACCATATCTCGGCCTTTTTCGTCCTCAGGAATTCCAACAATTTGGACCTTGTTTCACTGTTTACGATTCTCAAGGACTTTTCCCAGATTCGCTCCAAGTCTGCCTTGGTCGCTAGTGGGTTAGCAGCTAATTTCCTCTCCGATGACTCCAGATAATCGATCCGTTTCTCAACACCTGCCATTCTTGTAACCATCTCAGTGAATTTAGTATCCATGGCAGTGATCGATCAACGTATTACAGCAAGATCCTCCATGTCAGCAACGACCTTCGTCAGCATTGCCAGCATGTTCAACAGTTGACGCTGAATCTCTTTCACCTCGCTGGTAAAATTGAGTCCCGGCTTTCGGCCTGCAGTTCAGGGGCTTCAGCTTGAGCACTTAAGTGTCTTTTAATGTCTCCAGAGCCTGAGAATTTCGAATTCTTTGATATATTGTCTACCTAGAACAGTTAAGAATCAGAGAGTATTGAATCTCACCAGTTTATGACATTTAAAAAGTATTAAAACTAGCAAAGTGCGCAGAGCTCGCCGTTCACACGTCCGACCCTCGCATGGCGCAATGCGACTCTCAGACATCAGGGTTTTAAAGCCTGTCTGCAAATGTCACATAATTGTTAGTGCACACTCAAGATATCTCGCTCCCTACTGTCTACATAGGCAGCTGTTGACCAATTTGGAGCACTCTTGAAAATTGGAGTTTGACGTTAGCCTTTTGATAAACTAAACTGCGAAACTCTTAGGCTACATCCACATTAATCCATATACATTAGAAAATGTTTTTTTTTCTTTCGAAACACTCCAGCCACACTGATTTTTTTTTTTCCAAGTGTTTTTCAAAAGTTTTTCATCCACATTGAAACATGAAAACTTTTAAATCCCCTCACTCATTTATCTTGAGCGGCGCTATCAAAGGGAATAGCAGGCACAACAACGCAGCTACAACATGGGCCACCATCTTGATTGTTTTGGGTTGAATGGATCATATGACTATTTCACATCAATATTGAAAAACAAATATATTTGTAATTGACATTTTGCTCACCTCATCCACCAGAGTTTGTCACAATGCAATGAAGTTGCTTACCTTTTAAAAAGGCCTTTGCAAAAGTCTTCATAGCCAGCTCACTAGGTTTTGGAATGGGGCACCAGCTTTCAAAATCAAGAGTCAAATTCAAGAGATTTGTCCGATTCATAAGATGATCTTTAAATCAAGAGTTTTTGATGTTAAGTTTCTTGTGCAGATGGTTTAACTTGAACCCTTTGGCTTTCTTTTGTCTTTATTTGATGTCTTGTATTGTGCTGGACTGTCACTCTTGCAGCAGCTGGAGAGTTTGGTCTGGGAACGTTCGGGGAACAGCTTTGTCAGTTCCCATAGTGATGGTGGATACATGGTTTGGGCTGTCAGCAGTAGCACTCCATGCACTCATGACCCCGTCTCGTCCACTATACCATATGGTGAGCCACTGCACATGCCAATTACACACGCTTTCCTTTTTGTCTTTCTCTGCTACATATAGATGATTTGTTTGCCGTGTTTTGGTTTTTTTTTTATTATGTTTCCAGGAATGTTGGTTATTCATGTTTTTGAGATGTTACAGACATTACATTAATTAATTACAGAAATTAGCATAATTAATTCTGATTCAAAGTATAGGCCAGCATCATACAATCGCTGCCAACCATGTTAAAATTAAATTATACATTATAAATTCCAAATCTATGTACTGATTACCATTGTCCCATGTCTGCCAAACATGTTGAGTGGTCCAAACATCATCTGCAGCCTGAAACTGAACTTTTGGTCAGATTTTAGGAGTGAATGCACTTAGCTGCATAGGAAACCTATGGCATGCTCCCTTGCTCCCTATTTAGTGAATTACTTAACCTCCAGTGTGCTGTCTGTCTGCACTGGTCTCAGAACAGTTAAAAATGCACCTTATTTTCATCCTGACTCCATATAAAGCCTCTGAAAGCAATATATTTTGCTTTTGGATGAACCCATTGATTCTCAATGTGATAATGCACAGTGAATATAGAATTTCTAAGGAAAAAATATCCTTCAGTACACATTAGTGTACATTGTGTTTAGCAGCATGGTGTTTCACTATAAATCACTCAAATTTAAAAAATGGCATATCGAATGAAACTAGAGACTATAATCTTCTGACTTCCAATGTAAAAACTTAATTAGGTTCCTTATCCGATGTAGTTTTGTTGGCGTTTCTCTGAAAGACAAACTCCGCTGTGGTCGCCACCATGTTGTTTTGTCACACGACTCCGTATTTTGAAAGTTTAACCCTTTACTGACAGCACGGAGTCTCCTGAACTGAGGTCAATCAGTTTAAATGGAATTAAATTATGCATATAGCGAAGCCAAAATAAAACAACCACGCCTGTGTATGCAGGGTCGCACAAGGTGCAGTTGAAGTTGAAGTTCCTATGTATGCTGTGTATTTGCTTTTTCTTCAATATCTGGTCCAACTCATCCATTTCAAACATTTTTAAAATAAGTTACTTTTGTAAATATTCACGTATGTAGGCACAATGTATTTGTCGACAGAACTAATTTACAGCGCAAGCATAAGCCTTCAGATCAATATCTTCATGAGGTAATGAGAAACATAAATTCAATGTGTCCAAACTTTTGATTGTTAATTTAGTTATTCCAGTAGCCACAAGCTCTTAGACGGCTTCGTCACCCTGTATGTTTGCTTAACTCACACAATGTTAGGAAATGTTCTATAGCAAAGCTTCAAGTCCATTTTGCTTTTCTAACAGGCCATTAAAATCCCACTCCAGACCTATTAAAGGGATTGTAAACCTCAAATGCACTTTTCACTGTTAGCCGATGGTTTGTTGACTTAAACGGTTTGGAGTTCTACAGATATTTTCCAATTTTTAACATCTGCGTTTTTCTCTTCAATGTTTACTACACTCTGCCAAGATTTTTGATGGTTTCTGTCCAACTCACTTTCTCTTATGTTTTTGCCCCTCTGTTTTACTCATCTCAGGCCCCTTTCCCTGCAAAGCTGTGAACAAGATCTTGTGGAGGACAACAGAAACACGGTTCGTGCCGTAGTGTGTGAAATGAAATCCCTTAATCACATGTTTCGGCTCTGCCTGTTTGATTTAGAATCTCCTATTTTCTCTGCAGAGCTCCTCTAGTGCTGTTCAGTGGCGGCATGCCCAGAGCAAGCTATGGAGACAGACACTGCTTAACCATCCTCCAAGACAGCAACCACGTCACCCTTGACTTCACCTCCCGTGTCATAGACTTCTTCACAATTCATTGCACAGACAGAGATAAGGGTGAGCAGGCCATCCGTGGTTGGAATGGGGTGGCCTGAATGGCTGTACAATTAATCAAAATAAAATGTAAATCGTGATGTGACCTTGAGCGAATACTAAACTGCGAAAGGCTGTGATTTAATAAAATAAATCAAAGTTTGTGTGCTGCTCTGTCCTGGGGCCACATAGCAATGTTCAAGTTGACTGGGTTCCTAAAAAATAATAAGGAATAGTGGGCTGAGATCCTATTACAAAGTGGACAAAAACAGGTACACACTGAACTGGTACAATGTTAATACACATTGTATTCCCTCTTTGTTTCACTGTTTAATTGCTTATTTGGTTGTTTGTGGCTGAAGTAAAAAAGGTCAGAGTTTGGTTCTTTTTAAGAGGACTCAAGAGTGAACCCTCAGAAAGTGGCCACTTAGAAAGTTTAAGAATATGGTCAAAAGAAATCACTTACTAGTTTTTTGTTTCTTATCGCAGTTCAAAACACAAGATGTTTTAAAATAATTGCAATATGACCTAGTGGCCTGGTGGTTAAATTATTTGGGCTCATAAATCATGGTGATGGAAAACCTGGAATTATCTGGGAATTTTCCATGCTGGGAAAAGTCATGAAAGTAATAAAATCATGGAAAAGTCATTTCTATAGTGAATTTACTGTACATTTTTCTAGTTTTGCTCTGCTCTGGAATATTTAATTGGCTACATATAGCTTGTTTATAGTGAATCATACTTTTGAGTCCGTTCTTTTCAATGAACAGTTAAAACCAGGCCACAAATCTGTCTAAATTATTCATTAGTGAATCATTCTGAATCTAAATGATTTTTAAAGTCCTTATCCAATAATTACAAATGACTGGAAAGGTCATGGTAAATTCATGGTAAGTCATCATTCAAAAAGTGTCAGGACCCCTGGTGAAAAATTGTAGGTTCGAACCCCACAAGTTCCAATCCATGAAGCCAGCATCGTTGAGAATGGCACTTGGCCCCAGGTTGCTCCAGGGACATTGGCTCTATAATAAATGTACTGTAAATGGCTAATACATTTTCTACTAAATAGCTGTGTGCTAAATCAGCCTCTGTGTCCTATAGAATTTGATGACCCTTCAGCCCTTGTGGTTCTTTTGGAAGAAGAGCTGGTAGTGATTGACCTTCAGATGGCTGGCTGGCCCACAGTCCCTGCTCCTTACCTGGCTCCTCTGCACTCCTCCGCCATCACCTGTTCATGCCACATCTCAAATGTGCCGCCCAAGCTGTGGGAGCGAGTGATCAGTGCCGGCCAACAACAGTGTCCTCTGCAGAACTATGAGGTGGGTGAACGGGTGCTCAGACTTCACAATGGTGACCAGTAAGCGGGGGTTAAGCTTTGATTTTTGATGTGGGGGAACCCTAAGATGTGGTGTTCTGGAGCCATATTACAGAAATGTCTAACTCTAGAATCCTATCTTATATAACTTTAACTTATCAGCTCTCAGCTAATGAGTTAATACAAGAAGTTTCTGTAATACAAACCCTGATGACCAACCCCCCACCCAGTGACACTGCATACAAAATTTTACACATACTGAATGGACTGACAAACTGCTAGTATTTTATTATTTTTTTAAACAAAGGTGGCCATCATGTATTTGACCTGTGCTACTTTTCTTTCACTTTTTCTATGCTGATTTTGGGGGACATAACTCCTTTCAGAAGTTCTACATTCTAAAGCATTTTCGAATTCCATCGATCCATCCATCTTCTGTAGCCGCTTGTCTTATGTAGGGTCACGGGTATTGCTGGAGCCTATCCCAGCTGTCTTAGGCCGAAGGCAGGGAAACACCCTGGACAGGTGGCCGGTCCATCACAAGCATTATCGAATTATCCATGAATATAAAAATTGTACCTTTTATTTCAACAACACAGGGCTCCTAATTTTGCATTTTGTGTTTTCCAGGCCTGGAAAAGTAATGGAAATTTCTATAGTGAATGTAAATTTTTCTAGTTATGCTCCGTTCTAAAATGATTCCTCGAAATTGTTCTTGTTGATGTTTCTCGTCTGTAGCTCTTTTCGTGAGAGTTCTGCGGGTGCAGATTATGTAAAAATATGACTGACTTATTAAAATATTTTTCCATTTTACTTTTTTGGTATTTACTACCAAATTTGTCTTTTTATTATCCATTTCAGCAGGAAACTAAAAGTTGGCAAATTACATATGACATCTGTTATGTGTATAAAGTTCAAGTGTATGAAAACATCATAAAAGAAACACCGCCCTTCATTTTAGGTTATTGTTTTATATAAATTAATCACTTCAGTAAGCTCATACTGTATTTTTGGATTTAACTGCTTACAACCTAGTGGTGTGACTTTCTAAAGGGATTTTATTTAACAACCATCAATAAAACAAACGCCAGCATCAAAGTCCTTGTTATTTCTTCAGTGAATGTAAAGATTGCCAGATGTTTTGTTTTTTCTCTCCCGTTAATGTGCACACAGAGTGATCTTCTCTCTATATATTATGACAGAATTGGCCGATATGTGGAGGGAAAAATTTAGCACCTGATCCAAACCAGAAAGAACTGCTGTTAACTGGGTGAGTGTTTTTCTTTTTATTGCTCTGCTCCAATGTCTCATTGCAAATTAAATAATTTAAAATGCTGCTTAGATGTTTATTAAAGGTTTAGATGAAACATCCCATTAGCCTTGTTGAATCGGATAACATTATGTGTGTTTGGATCAATTGTCAGGATCATGTCTTATTTTCGTTGCTTTAGTCACGAGGATGGCACAGTGCGTTTTTGGAATGCATCGGGAGTCTCTCTCAAACCGCTGTACAAACTGAGCACGGCTAACATCTTTCAGACCGACTGTGACCACAATGACAGCTTGAACCAGGCCGGGGAGGAGGAATGGCCTCCTTTTAGAAAGGTCAGGGATTAATGGGAGATTTTCCCTCATTAAAACAATGTTTAAAGGTATAGTTCATCCCAAAAATGACAATTCTGTCATAATTTACTTAATGTTATGTTTCCAAACTGTATGCCTTTCTGGAACACAAAAAGAAACAGAATATCCAAGCTGCTCTGTTTAATACAGTGAAAGTGGATGAGGACCATGGATGGCTGCGGTCACCTTTAAATTTCATTGTAATGAAAAGAGCAGTTTGGATATTATGCTAGATAACTTATTTTTGACACAAGAAAGATTCATCCAGGTTTGGAACGACATGAGGGTGTCATTTTTGCCTGAACTATCCCTTTAAAGGTGAAGTGTGTGTAATTTCAATTCTTCAATACTTAATCCTATCAGAGAGTCAAATATAAGTAATTGGTTGGTTGATTTCCCAGGATCAAATTCTGTTTAGTGACGCTAATGTCGCAGATATTACACACTTCACCTTGAAATCACACCAACTGAATACTTGATTTTATTTTATGCTGCTGTTTTCTTTCAGAACAAGGGCAGTTTCAGCTCGGCAAGTTTCTTAACCTTCTCCTCTTTTTGTTTACCTAATCCACCTTTTCCTCTGCTTTACAAGTGAAGTGCCGACTGAAGTCTGGCGTGTGGCCCATTTTAGCATATGGGATTCACACTGGAGTTGATTCCCTTTGCACCATAATTCAAAGCAGACTTTCTGTCTGAGGACTGAAATGCTTTGCTAGTGTCTGCTGAAGATGAAGATTGCCTTTTTTTTTTTTTAAATTCCCTTCATAACGTACATTTCTATCTTTTTTTTTTTTTTTTTTTTTTACCGCAGCTGTGTAGCTGGGAGCAGACATGTTGTTTAGGGGAAGGAAATGTAGTCTTATATTGTTCACCACATTAACTGAGCACTTTATTAGAAACACTATGGTTTGACGTGTTGTGCATTCTGAGATGCTATTCTGCTCACTACAATTGTACAGAGTGGTTGTCTGAGTTACCGTAGACTTTCTGTCAGCTAAACCAGTCTGGCCATTCTCCGTTGACCTCTCTCATCAAGGCATTTCTGTCCTCAGAACTGTCGCTCACTGGATGTTTTTTGTTTTTGGCACCATTCTGAGTAAACTCTAGAGACTGTTGTGTGTAAATATCCCAGGAGATCAGCAGTTACAGAAATACTCAAACCAGCCCGTCTGGCACCAACAATCATTCCACAGTCGAAATCACTGAGATCACATTTTTCCCCCATTCTGATGATTAATGTGACCATTATCTGAAGGTCCTGGCCCGTATCTGTATGATTTTATGCATTGCACTGCTGCCACTCGATTGGCTGATTAGATAATCGCATGAATAAGTAGGTGTACAGGTGTACCTAATAATGTGCTCGGTGAGTGTATGTGAAGATCTATGAGCATGTGATGTTATTTTCTGTAAGACTACATACAGTGGTCCCCAAAGTATTTGGACACTTGAGTCACAGTTAAAATTGTATAACAATGACTTTGCATTACATAACAAAATATTAAACCAAGTGGCATTTATTTTAACCCTATGGGGTCTGAGGGTGTTTTGGGCCCTGGAGAAGTTTTAACATGACTTGACATTTGTGCTTTTTTCAGTTGCTTAAAAACATATTAATGGCTAAAGTCTGATAACACTGTATTCAGCACAAACTGGGCTACAATAATATGTGAACAGCATGTATATACATGTATGTACATGTTTGTATTTTTGAGAAAATAACGTTTATGCGTGGTTTTTGAAAACTAAAATGTTAAGTCACTGAAATAAGGCCATATATCACATACTAAACATTTGTTCACAAGACTTTTGAGAACTGGATCTTGTAGCCTAGAGTTTTTGCTACAAAAATGATGTGAAAACCATCCTGATCACTCATTCATACAAAACAATATAGTCATTTAACTTTTGTAAGACACTTTTAGTGTTAGGCTATATGCGAGGAGGTGTGGATGATCATGAAAATTGATGTGATTCACACCTGAGGAGAAAAAGACCCCTCCCCTGAGAGAGAATGAATGTGAGGAGACTTAATGAATGAATGTATTATCTGACTATACATTTTCTTTATGTAAAGACTTTACTTAAACACTTTAGACCTACACTACCATTTAAAAGTTTAGATATGTAAGATTTTTTATGTTTTTAAAAGAAGACTCTTCTGCTCACCAAGGCTGCGTTTATTTGATCCAAAATATAGCAAAAACAGTGATATTGTGAAATATTTTTACAATTTAATATAACTGTTTTCTATTTGAATATATTGTAAAATGCAATTTATTCCTGTGATCGAAGCTGAATTTTCAGCATCATTACTGCAGTCTTCAGTGTCACATGATCCTTCAGAAATCATTCTAATATGCTGATTTTCTAATATGGGCATATTTACAGCACATTTTACACATTTACACCCAAACAGATATTTGCAAGCACAAGCTTCGTTGATGATAATAAGGCAGCATAAACACTAGTTAAAATATAATCTAAACATTCATATTATTTTTATATCATATTACATATCATAATTATACTGCATACAATTTAAATACCTGCTTTAGCCAAAACAACATTTAAATGTAACTAAAACTTGCCTATTACGACATATTTCAAATGTCAATACTCTGAATACTGGCTGGCAAGTCTGGAAATAGTCCAACTAGTAAAATATGTACATGTTTATATAAAATAGCATGTCAACTAATGTAAGTAAAGACTTACTGATCCGAAATTGTATCCTCCAATTGATCTATTGGATCAAGTCGCTCTTCAAAATGCAAATGTTCATCGTCGGATTCCCTGTGTTCTTTTGAGGAAAATGTGAACACTTCATCACTATCCAGAAGCTTCCTCACCTGTGTAGCGTGACATCTTCCAAATGTGCAGAAAAGTGAATGAACTTGATACTTAAGGCATTGTTGGGGGCGTTTACCATTTGCATTGATCGCCTCAGCACATTACCATATGAATAGTGCACTCTGCTGGTGGGTGTGTTCATATTAGGGATAATTAGCTGAGCCAGGAGAAACTGTACATCACTTTGTTTCATACAGATTACATTGCAGGAGAATATTTGTTTTAAATTTGAATTGTTTTATTTAAAAGTAGACATTTTAAGCTTTCTCTAGACATATGTTTCATGTTTGTGTGATAAATATTAGTGGAGTTTCACTTCATTTTTGTGACATGTTTCAGAAAGATTCTCGCGGAGACAGAGACGGCTGAAAGCACACCCTGTTTATTTTCTTTATTTTACAAAAGCACAAGGTTTTGTTGTTATTGTGAGTGTACACAAATAAAAGTAGACCCTTTATAGTTTCTAATGATGTCTTACACTTATCTGTATGCCCAAAAATGACGGCGTATTTTAAGTTGTTTCCGCTGTTATGAGGAAAAAAATCCAGCAGGACGGCCAGCTTTAACCCTCTGGGGTCGAAAGTTTTTTTTTTCAAGTGAATCATTTTACAAAATGTTTAGGTTTGAAATTATACAATAGATGTTATTTCACACATCCACTGAAAATCACAAATGTGTGCAAAAATGGTTCAGAAAATGTGTTGGTTTGTTGGGGCTCTATCACCATATGTTTTCAGATGCCACTAGGTTTGATATTTTGTTATCTAAAGCAATAACAATCATACATTTTTATGTGTGACTTGATTGTGGCCACTGTAGATGGTCTTTAATATTTCTTTGGCATATGGAAGGTATTTTGTTTTTCTTTGTGACAGCGTTAGGTGTGCTTTTGTACCATAAATTCCTCTTGAATAGGGCATTGAAGCTCTATGTTTGTGCAGCCTTAAGAATCTAAAAAAAATACATTAACGAAGAATAACAGTGTCTGTTTGCTTTTAATTTATTTCCAGGTGGGCTGTTTTGATCCGTATAGTGATGATCCCAGACTAGGAATCCAGAAGATCAGCCTCTGTAAATACAGCGGGAAACTGGTGGTGGCTGGCACTGCTGGACAAGTAGGATTGATACTTTTTATGATTGATACAAATATATTTATTAAGGCTACCAATGGATTCAAATATTTACAATCAAGTTTTTTTTTTGTTTTTGTTAATGCAATTAAAATATATTTGTCTTTCAAAATTTAGTGCATTTATTCAAATATTTAACTATTTTTTCAATTCTCTTAGTCTGCCACAGTCCTCCAATGGTGTGTATCTTTTATTGGTGATATTTCATACTTGCTGATCTTAAGAAAATTCTAGCATAATGACTGCAGAGTTTCACTTGAATTTAATTTATGTATTGAATGTTACGAACTGACTTTAGGACACTGAGAGAACAGAACAAAACGGTTTTAATGTGAAATTAGGTAAAACGTTAACTGTTTAATTTAACAGCATTCAATATATTTAATTGGTCACATTAACTCTGGCAACCCTTGTATTGTTTTACTCAGAAAAAGCAGTATTAGTAAATTCATAATTGTTGATTTGTGCACAGGTTATAGTTATGGGTCTTAGTGATGAGAAGTCCGATCACATGATTGATGTGGCCACAGTGGATCTTCTCCAGGACCGGGAGGGTTTTACGTGGAAGGGTCACGACCGGCTGCCTCCTAAGAGCGGCTCTGTAGTGTTTGCTCCTGGATTCCAGCCGGTCGTCCTGGTGCAGTGCATGCCCCCTGCAGCCGTTACCGCGGTAACCCTGCATGCTGAGTGGAACCTCATTGCCTTTGGCACCAGTCATGGCTTTGGCCTGTTTGACTACCATCGGCGAAATCCAGTGTTGGCGAGGTAAATCAGGGGGCCATCCAAGGCCTTGTTACTTTGCCAAATACTTGTTCAGGACCACTTTTAATGCTGCTTTATTTGCTTCAGCTTCAAAGAGATAAGTCTAATTTGCCATAAAGATATTCATAGTATCTGAATAAGCATTTCCTTCAGCACTTACAGTGCACAAGAGCATCAAACGATATTAATAAAAACCTGATTTTTGTTTTGTTTTTGGTTATTCAAAAAGGAATTTAAACCTTTAAGCTCTGAAGGTGTTTTTCTGTTTCAGTTGCATACCCAAAATTAAAGGCCTATAACTCTACAATGATATCAAACATTTGACAGCCTACAAAATTGCTGAGAATTCACAAAAAATTTAGCTAAAATGTTATTTCTTATTTGTGTTTTGTTTCCAATCATGTCAACTGTATCTGAGAAAAAATTTGTGTTGATACGACAAAGCAATCAAAAGTTATAGCATTACAAAAATATTTTATCATAGTGTCCAAGTAAACATTGCCATGTGTCCAAAAGCCTTTCCATACAAATAAGTAAGGGATAATCCACAGCAAGGTCTGCGTTAAACCATTTTAAATGCATGACGTGGAGGCGAAGAACCACCCTCCGCGAAGTGCATTTAAAATAGTTAAACGCACACCTAGCCGTGGATTATCTCACTTATGGCATGGTCACTTGCCAGAATTGATTAGTTACAGCTGTCATACATTTGTATAAAAATAACAGTTAATTTAAGGGTTGTTATATCTACAGCTCTGCCTGTTTTTCAGAGAAAAAGTAGTGCGACCACACACTTGGTCAAAACTGTGAATTTAAATGCACAATCCAGAAATAATAATATCCACAGAACAAAGAGGGATTGGCACTCCAGAGAATTTTATTTATTTATTTCACATAAATGTGGAAAACCCAACATTACAAACGTGGCATTGACATTAAAAGTAGCACTTACTGTTTGATAAGGGGAAAACCATTCAAAACAATTTGGAACCTGCATATTTTTACCTCTGAGTATCTGTATGGTATCCATCAAGGCTGCACGATTGACTGAATTAAGAATCAACTTGCAATTTCTCCATGAACGGTAGCACTTCACAGCAAAATGCTGCATGCATTTTGTAAACAAACAGTGCTTCTCTTCAGCGTTTGAGTCAGAGATATGTGAGTGCAGGGAGCCTCTAGTGGCTATAGGTTGCACTTCAGCACATAATATACACAACACATTGCAGTTTAAATCATCTTGCATTGCCTTGCCAGACAGCAAAAGATGCATTTAATAGGTCCTGATGTTCTTCTCTCACCCTCCAAGCTGAATACCATGATATTATGTATGCTGATGGAAGTGGTTAGGAAATAATGTTATGTTGCTAGGGTTACAAACAGCACATTAATATCGAACAGTGTCTAAAACTGACCGGAATACCTGTGCTTTCAACGGTTTGAACCGCACGCATTCCAGCCAATCAGAATAGAGTATTCGAACAGACTATGGTATAAAACAATAATTGTACATAAGAACTATTTACACATGCAAACATAACGTTGAATAAAGATTCCACAGAATGTGGGCCTTTTGACTCAGTGAGTCTGCGTTATTTACTTGGCACCATCTGCTGGTGGCCATATGTAACATTGTGCTTCATGTGGATTATCTAATGACCTATGCAACAGATTACCTTGTGTGTGGGCTCGTTTGCAAAATAATCACCTCCTCTAAGTAATGGTATGTGATATTTTATGTTCTGTTTATTTTTTGTAAAGTTAAAAGTGAAAAAGCGGCATATAAGCAACACCAACATAATTGTGAAAGATGTAGCCAAGTTCGGAATGGCATACTACCATATTACTCTTATTTCTGCCATAGACAAACATGACAGAAGTAGTAGGAGTAGTATGGATAGTATGCCATTCCGAACTCACCCATATACTTGGCTATTACTTGCTACATTTTTGTCTGCGAGTAAAAAAAATATTGTGGTTGTATTTGACTCTTAGAGCTTTCCAGTGACATGTGACACATGGCTATTTGATCAGTTTGATGTTTTTAATGATTGCAATAATATGTACAGTTCCTTTATTTTTTTTTTATTTTTTTTTTTAATTATCAAAACAGAACACTTCTGATTTGTCTGCAAATTTCAAAGCACTTGTCTAGTTTTGGTCATAATGTCTGCATGTATTGGAAAGTAGAGCTTCTAAGCTTTCAAACTATATTTTGTGTTGGTCAAGACTGTAGTGATTTGATGGTTATTTTGTTTTCTCCAAGCTTAAAGGGTTATGCACTTCTTAAGTTTGTTTTTTGTTGTAGGTGCACTCTACACCCCAATGACTCTCTGGCTATGGAGGGCCCTCTCTCTCGAGTGAAGTCTCTAAAGAAATCCTTACGGCAGTCTTTCAGAAGAATCCGGAAGAGCCGAGTTTCAGGAAAGAAGCGTGTTGTTGTTAATAGTCCCACCAGTAAAGTGAGTGCCGGTCATTATATTGTGTATCTTTTTAGCTGTGTGTAAAAATCTCACATAGTCATGGAAAACCTAGAAATAACAGGGAATTTTAAAAGGAATATTCCCAGGCTTGGAAAAGCCATGGAAATGCAACAACAACAACAACAAAATGTAATGGAAAAATAATGTACATTTCTGTAGTGAATATAGATTTTTCTAGTTGTGCTCTGCTCTGAAATATTTAATCAGCTAGAAATGGCTCTCTTTGAGTGCAGTCTCTATGAATTTATTTTTTATTTATTTTTTTATCCTTATCCAGTAATCTGTAATGACTAGAAAAGTTATGGAAATTCATTGGTGAATAAGTGTGGTCAAGGAAATCGTACGGATTTTCTGTTAAGAAATTAGAATCATTTTGGTGTTTTTAAAAAGCTTTCGACCTTCTGTTTCTTTTGAATAAGATCCTCACCTGTCTCTCTTCAGGTGCAGGAGGCTAATGCACATTTGGCAGAGCATGATGCTGAGGTGACACCGGTTCAGAGACGGATTGAGCCCCGCTCTGCAGACGACTCGCTGTCTGGTGTGGTGCGCTGCCTCTGCTTTGCTGACACATTCCTCAGAGATGGTGAGGGAATAAAATTATTGCAATGTTATAAGCAGGCACAGAAAGAATCTGTGCAGATTTTAGGGGAAAATATGTGGAATGGATTTAAACATAGTACAGTAAATGTGTTCCATCACTGCTGAGAGTACTACATTTTTATTAGCAGCTGAAAGCATAATCAAATAATTTAATATAAAGAAACACACAAGTGGCTGGATTTGTAGAGCTTTGTAAAGGATGTGCGTTGCAAATCTGTTCTGAAGGCATAGATTCCTTTATTATATGATACTGATACTATTAAGAATGTTTATCACAAACTTTCAAATAATTAAATTCATTTTGAGTTGAATAACTGATTAAATTAATCATGTATACTGATTTTTCATTTTGAGTTAAATTTGTAAATGGTTAAGCCAACAATAATGTTGTGTAATCCTGGTTCTTTGTAGTGGGAAAAAAGCAAGATTGTTTAGTCTCATAACTGATTTGAAAATTACGAAATTTTAGCCTTGGTTGTAATATTTGATTTCCACCGGGGCCTATTTTTTATTTTCTGTAAGAATCAGACTATGTACATCAGAAAGATGGTGAGTTCGGAGTGAAAAGTAGGTCCTTTTCTACTTGTTTTTTTTTTCTGTTTGTTCTGTGTGACGTGTGGGCTGTCCCTGAAGACACTGCTGAATATAGTCTAACCTGATCGAGACTTTTACACACTCACCCACATTTGTGTGTTATTAAAGTAAGTTATTTACACTGTTCCTGTATATTATGATATCTGGATAGTCTGGGCCACATAAGCACAAAGCAGCCCTGCCCCATTTTCCTGCTCTACAAATAATGAGCTCAAACAGACTGTTGCATAATAGTGATCAAATAGTTTTTGGAAAGAGGTGAATTCTCCAAGAGGGACTTGGGAACAAAGTTTTATTGTTTCTTGATTACAATATATTTAAATGATGAACAATAATGGGGGGCAAATATCTTTGCCATTAACAATGTGAGTGGTTTATGTTATTGGAACATTATAGTATGTCAGGTCAGGTACAGTTGTCTGAAACAGCTGTGCTGACTGAATAGGGCAAAAAGGGTATTCACAGTTTCACACCAAACACATGGATGTAATATGTGGTATTTTGAGGCCTCATAAATAAGTGTTGAGAAACAAATTTAAGTTGTGATGCACCCATATCAGGGCTGCATTTCAATTCCTGTACTACAACTTGACCATTGATGAAGTATGTAGTGTTGTTAGGCAGATTAATGTATAAATACATTCCCAGACACACTACATGAAGCAGTTTTGAGGAACACATTATGATCATGCTCTTAAGGCAAAAATATAGTTTAACATGATGTTCTCACCATGGCTGCCACTTGATCAGATAATTTGTTCCCCCCCTTTTTTTTTAGGGACGCACCATGGCCCTACAATGTGGGCTGGCACGAACTCTGGCTCAGTGTATGCATATGCTCTGGACGTGCCCTCTCAAGAGAAGTTCTCGGAGCAGAACGTGGAGGCCCTGCTGGGGAAGGAGATCCAGCTGATGCACAGAGCTCCAGTGGTGTCCATCGCTGTGCTGGATGGTCGAGGAAACCCTCTGCCTGAGCCGTATGAAGTCTCTAGAGATCTGGCCAAAGCACCAGACATGCAGGGCAGCCACTCGGTTCTTATTACTTCTGAGGAGCAGTTTAAGGTGGGGACATTTCATGGTCATGGTGGATTTATATTGGCATGCTGTTGATTGCCACAGAAAATAATTTCAACTTGTCCCTCAGTTTGTAAAAACAGAATTGTGTTTACAGTAATACTCTCACTATGGAAGTCTATTTGGCAAGGCATTACACTAGAATAAACATTTCGGAAGAAGAGCAACAAGACTTTATGGTATTATCAAGTCAAGTCAAGCTCTTCATTGTCATTGTACGGGTACAATGAAAATGATTTTTTGTATACCAAAAGGTAAAGAAGTAAACATAGATACAAAAATAAAAAAGAGAGAAGTAAATGCATAAATAGGAAATAAATGTATTGAATAAAGAAAAATGAAGAAATATACATAATAATAAGAATATACATACTAATAGAAATCTACATAGGGACAAAGTTAAATGCTTGAAGGTGTAGTGTGCATAGAATTAATCTATAAGCAAAAGCAAGTTTTTTGATATTAGGTAATGGAAGCACTATGGTAGTGCAAATATATTGAATGTGCAAAACGCTCATTCATAATTCAATACATATTAACATAAGACTAGTTTGACAATAATTGCTTACGAACCTTGTCCAAGTTATATCCGAACGTCTGTCATGACCATGATAAACCAGTAACCCTGGCAACTCTCAAGTTGTTTCAGTTGACAGCATTTGTGGCATAATGTTGATTTGATTACCACAAAAATGTATTTTGACTTGTCCCCCCTTTTCTTTGAATAAAGCAAAAATCAACGTTACAGTGAGGCACTTACAATGTAAGTGAATTGGGCAAATTTTTGGAGGCAGAAATGTAAAGCTTATTTTATAAATGCTCTTACATTAATTCTTCTGTTAAAACTTGAGCTGTAAATTTTGTTTAAATCTTCGTTTTAGGTATTTTGGGTTTACGACAATGTCTTCATGGCAACAAAGTTGTAAAATTGGCTATAACTTTACACAAGACAAAATTAGTTGGCGATTTTATCACACAAAAATCATGTTAACATGCATAGTGTTTACATCTTTTGGCTATATTTTTTAAACAGTAAGTATTATAACATTCACCTACGTATATTGTAAGTGCCTCACCTGTAACCCAGATGTTTTCTTTTTTTTTTTTTTTAAGAAAATGTATTAAACCCGGAATATTCCTTTAACTGCAAAGCACTGTTTACATGGAAAAAACTCTCACCCCAGAAATAACATCAGTACTACATAACCAGAAGTTCATCCTCCAGTAGTCCTACCACTAAAAGGAGGTTTAAGACAACTTTACTGCTCAAATAATACACATTTTTGTTTTGAAGTATTAAAATAGGTGCATTAAAAAATGCAAGCTGGACATTTCTGCTTTTAATTGCTACTTCCGTTACTGTACACTTGTTTTTCCATTGTTTTTACGAACTAAGGAATGTCTATTATTTTCTCTGGTATTCAGCATGCCACAGATGCTATAGATAGATCATTTTGAATCTAGAACATTCCTTTTAATGAACAATAAAAACTGAATTGAACATCTTCATGCTTGAAAACCAATACAACGTCATTCTTTTGCAACCAATAGGTTTTCATGCTACCTAAGGTAAGTGCGAAGACAAAGTTCAAGTTGACCGCCCATGAAGGTTGCAGAGTACGGAAGGTGGCACTCTCGAACTTCACCAGCGTTACCTCTGAGGACTACTCTGAGAACGCTCTAGTGTGCCTCACAAACCTCGGTGACATCCACATATTTAGTGTGCCAGCACTGAGACCACAGATACGGTATGACTGCATCCGTAAAGAAGACATCAGTGGCATTGCCTCCTGTGTGTTCACCAAGAATGGACAAGGTCGGTAGACAATGCAATCTTAAATGATGTGATCTTAAATAATTTCTAGCTCTGAGCTTCTAAACATCAAGGAAATTCATTCATGGTATCTTCAATATTTTCAGGGTTCTACTTGATTTCACCATCGGAGTACGAGCGGTTCTCGTTGTCGGCTCGTGTGATCACAGAGCCACTGTGCCAGGTGGATGTGGAGCGACCTCATGAGCTTTCTGAACACAGGTACTTATCATGGACTGATTCCACTATTTACAGTTTAAAGGCGAAGTGTGGAATTTCTGTGCATCTGGTTGCCATGTAGTTATAGCTGCAGGCAGGAGATTTCCAAATGGGAGTGGAATCTTCAAAAGAGGGTGGGGTTACTCCAGAAGGGGCGTGGTTACTCAAAGGGGGTTGCACCAACTCCAAAAGGGGTGTCACTTCCACACAGGGTTAGGGAATGGGTTAGGTTAGGGGCTCCCTATATCTTTGCTGGCAGTTTGGAGCTCCCGCCCCTTTTTGGTGCTAGGGTTAGGTGTCCGATGTCCAATTTGTGGACAAATGACTCTTTTGGACCGGGTCTTTTTAATGAATCAACTGAAAAGAGTTACAAAACATGTCTGAACTCAGGAGCTCAGGATAACAGTTTGAATTGGTTTTCTTGAGTCAACCTTTTCAGTGAATCAGCCAATTGATAACAGGAATACCAGACATTTGTATAATGCAATCACTGATGATCTACTGTTGATGAATCATTGCTCATTTTGTTACATGAAAATGTTAACATTGTAGTGTTTGCATTGTAATTAGGGCTGTCGATTTAACGCTTTAATTTAGTGTGATTATTTATATTAAAAATAACACATATTAAAAATTAACGCAATTAAGAATGCTCCCAATGCGTACGTAAATTCAGTAATAAGGCACGTTCCTACCATCGAAAAGCTTGTTGTACTACCTTGATGTGGCAGTAGGGGGCATTCAGCACTCCAGCTGTACAGGCAACACACCTCATCAAACCAACCAGAGCAACAGGCAGCTCAGCCAGAGATCTTCTGTACCGATAAAACAACCTCCTTTTACCATAGGAGAGAGCGTAACGGTCACCATTTGCGGATAACATACAAATAAACGGGGAGAGCTGTAAACCGACACCTACCTGTAGCAAAATAGAGCGCAACGGTGCCTGCCCAATTTTTTAAGCTGCCTGGGTTCCGGAAGTATTTTCCCCATTAATTTCTTCCATAGACCTTTTTTATAAAATCCTTCATAAAAGAGTTGTAAGCCATGAACCAAACCAGCCAGCTCCGAGGAGAATCACCACATCACAAACTTTTTTTTGAGGCAAAAAATTATTTGAAAATCAGGCAAAGGTACAAGGCTGTGTACTTACCGTCTTTCATGAGGGCACGAACTACAATCCCTTCAAGCATTGCGAATGATGTCATTGAAAAAAAAGCTATGGGAATATATAAACTATTGATTTTTGGTTGATTATAAGTATAGAAACAATATAGTTTGTTTTTTGCTAAATATTTCAATATGTACAAATAAATAAGTAGTTTAAGGGTGAAGGGAAACTGACTCAATTACATCGTTCACAGTGCTTCATGGGAGTGGGTGGTCACTCTGAGGCACGTTTCATGGGTTTTGTTGGCCGCAGTTCTCTCTGATTGGTGGATCTTTCTCTGTTGTACCATTGGTAATGTAGTTGTTTACCATGAATTCCGCTATTTTTAAACTATGAATTTGAAATAAGGCAGACGATTGGCTTCGACGGAATCTTAAATCATCGATGAACAATCTCATAGCTCATGATAGGTCTGTCTTAAAAGGTTTACAAGTTATTGTGGAAAAATCAGTTCTTCTATGGGATAAATGAATAGGATTTTTACTTCTGGAACCAGACTGTTGCGCACTTGTCCGTGATTTCTTTTATAAAACAGTAATTTTATAGTAGTAAACTCCACACATAGGTCACTCATAAAAGATTGTTTAGTGTAAAGCATGTTGAAGATTAGGCAGTCAGTTCGTTAAGTTTCCTCACAAAAGCAGTTTATTCAGCGTAATGAAGCATCTCTTCCATAGACATCCTTTAAAAAAGCGGTCTCCGGTCTCCTCGCCAGTGTACCGCCCATAGAATGTTGATGGGATCGTTGCGTTATGCATTTTGTTGCTAACCTTGTAGGCTCCTTTAGTAGAAGGGCTCTGGCTCAGCCTTCCTCAGCTTTTTCACTTAAGGACAGCTGGACTGAGCACAACAGAATGCAGGGTCCTCGAGACGGGTTTGTCAATGTTTCAAACTGCATTTAACTTGATACAACGTTCTAAAAACACAGCGCTTATGACTAGAAACGCTAAAAACTAGTGAAACGTGATGCAACCAAATTGAGATGCTCCATAAGCGCCTGTCTAATGAATGAGTACATAGACCAGTAAAAATAGCTCTGATGGAAGTAGGCCAATAATAGGGTTATGTTCAATGATATGGAAATAAAACATAAAATATTTTGAATTTCAAGACACTTTTTGTATTGTAGAAATAATTGTGTGCTGCCACAATATATGTAGGTATATGATGTTATGTATTTAAATTATCTAAATTAGATTTATTATATATTTTATTTATAATTGTATTTATTATATACTAAATTAACTTTATTTGGGGGCCTTTATCAAAGTATTGATATATGCGACTAATTCGATTAAAAAATATTTATTGACAGTCTTAGTTTTTACTAAATCATACATACATTTTTCTAACCCTATAGGAGTGTTACAAACAAATGGCTAATTTTTGGTGAGATATGTCAAATAAATGAATCATGTTCCAAATGCTCAGAGAATAATAGTTCTGCATTTTCAAGTCATATACACCGATCAGCCACAACATTAAAATCACCTTCCTAATATTGTGTAGGCCCCCCTCGTGCCGCCAAAACAGCGCCAACCCGCATCTCAGAACAGCATTCTGAGATGTTATTCTTCTCACCACAATTGTACAGAACGGTTATCTGAGTTACCGTAGACTTTGTCAGTTCGAACCAGTCTGGCCATTCTCTGTTGACCTCTCTCATCAACAACGCATTTCCGTCAACAGAACTGGCGCTCACTGGGTGTTTTTTGTTTCTGGCACCATTCCGAGTAAATTCTAGTGACTGTTGTGTGTGAAAATCCCAGGAGATCAGCAGTTACAGAAATACTCAAACCAGCCCGTCTGACACCAACAATCATGCCACGGTCGAAATCACTGAGATCAAATTTTTTTCCTATTTTGATGGTTGACGTGAACATTAACTGAAGCTCCTGACCCGTATCTGCACGATTTTATGCACTGCACTGCTGCCACACGATTGGCTGATTAGATAATCGCATGGATGATTGTTGGTGACAGACGGGCTGGTTTGAGTATTTCTGTAACTGCTGATCTCCTGGGATTTTCACACACAACAGTCTCTAGAATTTACTCCGAATGGTGCCAAAAAACAAAAAACATCCAGTGAGGGGCAGTTCTGCAGATGGAAATGCCTTGTTGATGAGGGAGGTCCGAGAATGGCCGGACTGTTTTGAACTGACAAAGTCTACGGTAACTCCGATAACCGCTCTGTACAATTGTGGTGAGAAGAATAACATCTCAGAATGCTATTCTGAGAGTTGGCACTGTTTTGGCAGCATGAGGGGGACCTACACGATATTAGGCAGGTGGTTTTAATGTTGTGGCTGATCGGTGTGTGTGTGTGTGTGTTTTTTTTTTTTTTAAGCAGTTCCAGCACAGCAGTCCCACCACAGGCTAATGGAACACATAAGACACAAGCAGAGAGCAAGTCTGTTGAAGCTGAAGGTAACCATTATGCTTTTAAAAGTCTTGACAGCTGGAAAATAAATGTAATTCTTCACCCAAATAGCTTAAATTACCCAGCATTTGTGCGGTTTTGTTTTACTGGAAATTATTTTATTTTTTATTTATTTTTTTTTATGATTTTGTCTAATTTATGTTCCAATACATGGTTTAATGGCTCAGACAGCAGTAAATTTTTCCTACACCCATTTTGTGACCATGCAAAACACGGAGAACATCACATCTCATGAAATATGATGAGTTCATTGCTTTGGTTGAAAAGTCAAAAAATAAGACACTGCTTTACTCAAACTACAGACCCATTATGCATACAAATACAAACAGTGTAGATTAATCAGTGACTCAGCTGATGTGATAATGATTTTGGATGATGTCACACTCTCAGGGCTGTTGGAGGAAATGCGGAGTGCATTGTCTTCCCCTGACCTGGATTCTCCAAACAGCAGCGCTGACATCACTCTAGACACCACTAGTGAGCTCACCGTAGAGGACGTCAAAGACTACTTAATGTAAGCTTTCTTCATTTAACTGTTGTGTTTTGTTAGGATATATTCGCATTGCACATAAGTCTGAATTTGACCGTCTGCACTTATTTAGCATTTTGCAAGTGATGAAATCAGATTTGTTCAGACAAGGTGTAAATATCTGATATATATACATAATTTACCATCATAACTTGAGTGTTAGCATAATGCCAAGAGACAAAGTTTATCACTGTTGAAAAAGAGAACTGCAAACTGGCAATTTTGCCTCTGCTCATGCCACTGACATCTCGCCGTGGTGCTTGACTCACAAGTCATTTTACTTTGTAAAATCATAATCAGATTTTACAATGTGGTTCAGATCAGATTTCATGTGTTTTTTTTTCAAGTGGCTGTTCAGACTACAAAATAACAGACAGATTTGAGATTTTTTTTTTTTTTTTTTGCTGCCTGTTTGGGTCCAGCCTTAGAGTCATGTGTACTTTTGGTTTTGTGCTTCAGGAGTGTTGATGAAGCTGAGAACAACTTCAGGAACATCACTGAAGAGGATGGAAGGCCTCCTGGAATCCTCATCAACTGAGATCAGCCGGCAGACAGCTTGAGGTGAGGAACCTTTAAAACTTCAGGAGACTCTTGGAGCAGCTGTGAAGGACTGGTCTGTGGAGATTAGACAGGATATTTGTTATTGGATGCAGATGGGGCATGTGCCTGACTAAGTTGTTTAATGTGTACATCCGTGCTAGACATTAGTTTGCACAAGAGTTTACTTGCGGTGTGCATGCCACTGAAGCATTGGATAGAGCTTAGTTTGTTACATTTCTTGTAACTGAAAGCAAGCCAGCAGGCTGATAATACTAGTAGAAGGTAAAGAGACAAAACTGTGGACTTATAGGGAAGTTAGCACAAAAATTAATATTCTTTCATTCACTCACACTTTTATCATTCCAAACTTGTATGACTTTCATAAAATCCAAAATGTGGAATTTTGAAGTGTGTTCTGGCCAGTCTTTGTGATATGTGATACTTTTTGTGGTACTTTTTTCCCAAAGGTATTTAAGTTTATAATATATCTTTATAGTATTTGTGCATGTCATATGGATGTGCAAAACTACCAATTTTCATAATCGAATAGTCTGTTGGTTTGAACGACTAGTCGACCCATCTGTTTTAAGGATAATGATGTATAATTAGGCTCCGCTAAGATGCTAAGTGCAGCACTTTAACATGGTAAGGAACAGATATTCAACAAATAAATGGGTTAAATAGCTATAACATCTTATTGAACAAAACTATCCAAGTAAGAAATAAAGACTCCAATACAGAGCGTCACAAAACTGCTTCTATGCATCCTGAACGCAGAATGATGCTCTTCAATATAACCGTAGTGCTTTAGGGCAATCCTAAGCTGCTTTTCCAACATCGGGCCGAACGGTTCTGAGCACGGTGTGGTTTGGCTACAGTAGCATTTCCACTTAAGCATGGTTCGTCACGGCAAAATTATAAACCGTTCCCGGCCCGGAATTCTTTGCATGGTTGGCTAACTGTACTCAACCATTCTCAGCCGTGCTGGTGGAATGACTTTAGTACGTGACGACTCGATTAGTTTATTGTAATGGTTTTATTATGATGGTTTAACTAGTATTGTAGACTACGTTTATTTTTCTAAATGGCTTTTCTGTTAGGGAAGTAGATTACTAGCTCATTTAAGCTCAAAATACATCAATATGTTCTCATATACTATTTTCTTTTAATACATGTATAATGTTTTGTCAATAAATATCCTTTTTAGCTAGTCTAGGAACTTTTACCATTCTGCATGTTCATGTCCGGCAAACAAGCCCTCAGCAAATGATGGTAAACCTCTCGCCTTTTTCTGTTTACTTTCCTTTTTGTGACATGCTCTGTGTCTTTGCTGTTTGTTAGCAGAGTAAAACCAGGGATAAAAGCAGTCCTAAAAACTGGAATCTGCAATCATCCTCCATAGCGCACCGCACTCGCTCCATTGTTTACCTTTCACACCATCACCAACAAATGGACCTGTTACGTACATTCTCCTCATTTCACCGCACAACAGTGGGGGAAAAAAAAAAAACGTAACTGCGCCAGCTGGTCCAGATCGGCACGAAACTGTACGGTTTTGCGACGAGAACTGTTCGGCCTGATGGTGGAAAAGTGGCTCTAGCCTCAGCCTCAAGCAGCACACCCATGGACCGCCCCCACAGTCCGTGCACTAACCGTCTGATGCACACATCACACAAAACTGGAAAATGCTTTCTCGATCAGTCAGCACAAATCTGATTGACTGGTCCGATGGATCTTCTGTGAGTAGATGCACACGGCACGTTTCATCAGTCCGCCTGGAAGACGAGTTGTGTTCACATGGTTCCGCGTTGATTGAGCGCTTTTGAGGATGAAATAATCACAGAATTTACCCAAGTTTGCCAAATTAGTGATATCAAATCTTTTAAAAAATATTCAGAGATTAATTTGAGGCACGTAGCAGAAAGTGAAGCGGATATCCACGAGCAGAACTGCATTTTTTGCTTTGTAGAGCAAGCTCTTTAGAGAGCAAGCTCCAGCAAAAACAATGTGTGGAGGGTGTGGTAAGGAATGAAAAAGATTACGGGCTACGGGCTGGACAAAGAGTTGAACATGTTCTTCAACAGGTTCAGCACAGGACCCTCAGCTGCCTCCTCTGCCCCTAGCTACACAGACCCCACACCCTCCCAGCCCCCACAGCTGCTTCCCTCTCACACCTCACCGGTGATCAAGATCACAGACTCACATGCCCCTCACCCTCCAACTCCAACCATGGATTTCAATACAGCCCCATCAACACCTCCCACCACATTAAGAAACACTGAGCCCCCCTCTACCTTCCCCACCTGCCTGTCTGTTTCCAGCAGTCAGGTGAAGAGGCAGCTGGAGAGACTGCGCCAGAACAAGGCTGCCGGTCCGGATGGTATCAGCCCCAGGGTACTGAAGACCTGAACGTTTGGTGAGTACTCCCATTCCTTCACTTAGGACTGGACTACCATGAGTTTCTTATGAATTTAATGGACTTCTCACAGACTACAATGGGTGTTTTTTATACTGCAATGGGGATCTGAGGCCTAAAAGGATGAAGGGCTGAACAACCTTGCAAAGAGATTATTTTACCAATTCGAAGGACAGATTATTGCCTGAAAAGGTTACTTTTTTGGTTTGGTGAGTACTCCCGTTCCTTCACTTTTGTGTGCACACATGAACATTTTCCTGAGATTTGCAGTGAGGTTTTTGTACTTGTGATTTTTTTTTTCCAAGCCCTTTTGTTTGGGCCTTAAGGATTTGATACTTCACTCTACACTGTTTTTGGAGCAACTCATTCCAACATGAAAATACCTTTTCAGTCCAAGGATCTTAACTCTTTGCTTGGAGAAATATAAACTAATGATTGCCCATCAGAACAATCCAGGGTTTCCTCGGGATAATCTTTTTATGTATTTTTCCTCCTTGACATCCCAAATATAACATGGCCTTCATTCCAATAAGGAATAGATTCTAAGCCCTGGCTGATCTTCCGGACCAAAGTGAGTATCACCAGGTGGCAAGAAGAATGAACACTTCTTTTGATATACCTTTGATCAAGAAATACTTAGAAATAAATAAATAAAAAATAAAACATTTGCAAGCTGTTCATCATTCTGAAATTGTGAATCGCTCCAACTCTGAAAATTCCTTTCCAGCAGGCATGGTGAAGCTAGTTAACAAATCATCTCCATGTTCAGAGACCTTACAGAAGGTAAAGATGAACACCATGCAATGGTTGGAAAATAACATGAACAATCTAAGAGAACATTATGATCAGACTATTGCCACACTATCTTATTACTTTGGTTACTTTCTTTGACAAAGTAGCATTTGATAAGGCAGTGAAGTGGGGAAAATCTAGATATAAACCTAAATTAACATGTTCTGCAGTGGAAATGTTATCTGGAACTTCTGAGAATTTCTCATATTCTGAAATGCAAAAATAACATACAGATAAGCCCACTTATGCTGGAATAGTGGTAAAAGGCCCTTTGGGTAGTATACCCCCACATAAAGTAGGCTCTTTGGATTTGAGCTAGGTTCAAGTTCATAGAACATCATCAACAAAACAGGGACAGCAAGGGGAACAAAAAAAAGGGGTACAGACAAGGAGGAAAAAACATGCTGCAGAACCCATGGGGGTAGACAAACAGAAGTCTAAGGTGGTGTCTAGTTCAATGGGAGTTCCCAAGACAACTTTAGTAATTAGTACATTTAAACCAGGTTTTAAAAGTAATGTGTTGGTATTGCAACCAGATGCAATTTTCTTTTCTCTCACCCCTAGAGAACACGACCCGGAAGATTTGAAAGATCCATAAATTCTGCAAGAAACCCCAGAAATAAAAAGGGTCCCAGAGGTGGTTGGCCTACTGGGTGATCAAGGGGGAGAAAATATGATGACCGGGGACTTAAAGGACAATTGTCCTAAACCCAAACCCCATCCTGAATCTCCCCCAATGCCCCAAAGTGATCCACCTCCTGTCAATGGGACTGTTAAGCTAAGACAATTATCTGTAACCCGCTATCCAATTTCAAATAGGAAAATAAATGGTTGGAATCTAGAGATTAACAAACCAATTTGGTTTATTGTGGATTCCAACTTATCTCAGATCCCTTATTTTTCTGACCCTTTAGTTCAGATTGATAGCCATGTTTTATCATATGACTGGGGTTCTGAAAAAAATGACACCAAGATAATGTACAGAGGGTGGTTTTCTCTGTCAGCTTAAATAATTGTCTGAGGGAACAAGAACCGGTAACATCGGTCAAGCAATTACAGCAATTGTTGAATGTAGCTTCGGGTATTTTCCCCAATCCACAATTCTTTGTGCCCATTATCAATTTCTCTGATCAGTTACCAGGGCAACAACAAAATCTCATTTACAGGCTTAATGAATACATAATGAATAAATGTAACACTTTAACAGATATTAATCAACTGCTCTTTCATACTGTTCCAGGTGATCCTGTACACTGGACAAAGGAAACAGCAATGCAAATTTTGGAGCATTGGCTGTTTCAGTTAAATGCGTGGGGTGGGGGGAGAGTGTATCTACTACCCCACGTGTTGGAAGTATTTTAAATTTGTCAGTGTTTTATTTTTCTGGAGACCAAGAACAACTTTTGGAGAAGGGTCTTACATTTGTACCTACACCCAGAAGGGTTGACTATGCGGAGCTCAGAGGGAACACCAATATCATGGAAAACTAAAACTTTTAGATCACTTTGATTTTAATAATGAATTTTCCTCAGTTGCTTTTATTGAAATATTATGTGGGAACCACCAGAGAAAAATGTGTCTCCTTTTATTAAGAAAAATATTCAAAGAGAGAATTTTTTTTTTAGACATTTCAGTAATCTATGGATAACTAAACGATGAAACAAAGAAGGGCATTAAAGTTTTTAAAAACAAACCAGAATATTGTTATAAAACTAGTGGACAAAGGTTCAGCCATGGTGATTATGGCTAGTAGCCAATATCTTTTAGAAGTGAACCATCAATTAAGCTATTTATGTAAAACTTTATATGCCTCTTTCAAATTCATTACAGGAAGAGACCCAAAAACGCAGAAGACAAGTGTTAAATGTACTTTGAGAAAAAAAAATATATTAATAAAAAGCAATTGAGGTATCTTATAGGCCCAGATAATCCACGTGCACGTCAGTTTTATCTCTTACCAAAAATACATAAGGATCAAACAACATGGAACACGGCTCCCTTTGAAGTTACGTGTGGTCAACCCATAGTATCGGACTGTGACTTGGAGTCATGTCGGGTGGCAGAATATATTGATTATTTTTTTTAATCCTTTATCACAGATGCATCCCAGTTACATAAAGCATACATATCATTTTGTACAGAGAATATTGTAGTTACCAGTGGCGGGCCGTGCATTTTCAGTCTAGGCCTTCAGTGTGATTCATGCCATAAAGAAAACACCGTTTCACAATGAATACGACACTCTATGCCTTTGGGCATCATACATTATGTCGCAGCTAACTAGTAATACCAATTTACATTTTAAAAACACATCCACGCACGAAAGCTAGAACTTGAAATGACACTTAATGCTCAAGCAAGCCTAATTTTAACTGCAGCATGACTGTTTTGTGAAATGAACGTCTTCCGAACAGACATTCAGATATCATAATTTTTCATATGAATCTACCAAGGAGGTCTATAATACCTGGAAAAATCTATCTAATAATATTTGCAATTTAAATGTTGCTTGCAATAAATTTAGTTTTGTCAGGGTCCACGATTGTGCTGCGTTCCATTCAAGTTGGATGTGGGATATTCCTAGTTGATATTTCTTACCATAAATGCATTCCATTCCCCGATATTCGGAAGATGATGTTTAAGGAAACCAAACTGCAACACTCCCGTTAGCTTAGCAGGGGTTTGACTCTCATTAGAGATGTCTCCTAGCAACCCAACTGATAAACAGTGCTGCAGCGTTAGCATTTGTGCTTCAGGTGTACGATTATCAAAAGAGATTATAATGTTTTATACACCTGTTTCTACAGGCGTTTGTTAAACAAGCTTTAATATCATGTAATGTGGAAACAAACTAATTTATCGATATTACTTAATAAAGTAAATGTTTATCATTTACTTTGTAAATCTCCGAGTGTCGACATATTTGTGTGACATCATGCCCCTGCATCTCGGCAAAATTGGAGTTGAACATTTCTGCACGATCCTACAAGTTGTAATTCTGACTTCAAGATGCATCCATTGCACTTTTCCGTTGTAAAATTAGACTTTCTGAGTTTAATGGAACGCAGCACTACTTTTCAAAACTTGATCCGACACTGAATGCTCCAGCAGCCTAATGTACACTTAGAAAACTCCTGATGTTGCAATAACAATGCAAAAAGCACTTACCAATTTACTTGAAGTGAAAATCAGTTCTTTCCTGTTTAATAAATTAAGCAGTCACACGGTCATGCAGAACATCTCGTGTTTTTAAATCCATAAGGATCTCTTTCTCAATGGCAATGGCAAGCTGTCAGGCAGCTTTATCTTACGCTTTTCACTCTTGGATTACGTACATCACTTAAAGTGTTATTGCGTCACTCAAGGCCAGCTAGAAGGCCTCGACCGGGACATATCCTAAAGATCACACCCACCAAGAACAAATAAATCAATCTGATTGGCTGATGAATCTGACAATCTGACATTAGATGCGCATTCATTTGCACTGTTGAGGGATTCTGAAGAAATTCTGAAGGCCTGACGGGGTGGAGCTCAGACTCACGCGCAGCTTCGGCTAACGAGCTTGGCTTCGGGCATGCGATTTGTGAAACCGTTGTCACACTTCACTTGTAAGCATCGAGGAATACATTCTGACTGGATAAACCTTTAGTTTTTCTCTATTTGTTTGTAGATTAATTAAGAGTGGAAAGCGATTAAAAATACATAGGCAAAAAGGTGATTGAGAATGAAAGGATGAAAAATATTCATAATTTATTTGGCATGTTAGGCCAGCAGAGAAGGCTTTGCTGGCCCTGAGAATTCGCCACTGGTAGTAACTGAAAAGACGTTTTTGTTTCCTAATGATATTGATAGCCTCTATACATATATTGATACAGCTTTGGGACTCAAGGCAGTTGAACATATTTTTGAGATATCCGGATCCAGGAAGATGTGATGAGATCATTCTGTCACTGCTGGAAATGGGTCTAAGCAGAAATGATTTTGTATTTAATTCTAAACACTATTTACAAATACATGGCACAGCTATGGGAAAGAAATTTGCCCCAGCTTATGCGAATATTTATATGGCAGACTGGGAAAAAACTGTCTTTCAGAAATGCCCTGTTTTACCTGTCATGTATTGTAGATATTTGGATGACATCTTTGTGCTTTGGACTCATTCAGAGGGAGAGTTTTATACATTTGTAGAAATTCACTATCAAGTACAACCTCCAAAAAGAAAGACTGGAATTTTTAGACACCAGAGTATTTTTTTAAAGATGTGGTTGGGAGAATGAAAGGTTTGGGTACAGAGGTATTTTTTAAGTCTACTGACACACATGCACTTTTGCACAAAAAGAGTTTTCATCCTAAACATACATTTAAGGGGATTATTAAATCTCAGTTGATCCAATTTCATATAAATTGTTCCCAACCAGATGTTGAAGAGGCAACATCGGTACTATTTAAAGCCCTCAGTCCTAGAGGTTATAGCAAGAGATTTCTGATGGGTATTAAAGCAGTGGTTTGTAGGGAGTTTAATGGAGACAGAAATTATATGAATGTCCCAAAGGATAATAATAAGGGAACATATTTGATTCCATTGATTAATTTTTCACCAATGGCTGGGAAATTGAATTCTGTTTTCAAGACCCATTTTCAGCAGTCACAGGACAGACACGAAGCTTTGAGACCCTTTAAGGTCATTGCAGCATTTAGAAGAAATAAAAATGTAAAATATATGTTAGTGCATGCGTGTTTTATAAACCTAAATTTCTATCTTGGCATCTTCATTTGAAATCCAGTGTTTTTAACAAATATTCCTACTTGGGGAGTCCCATTTTACAAACTTATACATTGCAAAGTTTCAGTGTAATTTATGTTATAGAGTGTATGAAGTGTGGGAAAGTATATACAGTACTGTGCAAAAGTTTTAGGCACTTTTAGACACAAAATTTTGCATTTTGAGGATGTCTTCACAAATAATGCCATAAATTGTTTTCATTTATCAATGAACATCATACAAAGTCGAGTAAACATAAAAAAAAAAAAAGCTAAATCAATATTTGGTGTGACCACCTTTGCCTTCAAAACAGCACCAATTCTCCTAGTTACACCTGGACACAGTTTTTCTTGGTTGTTGGTAGATAGGATGTTCCAAGCTTCTTGGAGAATTTACCACAGTTGTTCTATCTATTTAGGTTGTCTCAGTTGCTTCTGTCTCTTTATGTAATCTCAGACTGACTCGATATTCAGTGGGGGGCTTTGTGGGGATCATGCCATCTGTTGCAGGGCTCCCTGTTCTTGTATTTTATTCTATTCTATTTGCAAAATGTATATATCCGATTGACACACTAAAGCTGAAGATATAAATAACCATCTTAAGACACATGTTTTTGTGAAGCATCTTGTGTGCCTAAAACTTTTGCACAGTACTGTATAGGTGAAACAAAATTTACCCTAGCAGTTCGTTTAAAACAACATTTATATCAGGTGGGTCACCAGGAGCCGGACAAAATATTATAATATTATATTATATTTTAGAGAGCATTTAGTTGCAAGCCTTAAGATTTCAGGCCTAGAAAGTAATCGACCGTGGTTAACCCAACATCAAAAGAAAAAGGAGGTGTACTGGATTAAAAAATTAAGAACAATACAACCAAAAGGTTTAAACCAAAGATATTAATAGAATATAGTTCTAGAATGGTTTTGGTAAGGCTTCTAGCTAATGTTAACTTTACCAGTTATTCTGATATTGTACATTTTTAGTCCAGGATTCCATCCCTATACCGACCCTATACATCTTTAATAGTCTCTTATCATAAGAATAATGTTTAGGGACTTTGAAAAGTATGTTAAATGTTATTATTATTTATTTAATTCCTCCCAGGAATGCATGTCTTTCACAAGAATGTGTGCTAGTCTTTTGTTCCCATGTCTGTCTTTCTGTCTATCTATCATGAGGTTTTCTGTGCTGTACTTAGACTCTCTACACATTTTCTGCTATTCTCCCATGTGTTTTCTGTGCGATAGCTCGCGGAGACTTGTGCGCATTTATATAAATAATGTTTTCCCCTTTTATTATGGTATGATACATCTCCGATAACCCCGCCCCTAAACACCCCGCAATGACAAAACCAACTGTGACTGGACGCTTTACATATCGGTTAGATAGCTTTTCCTGTCTAAATGGGTGGTTGCTTACCAATTGAAGTGGCTACAGAGCCCAGACCCATGCCACAGGCATAGGTCTGGCTACGCTAGACTAGGGCGATCATCGCTGCTCATTCAAAAGCGCAGAACTGCAAGATAATACTGCGGGTACACGTCTTGTTCACGACATCAAGCAGACTGCAACTATTTATTAAGCAGTGTCAGACAGAATCAGCTAAATATTTTAATCTCTCCGCAACACCTCACAAATACGGGAACATTACTCGCAGCAGAGGATTTAACGTCCAACAGTGATCGTCTTGAAATGTATTGTTGATGCAGTGCTTTGCTGAAACAACAGCGCATAAAAAGACTAAACCTTCTTGCAGAGGGTTTAACTGAGCTTGCTGTGCTTAACAGTGAATTACAGTCAGCAGTCATCACGCAAAAACATTCTCTCTCTAAGAAGTTGCGCAAATCAGTTAATTTAAGAAATATGTCTCCAATTAAAACCACCACACTAAAAATATTGATGCAAGTAGTGGAATCTTATCTAAATCTTGCTTATTGCATCCTTGTGGACATGTTAGGCAGTGCAAAATAATTTGATAAGATCAAACAGCATTTGGATGAGTGCCTGTAATTAAATGTAAGTGCATCAGTATTTAAGCATTAATAAAGATCTTCTTTTTTTAGGGGCAGTAATGGGAACGACTCATCAGCTGAGCTCATTACTTCTAATTGGAACGTGACAGAGCATTTGTGACTCCGGAGCTGAAGTTGCACCATTAAGTTTTTAATGGGACAATGGGAATGTTGCACTTTTCCCTGTGCCAAAAGACTAAATGATTAATTCTGATATCCCCATCTTCTTCACCTTTACTCCAGTTTCCTTTTATTCACAAGCGTTGGTTCTTTTTATTTGAGGAGCCATAAAATGGTACATTTGATAAGAAGTGACTTAAAGGGATCAGACAATAAAAGGGCCAAGATGTGTTGCACGATGTCTGAATGCAGGTAGGGTGCTGCTTGTGCTTGCACTAACCCCATGAAGTATTTGAAGATTTTCTCTTGTTTTTGTCTTTTAACATTCCTCTTTTCCCATGTCACTTCTCATCTCACTCTGTGCCATTAATGAATTATACTAAATCAAATAGAAATACTTCTATTTAGAAGTTTGACTTTTATTCAGAAGCTCTTATTTTGCTGCTTGATTTAATTAAAAATGCATGGGTGCTACAGTTATGTAATATCTGTTTGGGCTACCAACTGCACCTTGTGTAGGTTGTTTGTTGTGGCACCAAGGAAAATAACTGTAAAATTAAAATTAAGGCAAAACTTGTTTAGAAATTTGAACATTTTAAGTGCCCTGCTCATTTAGGAAGGAGAATGGTTTATGGTCTGTATGAAGTGTTTATTTTTTTCCCCTCCTGACAGCCTTTTCAACAATATCTGTGATACTATGATGGTTTCTGACCACAAATCAGGAGTCTATTGAAAAGTTCAAGTTATGGACCCTGTGGGTTTGATAAGAGATATTTTCCTTTTATTCAGTCATAATTATTATTATTATTATTATTTTTTTTTTAATAATGTCTCATAACCACTTGCCATTGTAAGTAATTCTGGCAATTAACTGTGAAGTCTGTAATTCTGGAAGGAATGTGTTTAACCTTTGAGTATTCTCCTCAGTAACTCTAACAAGTGTACATTCATGTTACGCATGTTTTTGCCACAGTATTAACCAGTTATGATGGAGCGAATGACTTTTTACACTATTTACACAGTATGCTTTAGAAAAGTTTTATATGGCTTTAAGGGTTGAGATTTTGTATTTTATAGAGATTTCGCTGGCGTTTAGGTAATTAGGCATTTCTAACTGCATTTTGTTTCAAATAATTACTACATGAATGTTAGGGGTTAGTTTAATGAATAGACAGAGAATCAGTAATGAAGGAATAGGATGAGTGTGGAGCACAGGTACATTTTGAAATGATTTGGGACACAATTAGCTGCTCTGATCAGATAATGCAGTTTTCAGTCATTTAGAAAATTACTTTTAAAGTGAAGCGCTTCATTTACTGTATATCAACTACAAGGAAAACAACTGCACAAATACTTTGCTTGGTATCAGCAGTCACATTTCTCTACGCATCCCCTGCTTTTGTTTAGTCTGTAATGTGTTTCAAAGGAACCTCGATAATTGTAAATTGCTTTATGTATGTTTTCAATTACATTAACCTTTACTTTCTATTCAACAACTATCCTGTGAACCTGTATTTAATTTGTACTTTTCTTGAGTAGAATTTTAATTTGAGATATAGCAATGCTAAATAAAATCTTGAATGTTAATAAAGTATTTACTCCATACTTTTGACATGTTGTAGTCTGTTCTCAAACTAAACCCCAGGTCATATTTTCCTAAAAGACTTGCATTTCTTTCTCGTAGTTGCCATGTTTGTTAAAATAGGGCCAAGTTGTGTTGCTTTAAACATTTACAATTTAATTTCTCTCACTTATGTCTGTGAAGTAGCCCAACATCACTGACCTTAAGAGCTCTGGTCTTTAGCCTACTAGGTTAGGCTACACATTTTAAATGTATTTAAGATCATTAGAAATTGTAATGGAGATGCTTGGGGTTCAAATAGAATTTCCGTCAATATCTATAGGTTACTGTACATTTGGTGTTAAGACAAAGGAGAGAAAACATTTAGCTCATTTACTAATGATTACAGAACGGACTAGTTTGAGAACTGAGACACCTTTAGGGCATTTACAGTAGAATGAAATGTCTGCGGATGATGCCAGAAAAAAAGGGGGCAAGTTTCTTTAGACACCATATTTAATTTGATGCAAATTAAAACTGTGAGGGACAGAAGTACAGTCTGTTCAGTTAGTTGTTACTTTCTTCAGGTCCTAGTTCACAAGGCTAAATTTATTTGAAAAAACATTGTATCGTTAGACCGCTATATCGGTTTTACGATATTTGCCAATACTTTAGTTTTTTCATTATTCCTCTGTGGCCAGTGCTAAAGGATTCTACAGTCAGAACGGCGTGGTTCTACAGTATATCAGCGTCATGTCTAGAACCTTAACCCGACCTCTAGAGGTAAAATAAAAACTACCACTTGGGGATTTGCTGTATCTGAATCTTCAATCATTGTCATCTATTTTTATCCTCACTTCATTGCATATTTCTAAATTGATGGGCATGCAAAGAAAAATGCAAGTATGTGGAAACGTCCTGTTCATCATCCT